>NC_140352.1:19932719-20420118 GCF_963514085.1 Chelon labrosus
AGCTCTAGTGAGGATCTTTTACATTTTTCACTTTTTGTTTTTAGCAAATACTGTAGACCCTCCTACACATTTAGAAAGGGAGGTGGTAAGGTTGCAGTCTGCTGACTCACCACTAGATGGTACTAAATCTTGCACGCTGGTCCTTTATATATCTGACAATTTGTTGTTTTATTAACGTTATCCTGCTTACACAGACATCTCATTTAATGGATTCGCATTATCTTAATGCCAGTGAGCTTCCATATACTTGACAGACTTCATTTATCAGCATGGCAGAACCAAAAACACAAGGAGAGCAGCTGCCTGAAGATGTTGGTACAGATGATTGCCTGACATCATACACATACATCTACAGTCCAGATTTACTCAAGTAAGCATGAAAAGGTTTTCATTTAGATGCTTTTCCAATTACCGTGTGTAACCTGCGTAATTGCTTTACTGTATTTTGCACTGCAACTACATGAAGTATGCTTGTTTTTCAGGGATCAGGTTGCTTTTATTACGGGTGGAGGATCTGGAATTGGACTCCGTATCGCTGAAATCTTCATGAGGTCAGAAGGACCGTCTGTTTCTTTGTAGCATGAAATGCAGAAATATCAGTGTTTAGTCAGATTTCACCCCTCTTACATGCACATGTGCCATTGATGCATGTGTAGTATGGGATTATAGTGTTGTTTTTAACTCCAAAATATGTGAGATGGCACTTCTGTTATGAGTGCAGTTTAAAGTTCACAACAACTACAGTTCAAAAGCGTAAAAAAATAAATAAATGAAAATGCTCCGTTGACCCCGTACTCCAGTGGCATAGCTGTTATCTGACGGACTTTCATCATTTCAACAAACGTTCAATATTTTAGCCAATAGTTTTCTATTTATTGAAATCAGCACACACCTTAAAGTGTATTTTGATTTGTGGTTTGGAGGCTCCCCCGAGGATGAAGCTACCATTTTTGTGACTAATTTCTTCCTCAAAACATTTTTTGTTATCGCTGCAATGCCGGTCATAATACTCACGACCTTGCATTCTCTGCCTCCTGTCCCTGACTGTTTCACAATAAGTTACTCCCTCGTCTCTCTTTCAGCCTTAGCTGCCTTTTCATGTGCTAATCAAAATAAAACACTGTGTCCTCTTACTTTTTGTTTCTGTGTCTCTCCTCGGTGTTATGTTTTGTTCCTGTCTTTCTTTCAGGCACGGCTGTGACACGGTGATAGCCAGCAGGAACTTAGACAAGCTCAAAGAGGTTGTTTCTTTTTACGGTTTCCACAGCCATAACAGACCCATTAAATGTAAACCAAATGTCAGTGTTTGGACCTCTCATAATGTGAACGTGTCTCCCTAGGCAGCTAAAAAGCTGTCTGCTGTGTCAGGACGCCGCTGTCTTCCTTTGCGTATTGATGTGAGGCAGCCTGACAGCATTGCTGCTGCTGTGGACGAGACGCTGAAGGAGTTTGGCCGTGTAGACATCCTTATTAACAGTATGTGACATCTTACACGTATACCACTTGTGATAAAGATAGATAAAAGAGATCTCTTATGTGCAGTTTGGAGCTGATTTACTCTGTTTTTTGGACGTTAAATTGCACAAAATCTCTCACACTTGAATGCAGTTTGGCCAACAAAGGTCCAAATTCGTTTTAAGTTCTGCAGGCTGAATAGTAAGCAAATGAAGCACAAGTCTGGAGTGAAAGGTTTTGGTTTAATCATCAACTTTCCTGACGCTGCATCTATCTTTATCTTCTATCTTCATGCCCTTACCCCCTCTGTTGCATCACTACAAAGATTCTTAGTTATCTGATGAAGTGATTGTCTATGCAAGGTGATCATTACGTCATTAGTGAGCCATGTTATTATTGCATTTAAGGATTTAATGATGCATTTATAATTTTTTTTTTTAGTAGTGTATCATAATTTTGCCTTGGTTACAATGAGAGGTGGGACCAGGTTGTTGCTTTTCAAGTCTCAGTTCTTTCCACTTAAGTATTGAGTCAGGTCTTATACTTTGACTTTCAAGTCCTAAACATGTGTTTTTTACAAAATGTAATGCAATAATTTTGTCAGTAATTTTTAAAAAAGTAATTTTTTAATCTAAAACTGGAAATGTGGGCATTGCCTTTTTCCTTTTAATCAAAGTTTTGTTTTAATCAATAATAACTTCCATTCTCTCTGCGATTACGGTATTTTTTTATTTATTTAGGAGCTGTAGGCTCGAGACCAAGTGCACTCGAGTTCCACACCTCTGGTTACGATCGATGCCGTTTTTTTCCACAGATGCTGCAGGAAACTTCCTGTGCCCTGCTACCTCACTCTCCTTCAATGCCTTCAAGACAGTGATGGAGATAGACACCATGGGAACATTCAACACCAGCAAGGTGGTTTATGAGAAGTGGTTCAAGGTACAGTATGTCTTCTCTGTGTCACAGTATTTCAGAGTTCTGTTAAAAGTTAAAACTGTATTAGTACGTTTTTGATAATATTGTATCTGGAATGTAACTGGTTTCAATAGTTTATATGATTCAATCTCTGTAACTCGCTGTGGTCACCAGAAGAGGGCAGTAAAGCTCAGATATTACACTCATAATATTATTTACTATTATTATTATTTCGCCAGCTATGAGTGTTTTGTCATTTTTGTTTTGAAGGATCATGGTGGCAACGTTGTCAACATCTCGGCAACGCTTGGATACAGAGGACAGGCCCTGCAGGTTCATGCCGGCTCTGCCAAGGCAGCAAATGGTAAGAGCATTTTTAGTGTTATGTTGTAACACTATCAAAGAGAGATAGCAATAACTTCACATTGCTCGTCTCATCCCAGATGCCATGACCAAGCACCTGGCTGTGGAGTGGGGGCCCAATGGGGTGAGAGTCAATGCTGTGGCTCCAGGTCCTGTCTCTGGCACGGAGGGCTTCCGCAGACTGGGTAACACTATACTGGCTAAATAACTAACTGAACAGTTATTTAATGGATGTCTGTTTTATGAAGTATGGGATCTTGTCCAGAAACAGACTTTTGGGAGTTTTAAATATTTAAATGTTGTCAAATATTCATTACTTAGCTAGTACTTAAGGGCTCATGTCAAACAGAAGAAAACTGCATATGACGTTAATTACAAGTAATGGCAAATGAAGATTTCCCTTTAAACTCTCAGGTGGCCCCACAGGAGAAGCTGCTGGCGCCTTCCAGTCCATTCCTTTGCAGCGAGCTGGCAACAAGACAGAGATGGCCCACTGCACTCTTTTCTTGGCCAGCCGAGCATCTTCTTATGTGACCGGAGCCATCCTGGTGGCGGATGGCGGCGCGTGGCTCACCTCAGCCAATGACCTCTCCACGCTGCTGGGTATAGCCTCCTCTAAATCTGCTAAACTGTGAACAGGGGCTGTCCTGTCCTCCTCCTGGCCCAGGTGTGTAGGAGGAGGCGCAGCTTGAGATCCGTGTGGAGAGACAGAATGAATGTGATTGATAGAGGTGAAGTTTAAAGGGTAGATTTAATGATGGTATCTTATTAATTCACTTGTATCTCTTCATTTTTTTCAGGTTATTGGTCATCTGAAAAGAAAAGAGACAAGTAAATGCTGAAAACTAAAGACAAATTTAGCATCTCTCTGTAGTACGGATGTGCTACACGTACAGTATGTGTAGGTCATCTTAGCTTCTGGTGCCTTGAGAGTTTAGAGGACACTAATATACTACATACACCAATTTCTCAATCTTAGAAATTGAGACTGTATAATAATTGATAGTCAACCATTCCTGGGTAATGTAGTCATGGATTTCATGTGCAGTCATGTTTATCACATACCATTTGATATGTTTTTCCGTAATCTGTTAATAAAACTCTTACTGGTATAACTGAGTCAGGTTTGTAGGCTGCCTTGCTCGCACACTTCCTTTCAGCTCTGCCCACAATAGGATTTCTATAGGATTGAGATCAGGGCTTTATGATGGCCACTCCAAAACATTGACTTAAGCCACTTTGTAGCTAATTTGGCAGTGTTCTAAGGGTCCTTGTCCATTTGGAAGACCCATTAGTGCCCAAGCTTTAACTTCCTGGCTGAGATGTTGCTTCAATATTTCTACATAATATTCTTTCCTCCTCATGCCATCTATTTTGTGAAGTGCACCTGTCCCTCCTGCAGCAAAACACCGCCACAACAGGATGCTGCCAAACCTGCACTTCACAGTTGGGATGGTGTTCTCAGGTTTGTATGTAACGCTGGTCTTCATGGCCAAACAGTTCAGTTTTAGTTTCATCGGACCACAGGACACGTCTCCAAAAATTAGTGTTTTTATCCCTGTGCGCACATTTGCAAACTATAATATGTTTATTTTATGTTTCTTTTGGAGTAATGGGCGAGTAGCCTTTCAGCCCATGTCGGGTACATGACTCTCTGACACTCGTGTTACCAGCGTGTGCCAGCATCTTTACAAGGTCTTTGGCTTTTGTTCTGGGCTTGATACGCACATTTTGCACCAAAGCACGGAACCCGTCTCCTTCCTGAGCCAGACGTTCCCATAGCGTTCATACTTGCGTATAATTGTTTAAACGGATGAACGTGGCACCTTCAGGCGTCTGGAAATTGTACCCAAGGATAACCCAGGCTTGCTGAGGTACACATTTCTCGTTCGTATCGTAAATGCTGACAACTCCAATAGGAGCATTGGCGAAAAAAGTGCAAAATATGACATGATAAATACGTACATTTCCCAGGATATATTGTCCAGAGGATGTAGGTGTCCCTTAAGGTGTGCAGGAAACTCTGCATCATTGTTAAAATATGCTGATGTTAAAGAGAGCTGTTGGGACAATGGGACCTCTGTTAGTGCTTCTTCTTGCACTGTATGTGTAGCATCACACAGAGGAGCGAGAGTAGAGAAGACTGGATACTTTCAACTGATCAGGCCTTTGAAAATCCTACACACGCACACACCACATTAAGAGGAAATCATCATTCATTGATTTCTTCCCCTTCTTTTGCTTTCAACTTATGGGGAGAATGTTTACTGTTTACTTTACTGCCCTCTAAAGTGTTCTTAAGTGGATACAGAACACAAATTGAGTAGAAGCTTTTGATTTAATGACCATTATGAGAAAGTACAGAGCCAATGCAAACCAGAAATTAAGCAGTACTATTGGAAGTCAGGTGGGGGCGCCAAAACACCACAAGTACAGCATTAGCAATTTATATTAGTTTTCTCGAAATGATAAATCTCGTTTCTCCACGAGCTGTGAAAATAGTATTGTATTTTATTATATGTTATATGGCCTGTTGAGTTATTAAAGCTCAGCGATACAAACCATCTAATAAGTGGTGGGCTCCTAGACAGAGGGAGATACAAACCTAATACCTGTTTTAGTTGAGGGCTCCTCGAGCTGATCCTGAACTTTGACCCACGTGAGAGAAGGGGTGGACATAGTTACAAACACTCAAAACAGTGGGCAGTGTTTGAGAACCATTCGTGTATTTAGCGAAGGCAAATAATAAAGTCCCAGATGCTGTGAAGCCAGTGGTACTGCGGGGTATTTTGTACGCTTGCGTGAAACGTCAGTGGTGTGTGTATGCGGCTGGAGGAGGAGGAGAGGAGGAGGAGGAGGAGGAGGATGGGACACTGCTGATGCTGATGCGAGAGCTTTCGGCGTCTGTGATCAACATCGATGGACTGATTGCCAGATGGCGGAGCTTCTTTAACCTGAGATTTCACACCGTTTCGCTATAGTTCTCGACGGAGGAAACGGTGACGGACGTGTTTTTGAGACGAGAACAGAAGAGGAATTTGAGGTGGAAAGAAGGGTTTCGTCACTCGTCTGTCTGGCCTGTCTTCTGACTGACACAGGTGGATTGGCCGCTGGCATCGAAATGAAGACATAATTCTGGACACCACCGTCAAGGCGACTTTTTCCGCAATTACCCCTAATACCGTGACATAACGAAAATAAGATTCGGATTTCTTTAATTGAGAGGAGGGGGAGAAGCTTAGCTGTTTGGTGTGTTAGCTAATAGGCTAATTTCGCTAGCTAGTCAGTTAGCAGCTTCCCCGGCCAATGGAACGAGAGAAGTGGGATGCTCGAAGGAGGAGTTAGCTGTTAGCTTAAATTCACTTGAGGACAGACGGCGACAGGCGACACATGTGGTAACCCGCTTCATAATGAGACGATTAACATTAACGTTATAGTCCGGGGTTGATTCAGCAACTGTGGTCACGTCGTTGCCTCGCTTGACTCTCGGCACCTCGGCAAATTAGCTCGCCGTGGATAAGATGAGATAATCGGCTAAGGGAGCTAATGTTGACAAACACTCGTGACTTATCGCGTTAATTCGTAACGTCATTGTGTGAAAGGGGGCTCGTGGCTGAGTTTGTGTCAGTTGAGGTCTGAGACGTTTGTGTCGGCGATTTAGCAGCGTCCTGGTCGAAGTGAAGCATCTTGACGGTGGATGTACAGGAGCTGGGACGTTTGACAACAACCAGGAGTGGACCTGCCATGAGAGGAAGGGGCGAAGTGAGTCAGAGCACCCTCACATCGGTTCGATATTCAGCCAGGCTTAGTCATTGGCATTGTTTCTGAATTTAGGTACCGTTGTTGTCGAGATTTGGATGGCAGCCACTAGAGTACAAACTGTTAAACCGTTCCTCATCACTGTTTTACTGTTAAATGTATAAAAAAGGTCTAAATATATGTCAGCAGCTTTGAAATGTTAAACATAAACGATGCTTCTAGGGACAGACTTATTTCAAGATTCAAATAAGGATGAATATAAGAAAGCATGGCATTAAAATTGAAGAGCTGGATCCTGACGACAGCAGTGAGATAAAACATCACCAGCTTTCTAAAGTTTGTGGAGGTGAATATAGCCAGCGTTAATGGAATCGACCGTCCTGTCTGCCCCTTTGGGGCACACACAGTGGGAGCCAGAACAGCCATTTCCTCTGGGATTTGAAACGCAGGATTCGGACAATGGAGGTGTGCCCTGTCAAAACAAGACTGGTCACACAGGTTTGGATTCCAGAAATGGTGATCAGGATCAAACATCCCAAATAAGAGATGGAGAAACTCTTTTTGTAGAGAAGACGGCACAGTTGGACAACCTTATAAACATCTCTGATTTTTCTTGTGGAGATTTACAATTTGAAGGAGATAACTTTACTAATTCCCACTTTTCTAGCAATGGTACTCATATAGAGGAATTGTGTGACAAAGAAAAAACTGAGGTACTTGATGAAATCAGTGACTGCACTTTGTCGTGGCTGTTTTCTCCCGACTTTACTGATGTGACTGGGAAAAACTCTGCTTACAAGGAGCTGACTCTTACACAGGATTTCCCTCTTGAGGGATCAAATGGCCTCAATAGTGAGGCTGAGCTAATAAACCTCAGTGTGTCGTCCTCTCAAGGGAAAGTTTCTGAGAGGAATTCTGAGACTGACGCAGGGGACCCATTTTTGTTAGTAGATCTCTTCTCAAGTGAACAATGTCTCACCCAAGAGTCTTCAGGTGAGTTGAACCCACAGGGTGTCAGTGAGGAGCTGGTAGACCTGTCACGAGACGAGCAGGCGGGTCATCCGCCTTTACAGGGCAGGGAGACTTTGTCACCTGAAACTGGAGACAAAGGTTTATTCCCTGATCAAGTGACTGACCTGCCTGTAACTGGTAGCTCAACCCTGCAAGGTTTACCTGAGAACTGCCTCCCGCATAACCACATCAGCACGTCACTGGAGTGTTTTGAAGGATCTGTGCCTTTGTTGGATTTAGAGGTTCCCGATTTTGACAGCAGTCTTAGCCTGTGTCCTGTCAGTCCTGCCTCTGTTATTTGTACAGATACGCCGTTAGATGTATCAACAGAGGAGTCAGAGGCAGTACACGCAGAAGTGGCTGTAATTAGAAATTTTCCTTCAGAGGAACAAGGTGAGAATGACTCACTCGCTCTGGGATTGTCAGATGAACCTCCATCGCTGACGCTGCCCCTGGCTGAAGATGCCTTCATCCATGGTGATTTCACCACTGAGAGTAACTCCGTGGAGATTGCATCTAAGGATCTGATGGAAAACGATTTTTTGTCAGAAGCCAAAAATCAGGAGAATACGGCAATGGCTTTGGATTTGTGTTTGACTGTTGAGGAGGTCCACGAGGACGAATCTTGGGACTTGAAACCACAGGAGGGCGTACAGAATGCCACTGTCCCCTGTCAACCAGCTGAGCGGCAGGAAGATGAGAGGCTGACAGATGCTAACCAGCTTGAGGTTTCAGACTGTCACGAAGTACCTCCTTTTGATTTTTCAGTCCAGGACTTAAACACTTCATCTCCTCAGTCTGGATGGACTAGTGATCAAGCTGTGGAGACAATTTCGCTCTCTAAGATGGTGGTAGATGACTCACTGCCAGTGGTCTCAGCTGTGAACACCAGGGAGGAAGATGTCTCCCCACTGAAAGCTGTGTTCGATGCCTTAGACCAAGATGGAGATGGCTTCGTTCGTATTGAGGAGTTTATGGAGTTTGCTGCCGCCTACGGGGCTGATCAGGTGAGATGTCTGGCCTTTCTTTGCTTTTCCCTGTTTTGAGCCGGCACCTGCTGTTTAATGTATGTTGGACGAAATTCCATGTAAAACAAGATACGGCTCCATACACATAAATGATTTATCATTGATTTTCTGCAGGACTTTAGAGGGCTTGCAGCAAAAAGCCAGTGTTATTCAATCAAGATCCATCTGCTGAAGCCTAAAATATTCCAACATATATTAGTACAGTTGGTATATGTGTGTGTCATTTCTAAAATCAGGTTGCCCTAACACATATCGAAGTAGTAACTTAGTAACCCTGCTTGGGTGTCTGTGTTTTTCCTAGCAGTTCCCAACATTCAGTGTAATACATGACGCTAATAGTACAGCATATGATTAATACCATGCCTGGATTAGTTTGTCATTTATGTTTGGTCGGGGTTCAAAAGCTAGGATTTGGGTAACCATCCAGTCTGTCAAGCATATTGTCTGTAATGAGTTCTGTCAGGCTTGAAACTCCTCCATATGTCAAATGACAAAGTCTCATCTCTCCATGTGCGCATCCCGTGGTTTGGGGATTATCTCTTGTGGTTTGGCTGGTGCAGGTCACTCCTCCCATGACCCTCACCCATTTTCTGTATTTTCCCCTTTGCACCAGGCCTTTAACTTTATTCCCTAACATTTAGGAATAAAGGGAGGACACAAGAAACAGCTGGTAAAATTCAAAATCCGTTGAACTTTAAAGTTTTGAGTAATATACAGCATATTTACATGTTTGTGTTTTCTTAAACTGAAAGTAAAATTTTGAGCATAGAAATCTGACGGAGTTGGAAGTTACTTCAGTTTCTGTTCCTGTCTTAAATGCTGGTTGGTTTACAAGAATCGGACTGAGTTCCTGTCAGGTTTGCATATAACAGTGAAAGGACAGATGTAAATGGTCTGAGAACAGACACGAGCCCGACAGCATGCTTCAAAGGCGCATGAGTTAAAATGAAATATGACGTCAATATATTTTTTTTAACGATTCAGACTACAGGATATAGAAAGATTTATCACACCGGGGCTGAAGATGGGCGTCAGGCACGACACTTTTTTTTTTTTTTTTCGTGTATAATGCATCATAGTTAACATCTCGTGCCATAACTTCGACGCCTCTTCATGTCCTGGCGTCAGGACTAGCCCGAGAGAATATTTTTTTCTTTCATTGTGTGACACCTCCCACAACATGTCTGTGTTGTGGGAGAGGCGCAGGCAAATATTTAATATTCTAAACACTTTCAGACTAATTTTACACTCGCGTATATACTTTTTATATTCATACTAACAGGGCCTTTGGGTGAGCATGGGTACTGGTCCACGCACAGAGTGTGATGCTCACTGACTAATACTTTTTAATCCCTTCTCTCCCAGTTCAAAGCTCTTCTGTTGCCCCTGATCTGTCCCGTGTCTAGCCATAGGTATCTGCAGTTTCCCAGGCAGGCAATGAAGGATTAAGAGTAAAATGTATTTTCCTGAGTCAGAGGGACTTCATGGTTTGGGTGTTGACCACAAAATGCCCGTGGCCTTGTTCTGATGGACGTAGGACCAGAGCTTTTGTCATCTTAGTTTAATGTAAATCAGTTCCACCTGTTGATATGCTAGCGAGTTCTAAAGGTTACACATTTACATGACACCGGGAGTGAATTTTTATTTCATAGGTGTGGTTTGTTTTACTGTTATTCTATACTCATTGGTTTCTGGGAGAATTTTCCAACTGCACATTATTTCCAGCAATTTCTTTTGGGTTTTGGGAAGGTTTTCCTTGGAGTGCTTACCAGATTGTGCAGATTGATTACGTGTGCTTCTTTCTTTGTGTAAGCTGATGGATATCTGGTTTCCAAGTGCTGCATGAGCTAATACGTGCCCTCACAGAAGCCTCTGCTCAGATTTCTGTCCTTTCATGATCCGAAGGCGTGTTTGCCTTCAGTAACTATTTTTTTCATTTACAGTAAGTAAGGCGGCGGCACACAGGCTTATCCTCAGAATTTGTGGAATGTCTTGTAATGCAAGTAGCCTCTCAGTGGATTTGGCATTCATTAGCTGTACACAAGGATCACTGGGAAAGTCAGGTCTCATCTACAGTAACAAGGCTAAAATACACACACACTCTGCTGGAAGTACCAAGTGGTTCATTGCTCTCATATCAGTTAGGAATACAGATGAATGTACTTTTCATATTTGAATAAGCATTGCCCTGATATGCCCCTGTAATTCAGTCATCTGGAGATAAAAGCAGTTTGAATAACCTCCACGCCTGAGCGACTCGATTGCCGAAATTATACTGTGGGTCATGGTGGCGACATTATACCATGCGGTTGAGAAAACAACAGGACAAGAAGTTATGCTTATGCTTAAAGACATCCATAAATAACACTGGTTAAAAATGTACAGTTAAAATTGCCCATAGGGATGTAAGCCAAATGGAAGTGGGGTTAAGGGAAAGCTCACCCTGTCACACTGTTTTTATTTATATATGAGTGTGATAAACAGCATTTGGTTCAGTTTGTTTCCTTTTAGTTGATTTTCTTGGCCTTTTTCAGCAAGCATGCAGTAGGAATTTGTATTTGTGTTTACGTTGTTATAGTTTGGGGCAACAAGCAAGATTTGCATGTGTCACAGGTATCACCCTGTACCTCCCCGCAACCTGTCAGAGACAGCAGGAAGGTATTCATGTTCAGCTGACGCTTGTATGCTAAGCATGCAAATGCTTTCTCCAGAACTATTCCAGGATATGATAGTGACCATGTCACACGCGCACACAAATGCTGTATTGTGTTTGTAGTTTGAATATTATCATATAATGTGTAATCTTGAAATAGAGGACAAAACACTGCTTACATGTTGCTCTGCTGGGGAAACAAGGCGCACACTTGCCAATATGAATTAAGTTAATGTTCCAGTGAAGTCCAATGTCTTTCTATTAAATTATATCGATTTCAAGTGCTGGATTACGGTTCCTCTTTTTCCACTCAAGCATATTTCTCAGGGGAACACTTGAGATAAGTTTGATTTGTAGTCTCTGCTGTAGATGTTAAGTTATTGTCATAAAACCATCTCATTTATGGCAGTAAATTGTATCTCTGAACATTGTTGGGAACATCGTGACCAATAAATGCTGACCTCCCGTGTCTTCACTAGATTAGTCTTCAGTGGTGAAATGGCCTCCAGATACGCATCCGATCTGTGAATTCAGCTATTGCAGAGATCGTTCTAACCACCGCTCAGTCTGATTTTGACCCCGATTCTGCACAAAAGCCGCACTGAACTGCATTGTGGTGGCGTCTCCCTTGTGATTTGACACTACCAACCCTACTTTAGCCAGCCTCCCTCCCCGCACCCGCTTCTTTTATGCACTGCCCCTCTAATCCACAATGGAATGTCCCATGCCCCGAAACGTCCCCTCTCTTGAGTTCACTTTTGTGTGCATGTGTGTTAACGTTTTATTTGCAAAGATTTTTCATCCTTTTATTTATTTTTTTTTTTAGATCATCTTTTGCCAACCCCTCTAGGCTTATGATTATGGTTATCTGACCTTTGTTTAGAAACTGTTGTGAAATCCCCTTTCGGAAAGACTCTCACCAAAGGGTATTCTTCTCCACGGGGTTATGCACAACAGTGGTCTGCGTGGAGGCGCTCAGGCGTGCCCCGGGACTGATTAGACACAAATAGAGGAAACAGAAAAACCACAGTGCCTTTACTGCTCCGCCAGGCAGTGAAACTGACAGTTGCGTTTGAGTTTAGTCTCTTTTTGTCTCTCATTGCTCCGTTTGTAAAGTGGAAGCCTGATATTGGTAGTACAAAATGCAGTATGAATGGTAATACTGTGAATAACATGTTTAAATATAAAGGAAAATGTCAATAAATTAAGTTAAAAGACACAGTGAAGTGTTTAAACCTTTAAATGGGTTTAAGGAGTCATTTTAAGGACTGCAAACAAACTCTGTACTTGTAGAGCAATAAACATGCGGGAACACAATAGATGCAGTCAGCTGGTCAAATAAAGAGTACACAGTAACAGTCAAAACAAGAACAAGTACATAAATTACTGCTCCGCAACAAGACACAGTGATCCCAACGATGTGTGTAAAGTAAATCTTAAGCAGGATAGACTGGTCTTGAGTAATTTGTTTGGATCGGGACCGTTTAAAAGCGTCGGCGAGTCTTTTCCGTGATGTTGCTGGACTGAAATCAAACTCACCTTTTAGTTTTTAGGTTAGACCTAGGAATAGCCACAGCTTCTGCTCACAAGACCTGAGGGGCCTGGCACTGCTTGACAAACCCAGATGTAGGCCATGGACAGTTTCCACAATATAGTAGCTTAAAATTGCTCTGCTACCCAGCCTGTTCAGTGGTGAATTATTATAGTATAATCACCTAGTGTTTTACAGCAGAAACATTAACTAATACTAATGCTGTGCTTATTATAACAGACATGAAAAACGTCATTTGAACCAGGACAGATGCTGAAAATTTCCCAGTCACACCTCAGGTTTCTCACCTCACCCAGTGTGAGGTGGTTCTGAATAGCGACATGGAACTAAATTATTTCCTGTGAACCGCGATGCTGCATTGAGAGATGGAAAACTAACGGCTGCATTCAAACACCTTCCACTGAACTCACAGACATCTCCTCACGAGTTCAACACTTGGGAGGGGGAAAAAAAACAGTTTTCTCTAATGCCCTTTCAGCCTATAAATACAGCAAATCTACCATAGCACTCACTAAAATTAACATTATACTGTTAACCACCATTCAGTAAGGCCAGTCGCTCCCCTTCTCTCACTAAGTACAGCTGGATTTAATTCACCAAACCAGCCTTCTCAGCCTCTTGAGTCAGAGCTCAGCGTTGCTAAGCAGATCAACTTGTTTTTATGTGTAACTGATATTAAAAAAAAGAGAGAGAGAGAAGCCACACACAGAATCAGTCTCAGTAAAATGGCCTTGTTCACATTTTGTGTTTACTTTCTCAAGGAATAAGTGAGCACAAACCACAGAAACCTCACACGCCATACTCTCATGCTCCCTCCCACCTAGAGTCATTCTGTCCGTTATGTATAAGCCTGAAAGTATACAGCAATCATGGGTTAGTGCAATTTTGCGATGGATGACATTTGACTTTTTTAGAACCACTTTTTTTTAGCTTATTATTAGTTTGAGTAGATTTTGATTGCTCGTTGCCACAGATAATTTTGCGGTTAGACGCTCACGTCTAGGTCCCATCTTTTGGAAGTTTCAGTCCAAAGGAACTCAAAAAACAAAATGTTTCCTTCACACCACTGGGTGTCTGCTTTTCCAACACAGTCCAAAGACCGGTGAACTTTAGGCAAATTAGACCACTGACATAAAAGAGACGATGTATTAGGCAGTAGAGTAGGTCGCAGTTTTGCAGAAGTCTGAAAGAACGACAGGCATCAGTGGAACTGACTGGAGACAGTCATTGATTCATTGGTGGAATAGAGACTTCCAGTATTGGAAAGTACATTCAAAATGATGGAAATTCTGGACTTAATGTAATCATGCTGATTTGATTAGCTACTGTTGGACACAATTCTGCGTGTGTACTCAACCAATCAAAAATGTTTAGCACGGCGCCTTGTCCCCCAGAGTAGTCCTGTACTTTTGAAATGTTCTACCTGTGCTACCACCTGAACAGGGACTTTTTGAACGAACTTAATTTATTCCGTGGTCCCTGCAGTGGAAACGCACCGAGTAGCTTAGCCCCTGGGGAAAGTTCTGTGTTGGAAACGTGGCTGCTGTGGCGATGTGCCAATAAATCCTCTCAGTACAGATCAGGTTTCACATACATTTAGAAAGTATAACTAAACAAAATGGTCATCCAAAGTCCACTGTTGTTTTTTTCCACTCTGTGGTTCTGTCATTACTGAAGCACACATCCTGAAGTTGCCAGGCTACCGTCTGTGGGGACATAGAGTATGTAGGTGCACTTACATAACCCAGAAGCAGAGTTTATGTCGGCAAATCCGTGAATTGGTTCATATCATGAAACTAAAACGCAATCACAGCTGTGTTTTGTAAGAATATCACTCTTATTTGTTCAAAACATTTGTTTTACTTAAAAAAAAAAAAAAAAAAAAACCTGATGTGCATAGCAGAACCCTTTGTCTTTAACTGTTAGGCTTTCAGCAGCATTTTTCTTTTTTCCATTTGATAAGTTTAAGACACTGTAAAGTCCTTATAAACTGACTATTGCCCATATTCCAGTACAGTCAAACACTTGACATCAGCAAGTTGATCTTTTTTTGTGGCGGTCAGAAGTGTTTTATTGGTGACTTTCTGCCACTGTAATCACATAATTCTGCCGTCAAACTGTCATGCGAGTGAGCAGGTTCCTGCTAGTTTTATGTAGCCCATGTGCAGATAAAATACTGCTCTGTTGATCTGCTTGCATTGCGCTTTTCCATTAAAGTCAGTATGTGAACATTGCAGCTAAGTCATCTGCCCCCGTTGTGGAAAACTTCCCTTTACATAATTTATTACATCATCTCAAAGCATCTAGGCAGAACAAATGTTCGCTCTATGGGAGATGTGTTTTTTTTTTTCCCTTGTTGCTATGGTGATGTTGGTTTAAAAGGTTGTTTGGTTATTTCTTTCAGGTGAAGGATCTGACCAAGTTTTTGGATCCTAGCGGCCTCGGAGTCATAAGCTTTGAAGACTTCCACCGTGGAATCTCTGCAATTAGCAATGGAGGTGAGTCAACACACACACACACACACACTTCTACTTTTATTGTTTTCCCTGCAAGATCTTTTCCCGTGGACTCGGTTAGCTGTGAGACTAGAGGTTCTACATGCAGTGATTTATGAAACCCGCCTACTGAAATTATTCTGACATCAAATGGCTCACTTTTGATTTATGTAAATACACTAAGCTCTTATTAGCTTGTAGTTGTGTGTACTAGTGGTTTTATTGTCACTTTATCTGCCTGACCCATATTTATGTGAGCATGCACATGGACAGCTTTAGTTTCCAGTACCTATCTCTATCGCTTCACATTACCCATGGTGCCAGAAATCGCTGTCATGTTCACATCTGTCTCTAAGCTGATCTGAGGGCTTCTTAAAGGAAGGGATAAAAGACTGGCCCAAATGCTTTGTAACTGGACTGAAAATAATATTCTTTAACCATTTTGATGCCCTCCTGGTCCACTTTTAAGAACTATTGCACACCCTCATTTATTGATTTCAAAGGTTGCTGATTGCGTGGGCTGATATACATTTAACCCCATTTAAATGTTCAGTTAACTTTTAGTTTGAGCTATTTTCTGTTGTCATGTGGAGTGGACATGATAGATGTAGGTACACCAAAGGGACATTATTTCCTATACACTACTGTACGTGGGTTGGTGATGTCACTGTGAAACAGTGTAAATTTTGCCTCAATCCGCCCAGGCTATTGATTTGTAAAACTCTTTCCCAAGGCTTTCTGGGTTGCTCAGCTCTGGTTACTCAGACCATTAATAAGTCATTAACTGGAAAGCATGAGATGCACAGACACATGGTCTGATTGGCGAGGTTTCAGAGCGGGAGTAGCCGAGAGATGAGGTTTGGGCAGAGAGTCCTATTCACCTTAATTATTTACTGTCCTCTCTGTCCTCTCCTCTCTGTTTCTCTCTTAGTTTTCTCCCTCTAGTCATTGCTGTAGTTGCCATGTTACGTGTGTTGTATGTCAGATTGAAAGCACAGACGTGCATGATGCATTGCCACATATTGACACATTTGTCAAACAAGCTGTCTGAAATTTCCAAAAAGACTAGCTCACAACCACTCTGTTGTGGTTTGTTTTGTTTTGGCTTGGCCATATATCGTATAACAAAGATGTCATTGGTGCCACTGATCATTGTCCCGTGTTCCTGTTACTCACCGTCCTATCTTCATGCGTCTCTCTAGTATTTTTTTTCTGTGACAACCCATCTAATAGATGAATCAGATTTTTCCTTCTGGAACACAGATTCTCATTAGTGTGCGAAGATGAGACACTTGCGCTAGTTTCCCAAGTGGCTCGCACACTGCTGACAGATTTCCAGTATACCTGTCAATTTCCAGCCAAACAACTGATTCTTGGACCCTTTAGATCCATGTCGTGTTCTCTACCCCCACTGCTCCCATCCCTGTTGTGAACGGAGGCCGAAACCTGCTCATCCAGCTCCCAGCCCGTGGTTTAGTTTCAGTATAAACCTCACTGCACTCCGCCTTCTTATTTTAAATTGCATATCTGTAACACTGAAAAGGGTGCCTTTTAATAAATACATCCCTCCAGGCTGCGGAAATACCTTTTGCCCCATATTGGATATGGCGTGTCTGGAACAACAAAACTATGTGTCCTCTGACATTATGCCAAGAGACTGCAGGTGTGCTGCTCAGCTAAAGCCAGCTTCTCTGGTACGGTCCCATTCGTTGTAGACTTCACTTTAATAGGCCTAGAGTGTGTATGGGACTCAAAGAGCAAAGGGTTACATAAGACCCAGGGGCACAAAAACCCTTGGGTCTGCTGGCAGGACACTGTTTGTGTTCTGTTCTCTCGGTAGGGTGCTATTCACTGCTCTGTTGACTAGATACAGGAGCCGCAGTGGCTGATGGGGGCTGTTGTTGACTCGTCTCAGATTACACTTTTGGTCTGCAGGTTCTTTCAGCTGAGCCCTTTAATGACAGCTGTAAGTGGGATATGGGCTGCTTATTGTCTCTTTTTATTGTTTTATTTTTCCCAATACTTGTATTGCTCGACAGCGTATAGCTCATGAAATATGAGTGTCAGAGTTACATAATGTTTGCTGTCACATCACATTCAGATTGCTGACTGTAAATATGCCAAAGTAGGGCAGCTAGGGCACAAACTCTTAAATGTGCTGATTGCAGTTAAGTACACTAGTAGAGGGCAAAATGTTGGTTAAATGGATAACCACAGCTGCTGCTTTTATTAATTTGCCAAATACAATTTAATACCTATTCTAAACTTAAATAATATAATTCTAAACAAAAAAAAAATCAATTCCCAGAATGTCCTGGTACTTAGTTTTTTAAACTGCAGTTGAAAAAAATGCATTTTTTAGATGGATAAGCACTTCTGTAATTAAGTCTGAGATTATTTCTACTGACTTTAGAGGCCCAGCAGTTTTCAGTAGGTACCCAGAGTCAGCTTAGTCATATCACTGATCTCTGTGGAAGACATTCAAGTAGACATTTTAATAAAAGGAAACTAGGGCAGGGATAAAGTAATATCCACGACTGCTGTCTATTAGCAGAAAAATAATAACAAGCTCCTGGAATTTAATTGCATGATGTGTACTTGTATGTGTAGTGCATTTAAAGTATTGACTAATGATTATATTCTGATGTGGATGTGTAAGAATATGCACACTTTTATGGCGTACAGTAATTCTGCTACTGTACATTTTGGTTAAATATTTCCCCACTGTCTTTTGTAGTGTCATGTAGCTGCTGAAGAATTCTCTCTCTGTTCTTTCTGTACAATAGCTGTCTGTTTGCACATGGACGTTGGTACTATACACACCGGTCTTGTGTTTGTTGAGCCTCCGACGCTGTTTGACTTTGTTTACTGTGCACACATTAAACCTGTCTTCTTCCTCTCATATCTGCAGGCCCAGAGCCACAGCTCTACAATGTAAACTACAGTCCAGGGGATGGAGCTGTGGGCTGTCCAGAGGAGTACGATGAGGTGAGGCCCCAGACAAGAGGCTTAAGCTCTCTCTAGTGTGTGTATGTGGTCCAGTTGTTGTGCCTTTCGGCTCCCATTGGTGCACACAGCAGCCCGGTGTGAAGGCCACAGCCTGAACTCCCCGTGCACTCTCCCTCTTCCCACTGAGTTTCAGCGAGTGGCTTGCAGAGCTATCATTACCACTCTGTGAATTCTCCTCAGACTGAACACCCTGGTTTGGCTGACACCAAATAGCATCTGGCAGGCGAGGCTTTTGAGTATTCTTTGACAAATATTGAATTAGCTGGAATGTGCAACAGTTTTTACTTGTGTCTCTGTGTTAGTGTGTGTGTGTAGACTTGTGTTTTTACAGTTGTGGTTTGGCATATCTGGAATTCCTGTCTCTTCTTCTGCACGAAACTTGTATATTTAACCATCATTTTTGCTGGCCTCTGCGAAATTGAAAGGTTCATGCTATTGTGTGCCCTTCAAGCTTTGCTGCACCGTGACTGTTGTTTTAGTGGCTTCACATTGCGTACTGTCGGCACCCCCTCTTGGTGGGGTTTAGAAGTGCAGGTCCATGTACTAGACAAATGTAATCCCTCCACTGCAGTCCCATTAGTCCCTGCCTGCATGAGTTCGTAATTGAATGATTAAATCCGACATCTTTCTGAAATACTTTTATAGAAAAATATTGCATCCCTGTGTACCTGGTGACAACCTCATTAGAGGTTATTTGACACAAAATAGATGCAGTTTACAGTAGTGAAAAATTCACTTAAAGAATGAGGAAAGACTAAAATATAACGAAATATGTATGAAATATTAGAAGTGAATCTGATCTACTCTGTGTGTGCGATATACCCAGTTATTTATAAGGTATTTTCTTCATGAAATATTCCAGCCGCTGTGGTTGCTGTTTACTGGAATGTAGAAGAAGAATTTTTTTTTCAAGGGAAGTTTGTGCATGTTTGAAGTGGACGCCACACCTGTGTTCATGGCCTTGTTTTTTCCTCGAGTTTCTGGCAGAAAGAGGTTCCTCTCTCAATGGCTGTGTTGTTCTCTCCCTGTTTGCTTTCAAAACAAGCAAGGTGAGACTGTACAGCTGAGGCCTGGCATAAGGGAAATGGAACGCCCCATCCTCCACATTTTTTCATTTGTTGAATATTTTCTGCCGTTGCCAACTTTAACATTTCAGTCTCAAGTTATGACTCTTGGGAGTAATAGCGGCATTTCCACATGTGCCGAAGCGTTGGCACTGTGTTAAAGCTTTAACACCATGTTCATTTTCTGTTAGCACACAGTCGGGCAGCTGAGGCAGGTTGTTGTGATGTATAGTCCTCATTGTCCACTGTGCAGCTCTAGGCATGGAGAACATGACTTAATGATTTATCCTGTCACACTGGGTCAGGAAGTGAAGCTCCCAGGAGCCAGAAAACATTTAACAGTCATTCATCCGAACGTGTGCTGCTTTCACTCTGCGCGAAAAGGTGGTAGTCGTTGATTTAGCGTCACAGCTGACTTCTGTTGCTCTTTGGACTTTGTCTCCACCCCTCTGACCACCCAGTGGAGCTGAACGAGGTGTAACAGTATTTTTTTCCAACACACTCTCCCTTTCACTCCCTATGAGAGTGAAGGTGAGCGAGCATTACTAGGAGCTATTCGTGGGCTCTCGTGGCAGGTCGGCTTTCCTGTCACTGAGTTCTACAGAACAAATGGTTTTGGGCATGGTTGTTACTCCTCTGGGCCTCAGTTCTCCTGACACTTCGTGTAGACTGGTACGTTTCTGCTTTACTTCTCAGTCAGCTGTATGACCTACATTGTTGCTTTACTGCTCTGATACCTGATATCGTGTTTATAGTTTCTGATGTTTTCAACTGTCCCCTTTTTGGCATGCAGCCGTATTCAGCATTTGGTATTTGTTGTTTGGAAATCCGCACGCTTGCTCATTTTGTTTGTACTTGTTGCTTAGAGGTGTCGGTGCAGCAGGTTCTGCTTGGTACTGCCATCTGAAACACAGCAGACTGTCTCTGAAATCTGTTTATGCTCTAGGATTTGTTGTTGTCTGAAATGGTGTCGCTGCCTACTGGCTAGACTTGAAGATTCAAAATAGATAGATCTCTGAAATGGTACTCTTTGATCAACCTGTAGGTTTGTTGTGTGCTGCTTGCCAAAAATAAATAATTCTTAACACACCTGATGAGATTAAAATGATGTACACATTGTTTAAAATGAAGCAAATAATTCTCCTGTCTCATTTGTATTTATAATGATGGTAAGAGTGAAATGGAGCAGTGTGCCCTTTTAGAACTTTGATTTGGATTACACCAATTAAAGATACACGCTATATATTCGCACATATAATATCTATCCATGTATAGGCCCGGTTGAAACATTTGTAAATATATAAAAATATCCTGTTTGATCAGCATGCTGGCAATGTTGTTGATGTTGTTCTGTTTCCGTCACTGCAGCAAAATGAGGTGACGGACAGCGCGTACCTGGGCTCTGAGAGCACTTACAGTGAGTGTGAGACCTTCACTGATGAGGACACGGGAGCCCTGGTACCACCTGAGATGCACGAGGACGTGGAGACGGATAGCGGCATCGAGGCCGCGCTGCACGACCCTGAAGATGGCAGAAATAGGTTGGTGTAAATTTCCCTTAACCTCTGTATATCGTGTTTGGTCAACACACTTATATGTCCTGGACATAAATACAGCCTCTGCTTTGTGTCTGACGCTGAGGAGGTTGGTTGTGACCCCGAATGACTCATACGTAGAGCATTGACTCTAATCCACCGCTGTTGATAATCGCTGCTGGCTACAGAATTTACTAGTAATGTGTGTTGAACCTCCATCTGAGAGTTTTGCCCTGGAGCTGCCTTGCGCTGACCTTTCAGGCAGATCAGGTGGTTTTACGAGGCTTGCCCGGCCAACACTGGGTCGCTTTGGTTGTATATGGGTCAGCAGACAGGCAGATTAAACCGAGGCAATAGACCGCCACCACTATCTTCATTTAATGCCTTCAATTCCCTTGGACACACCCACGTGGAGGACGTCAGTCATGTTACCCTCCCTCTGTGTTTGCTTTCTTTAACGTTTCCTTAATTTGTTTGTCGAGCTCGTCTCTTTCACAAAACTTCACTTACTGAGTAGGGAAATGTACTGCTGGTGTTTCCTGTACAGCGGAAGAGTGATTCAGAGATAAGCTGGAATCTTTGCAGTGCATAAGCAAAAGAAACCTTGAACACAGAAAGCTTCCCACTTTTCCTTACTCATGGTGGTTTGTGTCCAAGTGCGTTATCATTTTTCCTGACTGGAAAGAGGCTACTCATCTTCTGTAAATTCTCAGCTTATTATAAAAAAGTTAACCCTTCTGGTTTTGCAGGAGTTGGACGACCTGTTGTGTTATTTGGGAAGCTACTGCAATCCATTCGTGATTTTCTCTCTGTGATTTTTATTAATGCTCTTTGGACTTAAGCTCCTCTTGTGTCTTTTGTTAAAGTTTAGTAGAGGTTAGTAAATCTGCCTTCAGTTAATGATCCCCCTCAACATCAGCACTGAAGCAGACAGAACAGTGACTTACTGCCTTTCAGATCTATTGCAAGTGATCTGGAGTGTCTCATGCTTACACACATCCCTCAATCCACGCAAGGTTTCAATCAGTAATATCCTAAATGCATGGCTTGTTTTCAAGGAGTTATTTTTTTCCATGACCCAGTTTGAATTACCATACACAAACATGACTGCACCAGAGCCTTGCTGTTGTTAAAGTTTAAAGGGCAAACACACGAGAGGAAGTGCCGAGCTCTGTGGCTTAATCTGCTGACTGTGTGACCTGTCCGTCCGGCTTGATGACGGATTGGAGTGGTCTGCCTGGCACGCATGTGTTTGGACTTCCCATTCCATGTGTGAGCCTTGAATTCCAGGAAGTGTTGAGTTAGCTCTTTTTTTTTTTTGTTGTTTCCCTCCTTTTCTTTCACAAGGACTAATCTGATTCCCCCCTTCCAGTCACTCATACCGTCTAAGTCTACTGCTGACTGTATGACACTGTGACCTTTATATTCCCTCGTTTTAGATGTGTTTTCCAAAGATTTGAAACTCTTAAAAGGCCGTGTAGTGTCCAGATGTGCAAGTCTGAATGAGAACTATACACACAGGCTCAGTGCTATGAATGTGGCCCAAGGTGCGACTACTGAATACTGTCTTGAAGTCTCTTATTTTACATTTTTGTAATTTTCTAAAATAAAAAAATATATATATAATTTAAAAAAACAATAAAACCGGAAATTATTTTATAGGCAGTCTGTAAAAGGCATTTCTTAACATTTTAGCTGAGCTTCCAAGTTAAAAACTTGTTCATGTTTGCGGATATCCAAGGCTAATTATTGGAATGAACCTAAATGCACTGTATGTAGGCTGCAGCCAAAGACGTATTAAGGATGGGAGTATACGGACTGAACCAGAGATTAACAATCTAACAGGATTAGCCTCCCCCTCCCTTCCCTGTCCTAACCCTGCGTCCCACACACATTTGGCTCTTGGACAGTCAGCAGGACTGTCTGTTGGCCGTTGCTTAGCCTCAAATCTGATTAAGCCACTCACAGTCAACCCTTACCGGTACAGCCTAAAGTCTTTGGGCTGGTGCAGACAATGCAACATACGTTACGTGGCACTGCAGACTGGCGGCTCGATAGCGCCACAGATTGTGCCGTTTTTAGAAGCCCGGGCATTTTTGTTTTCTCCAAGCTGGAGTTGTGGTTTTGTTTTAAATTGGGGTAACCTGTGAAACTTCAGGATTCCACTCTGGTTGTCAGGGGTTTTAACTCCAGTTGCTCCGAGGCTTTCACGCCAGGGCAGTGGAGGGCGGCGTTTAAAGATGCGTTCTCTCTCTTCACCGTCCCTCGACGTGAGGGACCTCAATATGGGGCCAACTAGTAAGAACCAGAATAAAGGGTAAGTGCCTATAAAATTGGCCGTGTTACTATTTAACCAGTTAAGCCTAATGTTTTTCTCTGGACACTATTTCAGCTGAAACTAAATTGTTGCCTCATCAAATGACTCACAAGAGCTTTCAAAATGTCATTTTATGTTTTTATTTGTTTAACCCTTATAGTTTAAATTAAGGTGACATTTTAGCTTTGAATCTAACAACTGTTTGACAGTACTCTTGTAAACAAGCTAAATGAGCTTTGTCATCGTATGCTGAGATTTCCAGCTTTTCTGCTGATGTAGACATCCTCGTCCTGTGTGCTGAAGATGTCTAACATCCCGTAGAACAACAGGAAAAGCCACCTTCCAGCTTTCCTGTTAATGCAGATCAAGGATTTTTGGTCCTGAAACTCTTGCAACTAAAATGTGCAACCAGGACTTCTTGACCCACCAAATAGATTTTTGTTCAGTTGTGTAAGAAAACCAGACAATTGCTGAATGAGAGCCAAAATCACAGAACCTTTCTATAGTCTTAACCCGCATAAAACTCCACGGAGGCTCCGCTCACATGGCTCAGGTGTTGCCATTGTGGTTTTGCATTACCAAGGAGGCACAAGACATGTTGTTTCAGCCAAAGCAGCCTATGGGATTAATGTGAATTAGCAGATTACCTTTGAAGACGAGCAATCGAATTTGTCCTGATCGTCGCTCTTCTAGGGGAAAGATTAATTGTACTTGTTGTGGATTTATAGTGAGATCTAGTTAGTTCTGGGCTTCTGGGCCTTGTTTGTTTTGGCTGAGATTATAGTTCTGTGCCCAATTATACCCTCTTGGATAATTATAGTTGTTAACCTCTCTAAACCTGGCCCGTTTCCTCTCTTTTTTCCTATTTTCGTCTTAGATATGAAGTAAATTTTGCTGCTGCTGTTGTGTACTTGGTCAGTAACACTGTCATCTGTTCGTATGTGCCCCTCAGGTTTTCCCTTAACTCCGATCTCCATAACCACTCCCTGGTGTCGGTCATCGGTGGAGAGGAGGAACACTTTGAGGACTTTGGGGAAAGTAACACTTCAGAGCTGCTGCTGGAGAGCAGAGTTGAAGGGCCGGAGGGAGAGGGTGACTCCTCTCTCACACAGTCCCCTGAGCAGGTCAATGGCTCGTCAATGCTCTCTCCCAGGTACGACATTATCTTCTCCACGCAACCACATCCAGCCTACAACAATAAGGACAAAACAGGGTCAGCCTTTAGCTAATTTAACAAAAACATATTTTGCTTTTTTTGCCCTGAAAGTTGTCTTTTTAATGTAAAGCACACAAGTTTAGTTAACTCACATTAGTATTAATATTTCCACCAGGCTGTGAAATCCCAACTTTCTTTTTATCTTCCTGATAAGAGGTGTGACACTGTCACATTCTCCAGGCCTCCATCTCTTTACATTCCTCAGAAAAAATGTTTGTCTTTCGACAAAGACGCTGAGGTCAAGCCTTGATAAGAGCTGTTGGGAGATGTCCTTCCCACCTCTGTCTGCCTACTTTTCTTTCCAAGGGCAAGATAAGATGGAGTGAAGTTCATTCCATCGGGCTTACTCTCGCTGCTGCGAAGACGATGAAAATGCGGATGTGATGCTAAATACTGTGCTCCGTTTCACTGGCTGGTGTTGATCGGCCCTTACTGGTCTCACTAAATGTTTTTCAGGCTGACTTAAGAGGTGACATCTGTTACAAAGTGTTCTGTGACAGACAGTAAATAAGAAAGCTTTGCCTCTCAGCTGCCGGGACACAGATACACATTATTGCGTTCCATTGTGAGAACAAAAACACACACACATATGTCCACACTAGCTGATTCATCACACCAGTCAGTTTTAAATCTTGTCCCAGCCTTTTCCCATTCATTTTTTTCCCCCTGCCCCTCCTCTTTTTTTTTTTTTTCATCAGAGGCTCTAAGCTGGATAATGCGTAAATCCCACTTGGGCGATATTTCTGTGATTTGGCTTGCCAGGAAGCTCTTAACATTTAACTGTTGCCCATTGACAATGTGGAAATGAGCTGGTGTAACGGATCGGCACTAATAGCACTCTTTCAGTCATCACTGTTGAAGACTTGAAGCTAATTTCTAGTGTTTTGTAGGAGTTGTTATCATTAGAGAAAGGCTGCCTATCATAACTGGAACTACATTTTATATAATTTTATATATATGTATATTATGTCTAATTATGTTTTAGAATTAAAAAGATAGAAGAGCTTAGAAACAGCCACTTGCCATTTAACTGTATAATTAAATACAATTTAGAAGCACCACAAACTACACTCTTCAAAAGGATCAAACTTAGTTTGTGGCTGTTACTTAGCCTAAACCTCTGAACAAAGTGGAGATGTCAAAATAACACAATAAAATTCAATAAAACTACAAACCACTGCCTCCAAAATGAAAACCCACTCAAACCAACAGCTCTCGGTCGTTTTAAAGAAATGCTAATGCTCGCCTGTTAGATTAAAATGAATTTGTTTTCTCTAGTGCACCTAATGAACTGGCAAGTGAGTCTGTATATATTTTTAAAGTGGGAACCTGTATGTGAAACATTATTTTCCGTCCAAGCTGAGGAGAAAGCAGCTTGGTGGCTGAAAAACCATACACACACACACACACACACACTCACACAGAATAAAAAATAAATAAATAACTGCATCCCACAAACTTCACCCACTCGGTGCGAATGCGTCACCGTGTTTTGATTCAATCGCGCTCGTTTTTTTTCCTGCACGTTGCCGAGCTGCCCACACGCCCCCACATGTATCTATCTACATATTACAGCACTTCTAGTACATGTGCGCACACACTGCTGCGTTACTTCTGCTGTCACTGCAGTCGTCGTTTAACAAAGTGTTCCTTCACAATGTCGGAAGAAAACGGCTCAGTGTGACGGTGCATATGGCCGTCAGTCTGTCCTGTAACGCAGCCTTTCTGCCTACGTAAAGGGGAACATGTGCCAGTTTGTTGCGTAACTCCAACCTGACTCTCCCTGAATGGCCGGTAGAGGTGATTAGAGAGGGCAGACAAAGAAATAAACTGTTTGTTACATTTAGATGTAAGTAACGTGATACTAACCATTCTGTAGGTGTTCATAGGAAAGGTTAAATACACAACAGTGCTTGGCCTCAGTGAGTGAAGAGAGAACAGATCGTTCTTTATCTTAGAAATGTTTTGTTTCTTCACTCTATCCAGAATCACAGCCGCACAGTCTGTTTCACGTCTCTGTCTCACGGTAGCCCTCACACTTAACTCTTTCAAACTCTCCTGTTGATGTCACTGAAAACCTCCCCCCCCCCCCCAGAGGTGTCTTATCCCACCTGAATGCACCCCCCTTTCGTCTCCGTCACTCACCACTTCCTCCTCGTCCTCCTCTTTTTCCTCCCTGTTTCCTCTTTCCAGTGCACCCGCTTCTCTCCCTGACTGCTTTCAGAGCTTCCTCAGGGAGGAGGCGCTGGACTTTTTCTGTAGCCAGTGTCACAAACAAATAAGTCGTCTCGAGGACCTCTCCACCCGCCTCAATTTCCTAGAGATGACTAGGTAACACATCATTCACCACCTCCTCTGGTTGCCAGCTGTGTGAATGTGCTTGCAGTGCCGACTAGATGCAGTATCTCGCATGTCCTCATAATGTGTGCACGCTGTGTTGGAGAAGCGACGGCGTTGGTGTGCGTTGCTGGAATGTACGTGCACGTACATCATGTTGTATTGTGTGGATCGGTTTTTAGCCCATTTTACCTCCCGCTGTTCCCAGTCTTTCTTCACCTGCATGCTTTTTAGCTGAATTTAATGATGGAAAAACTCAGCAGCTACAGTTTAGATGATGGTAGCTAGTTCCTCTTTGATGTTGCCAGCTACACAAATGAGTATTTGTCCTTCATAAATAATGAACGGCATTGAAAGTAAGCTTCATAGTTGCATTTTAAATACTGGGTTCTACTAAGAGTCAAAACCCGTGGGTATCACAGGTGAGTGATGTCTACTTCAGTGTTGTTGATGTTTTTGTTTACTTGTGTTCTTCACGTCATTGCCTTCATGCTTCTTTTGAGTTGCAGCAGACTGCCTCCTGGTAGTCGAGTAAAACTTTTCAAAGAAGCTGCTTTTATCAGAACAGACGTGCTGATCCGGGATTAGAGACCCGTAGCCGTATTACGGAAACTTAGTAATTCTGAAAGCCTATTTGGTCTGTTTTACCAATAGTGTGAAGCTAAGACGTGGCACTGTTTCGAACTGTAATTGTTTTCAGGAAACATTTAAACCTATATTATAGGTTTAATTTAAGTATCTGTCATACGGTTACATGTTAATATGTTACACCAAACTGATCCTGCATCAGCACTTGTTAGATCAATACATGCTGGTGTGTTTGTTTTAGATTGCTGTGGTTTGAATACCTTGTAGCTTTAGTTCCAATAAAAATCCAGCACTTACTAAAGCACGTACTAAAGAGCCTCCTCAACATGCCCTTTCTCTTCTCCTCTCATACTAGAGAGAGGGATGAGGGAGGGGGTGGATAGGAGGAATACCAGGAGACGGTGTCTCTTTCCTCTATCCCTTTCTCTTCCTGACCATTTTTCCTGTTGTTTCCCTATCCAGCGCTGGCAAGAGGCTTTCCAGCAAGAAAGTAGCAAGGTAAGCTAAATAGTATCTCTATTTTCAATAAGCAATGACTCATATTTCTATTATGACTGTAAAAGATTGTGTTTGGAAACAGCAGCGTGTTAAATGTGAACGGGCTCCCTTTTCTCTCACAGACACCTCCTCCAGAACAGCTCAATGACTCTGGACACCATGAGCGACTTGACGCGGGACATCCTGGAGCTGGCTGACAACGACATCACAGACAAGGTGACAAAATAAGCATTAGACATCAAGCTTCTCTCCCTATTTACACCTGTTCACACTTAAAGGAAGGAGGAACTATTCTTATTGGCAGTTAGTCACATAAATACTATTGTCAGTTTATTACAACTGATTACCGAGAACATTTTAGTGTTTTTGCTGACTGCTTTGCTATGAAATGTCCTTCCAGGTGCTTCTCCTCGAGCGCCGAGTGGCGGAGCTGGAGAAGGAGTCTGAGGCATCGGGGGAGCAGCACGCTCGGCTGCGCCAGGAGAACCTGCAGCTGGTGCACCGGGCCAACGCCTTGGAGGAGCAGCTGAAGGAGCAGGAGCTCTACGCCGATGAGCAGCTCCAGGTAGAGAGTCGTCGTCACAAGGAGGCCCTCAACAAGCTGGAGAGAGAGAGGGGGCTGGAGCTGGAAAACATGCAGGCCAGGTGAGGAGACCAGGACAATTTATAGAAACAGTATGTATGTATGTATGTATATGTAAAGATCTGCAACATGATTTATTAAGTCATTGTCTGGGTAGATGTTCTTGTTGCATTTATTTTTTCATTATCATGTAACTGCCATGTTGTTTATTGGAGGAACTGTGGCTCTACACTGCCACCATCTGGCACCGAACTTCCACTGAAAGAGCACCATCTTTCTGTGATATAGCAACTGTCAGTAAAAGTTCTGGTCAAGGTTTTAATGTCCAAGTGTTTGTTTCTCAGGCTGCAGCAGCTGGATGAGGAGAACAGTGAGCTGAGGTCCTGTGTTCCTTGTCTTCGAGCAAATATTGAGAGACTAGAGGAGGTGAGAAAATGTTATCACATCTCCTCTCTCTTTACATGTATCTCACTCATTAGTGTTAGTCTTTTTTTCATCTGTTCTTAACACTTTTTTTTTTTTGGTTGTTGTTTCCAGGAGAAGAGGAAGCTGGAGGATGAGACGGAAGCCATGTCCGACAGACTTGCGGAGGAGACGGAGTCACGCAGGAAGATGGCCGACAAGCTGAGCCACGAGCGTCACCAGAACCAGAAGGAGAAGGAGTGCACTCAGGAGGTGGGGGTGGTTTATCTACGCATGAAACGCTTTTCCTAAAGGAAAAACACACAGTACAGTTTACAGTTAACATACGGACACACCAAACCGACTGTAGCCAGCAGCCAGCAGCCACCATGTTGATGGAAATAACTTTTCAAGGATGAGCTACTATGAGCTTGTACAGAAGTGGCTTCTTGCTAATCAGTTGCTCTACATTTAATCCATTCTTGATGATCATGTCGTTGTGGCAATTTTCATGTATGCTCAGATTAGATAATGATATAAAATGGAAAAAAAGCAGTCTGTGCTCCCTTTAAACCTAGCCCTTTTATTTGTTTTCACCCCTTCCGATTCTCTAAACTAAACAGCCAATCAGAGCGATTTCTCTGACCGGCTCGTTTCGCTGCAAATTCAACATGATGAATTTCGCAATGTGCCGGTGGTCTGGAGGAATTACAACAATACACTGGAAAAAATGAGTGTCACAACAACATGACTGGCTTTATGTTTACATGGATAATAATTCATTATGTGATTACGTGACGGACCCACATTATGAAGGGTGCTGCGCACATCGATTCAGGGTTTGTCTATATTTACAGACATTTGTTTTAGAGGAACGAGAGAAGAGAGAAACAGTTGGATCAAGTGTTCATGTGGTCACTAGGTATTCATATTTTCCTCTTGCAGCGATTATCCCTGGGTTACACCACACCTCTCAGTACAGTTCCTTCTGATTGGTCCAGTCTGAGATGGTCACATGAGGCATTTTTGTTCTGACTGGGCTATTACTCTGATTATTTGACACCATTATATTAGTGTCCATGTAAACTTAGCTGACACTTTCATGTGTCATTACTTTAAGTCTTTTTATTTCACACCTCTGATTATCTGATGCTGCTCTGTTTGTATCACAGCTGATTGAAGACCTGCGCAAGCAGCTCGAACATCTACAGCTGTACAAGTTGGAGGCCGAAGCAAAGAGAGGGCGCACGGCTGCCGCAGGACTGCAGGAGTATCAGACCCGCACCCGTGAAGCCGAGCTGGAGCAGGAGATCAAACGGCTCAAACAGGTAACGATTCTGCTCTCTGCTGCGTTTTTGAGATGAAAGAGTGATTCCAGGCTGCACTGGTTCGTGATGCGGTACATCTAACGTTACTTTTTTTCCAGGACAACCGCACCCTCAAGGAGCAGAATGACGAGCTGAACGGCCAGATCATCAACCTGAGCATCCAGGGAGCCAAGAATTTAATGTCGGCCTCCTTCTCTGACTCCCTGGCAGCCGAGATCAACAACGTGTCTCGTGTAGAGGTGAGTTAAGAAAACAGGGAAGAGAGATATGTTTATCTATTAGTTCTCCTTTGGTTAGATTCTCACTCCTGGCCCTGACGCCTTTTCCTCTGTTTCTAGTTGATGGAGGCCGTCCACAAACAGGAGGAGATCAACTACAGACTCCAGGACTACATTGACAAAATCATTGTGGCCATCATGGAGTGCAACCCCTCCATTCTTGAGGTCAAATAGACGGCATACAGCCAGAGGGCCACTCGCTGTGACTCCACGGGCTGCGAATCATATTGGAGATGTGGCTAAAAGAAGAGTGGATGGTGTAAAAATATTCAGAAATAATTTTGATAGAAAAAAAACAATAACAACGCACTCAAATCACTCACCCCGGAGAAGAAGAATTGATTTCTAAGAAGTCCATGGCTGTCGGTGAAAAATAAGCTGTTTTTTGTTTTTTTAAAGTTCGTTGAGTGTGTGCTCGTCTGCGTGTGGTAAATGTTAGCCCTCCTGGAAACACTTGGGTTCTGGTGACGTCCATGTTTTTGGCTAGAGGGACCTGAGTCTCCCCTGTTGACTGGATGAAGGTGTAAATGTGTGCGAAGGGGCTGATAATCATAAAGTGTAGAAAAGAAAGTGTCAACATTCGACTGAGCTAAAAACAAACAAACAATCAAACGATTAAACCTGTAGGCCTTAAATGAAAGGTGATCAAAGTACCCATTGGTTACAGCCTCAGTCGGTGGTGTCTCACTGGGATGTTAAGTGGTCTGAACCAGGCTGAATTGCGCTTTAATCACAAGCCGTATGAAGCGCTGGTCAGGAGGCGACTAGAATTCGACTTTTAAAGCTTGCTGTGCTGCCTACCAGTGTGTGTTCTGTCCTTCAAACCGAGCTCAGCTTTCTTTCCAGTGAACCCAAGTGAGGGACATTTCTTCTGTGTTGCAGATAAGAAATGCCTGGAGGGTTTTGTGTGTGTGTGTGTGTGTGTGTGTGAGGTGTTTGACATTCCTTATTTTTGCTCTGCGTTCCTTTCAAAGGTTTTGGTGACACTAGAGGGACAGAATGACGCAGTCGTTCTTGTGACGTGTCCCCGGTTTCTAATTTGCTTCATCATTTATTTTTACAATGAAACAGGGTCCTGGAGTTCAGGTGGGCCTCAAGTGGGAAAAAAAAAAACACTACATTTCCTATCACTCCTTTGGCACAAATGTACGATAACTCCAACTGACCTGCTCATACTGACGATCTAAACTCGCGGAACACTTGAATTAAGCTTGAAGGGAAACTCACGAGTGATCCTGGGAATTGTAGTTATTTTGTCGGTTTATTTTACGGCCCACCTGACTCCAGAGTTCTTGCTGAGTGAAAGTGACCGGGAAGCTCTTCAGCACAAGTGATATACTGTCGTAAAAATGTTAATATTAAGACTGAAATAACTGACAACTGACACGGATGTATGTGAAGAATCAAATGTTCGTACCTTGCACTACGTTTTGATTTCATTGTTATTTTTGTTGCTCGAGAAAAAAAGAGCTTATCGTGAAGGGATCACAGGAGAAGTGAAGACTCTGGAAGCCTGTATGAGGACGTCACTACAGCTTAGTTGGGACTGTTGTGGACTGCAGGCATCCCACTCATCCCGCTCAAGAGGACAAACCATTGCACTAATATAATGCCATATATAATTGGACATATGAAAAAAAAAACAGACTGCAGTCATGTCTTAGGATTAGTTTCATCTACACACTGTAGTTTGTCTGCCATCAAAGCTTCCTGATCTGAATTGAGGAGACAGACCTTGGTAGCAATAATTCTTGGTGAGGAAGTGGACAGTAAACAAGCCTGCTCTTTGTTTCTGCTTTTTGCTGCAAATCTAAAGTACAGCAAGAAGACGTATGGACTGATCCTGTGCTTATCGGTACTGTGCAGCCGTTATCTCCATGCTTTCTTTCCCCGACCTGGAATATGAACACGTGTTGGATTTACATACCAGGCGTCTTGGCTGGGGGAGGTTATTTTTGTCCGAACAGCACGGCGTTCTGCACCGACACGCTGAGAAGAATTCCTATTTTCCACCTCAGTCTCACTGCTCTGCTTCACCTGCCACTCCACGGGGGGGGGGGGAGAAAAAAAAAAATGGCCTTGGATGTAAATGACTTGTAAAGTTTTTTCTACACTCATTCTAGATTCTAGGTATTTTTATAGTCGGGAGAGAAAGGAGCGTTTCTTTTTCTCGTCTCATGCCGAGAGACAGCTGCCCGTTTTCTCCTCTAGCATGTAGCGTGTACAGTACCTGTTGGGTTTTTTTCTTTTCTCATTTTGAACCACACATATATTTATTCGACGACGACTCGCGCTCTGTGATCTGCTCTGCTGGAAAATATGTTTGTACATTTGTTTTTTGTTTCTTTTTGAAATCACAAGGGGGGAGGTTCATTCACAGCGAGCGAGTCCGTGGGAGAGTTTAGCGAGAACATTGAAAGACCTGTTGTCTTTGGTTGAATGAGACCTGCTCAGGACGGTCATTCGTCGAGGTCCGTGCGCTCTTTCCATAACGTTGCTTTGACCTCTTCAAGGTTTAGATTTGTCTGCAGTTTCTGCTGTTGTCTTCCCAGGTGGAGTCCGGTGCTGCATGGAAACACAGATTTTTCTTCTTGTATATTTCAGAGTCACCTGTTTGGCTTATGGTTGGACTGACAAATCATTTATTATAGCATCCGCCGGTGGAGTTGTGAGACCTCTGACACTTAAAACCTCATATCAGGCTTGCTCGGTACAGCTTTCAGCCTTTTAGTGTGACTTTTAACACAGCGGGCCATGCTACACTTAATTCTCTCCCTCATTCACGTTTTGTTTCTGACAGATTTAATTAGATTTGATTAGACGGTGTGACCACAGAACTGACGGCAATTGCACTTTAACCAGATCTAATTCCAACTACTTTCAAAATGACCAAAGATAGTTGTTTCAGTTGATCACTTTATCTACCAGTGTTGGTGATCATGCTTCTGGTAACACTTTCTTCTGAATCACAAATCCACAGCTCGCCCCGAAAGAAGCAAACTGGCCTGTTAGTCTAAACACTGTGCCTCTGCGTCTCAAACTTCGCCCGAACCTGATAATGAGCCCTGGCAAAAGCACTGACCACGCGACTGTCAGTTTGTTAAATTATATAATGACGGAATCTAAACTGTAAATATGAATTGTCATTTTTGTGGACTTTCGTTTTTCTTTTTTTTTTTTCTTTCCTCTCACGCTCACTTCCACTGTCCAAAGAACGTTTGCTCAAGGCACAAACATCACTACCGTAGTAGTGCATGGCTTGCCATTATGTGACATGGGAAGATTAAAAAAAATAAAAAAGAGAATATTGTAGAAAAGAGAAACTGTAAAGCTTAAATTTATTCCTATTTTCAAAGATAAATGTATAAATTATAACAGTATTGGTTACAGCTGTATATTATTTTCGAAGATCCCCTAAATGATCTAATCCTGTTTGTTGCTGGGGAAAAAAATATAATTTCAGTCATTGTAAAAAGAGAAAATTTAAAGGTAAGCAGTGAAAGTAAGATTAGAAAAATAAATGGAATAAAAAGACCTGTGTGTGTGGTTGTCTCGTTTTTTTTCCCAAGCATTCATGTTGCGTATTTGCATATTTTTCCACTGAATCTGGCGGCTTCGTATGCAGACACCATGTTTATTATTGTGCTCATCACATATAGATGTAACACTACATACAGGAAATGGAAATGCTCCTCATGTTCCTCTGATTTGTTGTTTTGGTTCTAGTCCCTAGAAACTGGTCCATCAGTCACTGATACATCAGCCCCACCTGCTGGTTGTTAACGTGTACTGCTGGAGCCTTATCCACATTGAATAGCCTGCCTGTTGTCCTCATTATTATAGTATAATCCTGGTAATAACTCATACTCTATATTATCTCTGACATCTTCCAGAACTTAAAGGAAGAGATAAAGCCCACCTGACAAAAACTAGTTACCATATAATCTGCTGGTGTGCAATAATTAAGACACATTAATGAAGCTTTCAACAGATCTACAATGGAGAATTTCGCTGATAGATGAATGAAAACGGCTATAAAGAATTAATGACCGGCATACTATTATGATTAACTGGTGACATGTTTAACTTAAACTCAAAAAAGTAACAGATCATTCTACATTTTAATGTGTACCAAACTGCTATTTCCCACGTTACTGAACGTGTCACTGGTAAAATGTTGTTTCTCATTGCTCACACTGTTGCTCACTAGTAGAACAGCAGAAAAATTATATATAATGTGTCTTATTCGACTGATTGTAACGAAAACCATTTGGCTACAACGTCAAACAGACAATTATTTTTTATATTATTTGGAAAAACGTATCTATTTGATCTTTTCTTCTTGTATCAAGTCTTTTTTTTATTTTTTATTAATTTCTTATGAATTACGAAGTCGTTTTTTTTCTCGTACCCTGAAGTGTTACAAAAATCGTTGGTTTCTTGAATGCTACACCGGAAACGCTCTCTCCGGAACCAATGTTCACCTTCCTGCTCAACACGAACGTATTTTGATGGAGCACACAGTGAGCCAAACGGTACGGCGGCGCGACGCTTTCGTCAAAACACGAGTTGACAGTAGGAGCTGCGGATTCCACCTCGAAAAGAAACATTTGAATATTATTTGGTGGCTGTAGCTATATGATATCAATGCGAATTTGTTTCATTTTATTTAACAAAAAAATAATTTGTAGGAGCGAATAAGTTTAGGCTAATTGACTAATTGACTGTCGTCTGTGACACCAACATGATGTGGTTCCTCACCGACTTTGTTATGAACAGTTTAAATATTCTACGTGGAGGTAGAAACACCGGTGTTTGTACCAAGTAGTCTCTATTTTTAGGAGGTGATATTAGCTTTTGTTTACAAAAATGGAGTCTCTTTCAACAAATGCTGAGGTTCGACTAACGGTGTCTCAGTGTTTCCGGTCACTCACCTCATCCACGGACAGTAAGGACATTATCACCGCTCTTCAGACGCTCCACTCATTCTTGAACGGTGGCCCACAAAGTAAAACGACTTCAGCCGAGCAGGCAGAGTTCAGGAGAGCCCACTACACTCGCACTCTTCAGCTCCTGGTCAGCAACATCGAGGCTGACTGGTTGCACAGCTTTACCGCAGCACAGCGCGCAGAGTTATGGGACGGCCTGTTCCTCAAGGGTCCTCCAGAGCAGGCCCTGCTGGTGTTGATGGAGGCGATAGGGGAGTTGAGGTGGGATAGGATCTGTTAGGGTAAGAGACATGTTTAATATTTTGTCAATTTATTAATCACACTGTTCTTTCCATCGCAGACCCACTACAGGTCTGGACCACTTGGTCAGCGTCACTGAGAGGTTTCTTCAGAGCAGGTGTCTTGCAGACCTGCTGTGGTCCTACTGTCTGCAGACGGCTCCCTCTGACTCCCCCCAGCTCAGAGAGACCCTGCTGGGGCGCATCGCCTCGCTGCCTGACCTCACCGCCAACAAGTTACAACTCAAAAACAAACCTTGTTTTCATCCTCAGCAGTACTACCCACTGCTGGCCACAGAGATGCTCACTGTCCTGGAGCGAACGTGCCAGGCCCTCAGAGGTCAGTGAAGACCTACTGATCAGTTAACAGTCATGTTCAGTTGTTTGACTGTATGTGTTATTTCTCATTCTGTCTGTTTATGGTGCGACTTGTTTTTGTCATTTGCAGACGGCACAGACTGTTCTTTGGTGTTCGTGGCTCAAGTTCTTGGAAAAGTGTGTATACAGGGGCACAGTGGTGAGTTTCATGCTGTTTTTTTCCAAAAGCTGTACAAAAAAAGTATATTTTGATAGATAAACCATGAGTTACTTTCCAAAACCTCGTCAACGAGGTCTGCCTTCACAGGACTTATGCACGCTACCACAACAATGGGCACCCTTACACTGGCACGGCACCACTGTGTGTGGATGACCTGAGAGAGGGAGGGAAGGGAGAGATAATTTCGGGAGCAATAGGAAAAACACGTTGTTTGAAACATGCAAAAATATGTCGTTATGAGACAACGGCAAAGTAAATTAGACCCTGGCGGTCCGCCATGACCCTGAAAACGTGGAGAGTAAATGGCAGTTCTTGGATTGTTAAGGTGTTTCTGTTGAGTAGGTATAGGAATAAACTGACTTCTGGTTGTTACAGGTTTCATACAATAGTAACACAGAATCCCCTTCTTTTTTCCCTTTTTCTGCAGGTTTGGTCCTGACAGCTATGGCTCCTCGGCTTTCTTTCCGCACGCGCTCAGACATGGTGTGGCAGAGGGTTTGCTGGAAGCTGCTGGAGAACGTTCCTCAGCGTTGGATGGAGAGCGTGCTCACTGGGCTGGTGCAGGCTGTCAGTGGGTAAGGTGGTTCCATAGCTGTTATAATCAGCTATCAGTTAACTGTCTGCCTTTAATGACGCCGCTCTTCTTGTCTGTCTTTTCAGACCTGATGCCTTCGGCAGGATCATTGGGAATCTAGTGTTAACAAATAAAAAGGCTCAGTTCTTCATCACTCATAAGCTGCTCTTACTACAATACAAGTATGAGGTAATGCAGTTACTCCAGGCAATGAATTGTATGTATGGTTTGTAAATCGTATAGAAAGCACATTTTCTAATTCATGTTTTTTTTCTCAGACTCAAGTCTTGAGAGTTGTTCTGGGTTACCTTGCAGCAGACAGGGATAGACGTCCACTTCTTATTCAGGTGAGTTCATGCAAGTTATTAGCCTTATTTTATGTTCCATTACAATTTTCACATGTGCTTTTTTTTAATTTATTTATTTCTCTAGGTTTTACGGTCTGTGTCCCAGGCATGGGCTAATCCCAGCGCAGTGAAACACACACCTTTGGAGCAGCAGCTATATGTCAGCAAAGCATTACTGCTGAGTGTGAGTCTGCTGAAAGACTCTGAGCTACAGGAGCTGCGTTCAGGTACGATAAAGCTGACTGTCTCAAAACACCCGATAAATCGATAGCTCGAGTCTAGATTAGTGACTTTTGACAAACTCCAAAATCTATGGATATGCAGACATGTTAAGGAACATGCTTTTGCTTTTAAAATGAAAAATACATTTTTATGTGGCATTATGTGGTTATTTAATGACATGGAAATCACAGAAAAGTCAGTAAAGCTCACCATGATCCTGTATCCATATTGTCCTTCATACTTTAGCTGTTCTGCAACTTTGCACACATCAATTATTTGCATTATTTTCATCAAATAAAGTAACTGCTAATACAACAAAGAGTGTAAACCTGTTTTGTGTAGTATCAGCAATGGAATGAAATGTTAATTTAATTTATATGAAATATAGCATGCTGAAGATTATTGCTTTAATTGTTATTGTTGTGTGCATCTTTCTTAGAGTTACTTCAGTGTATGCTGGGCGGTATGCAGAGCCACCTGGACAGCAGTGTGGTGCGCATCAGGCATATGGGTATGGTGGTGGGAGAGTGCCTGAGTGCCCGCATGGATATCAATGGAACCAAACTCAAATTTGAGGTACAGTCAGTTTATTATAGAGCAAGTGTAACGGGCACAACAATGTTGTAGCTCATGATGGACATCTAGTCAGATATCTATTTGGCTTCAAAACATCAGATTATGAACTTGGCTGTAATGTAATGTCTTGCAGTTTTGAAACATTTCGTATTGTGCTTTGTTTTAGTATGATCACAATGAAGATACACGTGAGCTGCTTTCTCTTATGACGCCCATCACATGTAATGAGCCTGAACTTGAGCCTGAGGCTGAGCCTGAGCCTGTAAATGGGTAGGTGTGAAGCATATCTTTCACACATCGATCAGTTTATGACACTTACTTTTAAGATTCTTGAAACTAAAAATGTTTACAATTTCTAAATTCTGGTGAATGTTTAATGATGTGCAACAAATGTAGAAACTCAGATGGTGTGTCAAAGTGACATGTTGTGCACTATACTTCACTTTTACGCCTGTATTTGTTGCAACTATGACAAAAACAGTTTGTAGACATAATAATAGTATTTTGGGTTCTTAAATTCCTGGAAAATTATTTAAATATGTGGATGAGCCATCTTGCACTTGTGGGAGTACACTAAGCTTGCACCCAATGAAAAGCTTTCTTTCATTTTTTACATTGCGTTATCGATAGGTCACATTTTAAAGTTTAAAATTGGTACCATTTACAAAGACCTACCAACCATTGAGAATAGTATACTGTTGTATTATTTGTGTAATGAAATGTTTCATCTACAGAGTCCACACTCCCGGAGAGATCAATGAAACCGTTCCATTGCAAAATAAATCAAAACCTGATCCAGACTCTGACCTCGATAGGTAAATATGATCTCTGTCAATAATCTGAATGTCCACTAACATTTTGCTCAGTTTGTTGTATGTCGTCAAGAGATTATACAAGTGTAGAATTAACCTCTCATCTGTTATCTGCCCAGTGATGACGAGCTCACCCCATACGACATGTCTGGAGATCAGGAGATCAGTGAGGCATCTCCACCTCGCTACCTACGAGACTGTTTGGAAAGTATGGCTTCACAAATCTACGATGGTCATCTATGTAATGCAAAGTTTTGTCTTGTTTTAACTCTAATAATTTGTTACGTGTCAACCAATCCAGTATTCACATCATCTGAGGACCCAGTTCGTGTGGAGCTCAGTTTGAGAGTTGCTGAGAGTTTGGTGCGGAAGAACGTCTTTGCAGCCAAAGAGGTATATGATGGAAGTGGCAGAAGTGACCAAAAGAGGAACTAATTTAAAGATCAATGCTGACATAAAGGTTTGTGTGTGTTTGTTGTTTTCAGATCAGTGTCCAGATGTCCAAAGTGCTTCTTCACATGGAGGATAAATACAGTATTAATGGATTCCTGAAGCTCAGACAGGCGACTATGGTGGCTCTCACTGTCACTGACTGCATTCCTGTATGATCATGTTCACTTTTAACACAGTTTCTGCCTTCTCTCACCAACATTTTTTTTTTAACACCATATCAAATCACCAAATCAAGCTGTATCTTTTTGTTCATTGATAGGTGACGCAGTATTTGACCACAGAGTTTTACTCCTTGAACTACAGTCTTCGCCAGCGACTTGACATCTTGGAGGTAAAAAAGATGTAACGTTTACATAAATGCTTGTATAAATGGTTGTGTTGATTAATGTTATCATGTTAGATCATTTCCGCTCACCGTGGTTGGCTTTCTTTTGGTATTCTAGGTCCTTGCCCTAGCAGCTCAGGAGCTCTCTAAACCAATCAGTGACAAGATAACTCCATCCACTAGCACTGCTACCACCACCACTGATCTGACTCCATATCCAGGTGACAACCCTGTTCACTGGCGACAAGTTGTAGAAAAGCGAATCCAGAGCAAGACAAAACGCCTCAGTAAGGTACTTAAAGTAAACATTTATCATTTATGACCTTTCAGTATTTAAGTGAAACCTTGTTTCTGGGCACTTCATTTATGATTTGCTGTGTTGTTGCTGTAGGGTGCCACACAACCTGTCGCCAAGGCAACCCCAAACCGTTACGCCCCTGTGGCTGGACACTTCTTTTTTCCTCTGCTCAGGAATTATGATAAGTAAGTGTGTTCCTTTCTGCCAGATTAAAATCTAAGCAGTCATAGTTTGTATGATGGCACATGCAACACCTCTCTTCCAGGCCTCAGGTGACCTTTGACCTGTTGGGTAGCGACCACTTGGTGCTGGGCAGGTTGATTCACACTTTGGGCCTCTTCATGCACCTAGCAGTCAATGCACCGGTAATTTCACCCATCTGTAGAGATCTTTATCGTTATATATTAAAATAAACCGTCACTGTTAATCTGTTAATTTGACGCTACAGTACCCTAACCCCACATGTTTTTTTTGTCCCCAGATAGCTGCACAGATGGGTTGTGCTTTACTGGATTTTGTGTGGACAGTGCGATATCACGTTGACCAGTATGTACAGAGTGCTGCATCTATGTTTGTGTCTGTGTAAACTGATGAAATGATGTGCATGGTTAACAATGCTGTGGTGTATTCCTGCTGCTAGACAGGCTTTTTATGTCAACATTAATTAAGCCGCTGTTTGACTGAAGCTCTAATCTCAATTCTGCCTTAAAGGATGGTGAGACGAGCCGTCCTCTTCGCTGTCTGCTCTGTGTTTCTGAGCATGCCCAGTCAAAACCTGCTGGTGGACCTCAGCGATCAGCTGTTTGAGACTAGAACTTGGCTGGCAGGTAAAATAAACAGAAAGAGTTGATTGTTGGATGCCTTTAAACACTCTTTAATTAAAAGATTTTAAAAAAACTGATCAATTCTAAAATACTTTTTTTTAGCTGCACCAAAGTCTGTCAGTGATATTCCTTTAGTAGTGCAAATTTCTGCATAAGCCATCATGTGCACAGCTGGACTGAGCATTTGTGGGAAGTGAATGAGAAATCAGGATGTCCTGTATTATGTGGTTGTCTGTGATGTGATTAGCTGATGAATATAACAGAAATTTCTTCAATAGTAATAGTGAAAGATTTATACCTTCTTGTAGCCTGTTGTCCCTAAAGCAGAAAGCTGCTTAAAAGCCTTCTGTTACCATCTACAGATGTGGCTGAGGGAGACCCTGATGCGGACTGCCGGAGTCTAGCAGTGCAGAGTCTAGTGCTGCTGGATAAGAGCCTGAAGAAGCAGCTACAAGATCCTAAAGCACTGGAGTCGTGATCACAGCTTCTACAATGGACAGTGAAATTCTGTGTGTGAGAATAACCACATATGACGAGAGATGATTGTACCTATCCACTGGTCCTTATAGAGACTGTGGTACTGAGGTTGATGGACATTATGTTCCGGATGGTGCAAAGGGGTTGACCTGGTGGAAATGAATCATCCTGATGATCCGCTGAGGATGTCCTTTTAGCTCAAGAGCTACTTATTGCAGGTGCTGCACTTTTTCACATCCTGGAACATGAGCAGAGGAAGAGAAGGACACATATCTTCTCACACATTTTTGAATGGCTTTGTGCAGACACACAATAAAATTGACTTTACACTTTAGATGAATGCCAAGCGTGTAATGTATGGACCAAGTAAGATATTAATAGAACAAAGAACCGGCTGCCACTGTGCCCTAAATACTAAATTCTTAATATTGAAATGTCTTTTAGGAGGAAATCCTTTTTCCTTTACGGGATCTTCTCTCTGCATTGTGGATGTTTGTTTGCAAAGGACATCCTGTGAATATTCACGTCCATGTACACATTGACAAATAATGGAAGTACTACTACTACTACTTCCTGTTGTTAGGGTCAGTGAAACATGTGTTCTGAGACAATTAAACACTGAAATAGATGGTTGTTGATACTTTCATGTCTAGTGGCCTCGACTGGATTCGTTTGGTTTCTTTTTATAAAGATTAACATTATAGAATTTTTGTACCACTTTCTTTTTCAGGCAAAACGTGAACATCCGTCCTCTCAGAATATTTGAGAGAATAAGGCAGAAAGTAGGCACAGATACAAATACAGAAGAAAATGTAAGAAAAAAGAATGAAAACTCAACAGGAATATTTTTTAACTTTGAAAGAATAATAGGAAAATATAATGGGATAAGAGATAATGAAGGTTTTCTAATAAATGTCATTGGGTTTACCAAAATGTAAATACATCTCTGGACTACTTCTTACTATTTTTATTTGGGACAATAGAAGTTCGACAAAAAATATTCAAACTTAATGATCTTAAATGTTTTGTTTGTTCAGCAACAAAGAGAGTTATGAGAGTACTTCATATAGATTTGTGGATTGTAAAAAGTGAACAGAAACTAAAGTACATAGAATATGAAATATTTTCTCACACCTCAGTAACAAATACAACAGTATGCAATCCATTTTTTACCTAAAAACTGGGTTCATGACAGCATATTTAGAGAACATCTAAATACGCTTCATGATATATTTCATTATATATATTCAGTCACCCTAAATAAATATGCAGCAGTTCAGCAGGAAAAACAAAAGTTCAGAGCCTTTCTGATATGTCAAATGACTGTTATTATTACGATGTGATCTAAATAATCCCAAGGAATTTAAGAAATGTGCTGGAAACTCCATCAAATATAATATAAGGCTTGTTCTGGTTCAGACGTCAGTCAATCTCGTACATACTTCGACAGCAACTCGGGTTTGTTCGCTTTTTTCCGTAACTCCGCCTCCTGTCCGACCTGGGAGGTTGTCAGGGGCAACTGGTAGAGACGCTATATGCTCACACAGGCGGCTAAGCGACAACAGCATTGGGAGTAGGGTGTTCGGTTTCGAGTTTTAACGAACGAGTTGGCGATAATTTGAAGAAAGTGACGCTGAGGTGGGTCTCCAATAAACTAAGAGAACGGTTATCTTCGTTTTACCTCAACGAGATCCAGCTGTAAATGCTAACTTTGGCTAGCGTATTTAGCTTAGCTAATGTTAGCTGCTAGTTAAAGCTAACTTAGGTCAACCTTCCTCACATAACGTTAATTAGCGAATTCTGTTAAGGTAGTATTGAGGAGTATGCACAGCTTTGTCTAAATCTACGAAGCTGTTGTTCATTTATATCAATTCGTGCACTAGCAAACAGAGTCAACTGCATGCAAAGTGAAATTATACAGTAACCTAAATAGTGTATCACAGGTTGTTATACAAGTCTACATTTCCAATTAAGTTTAACTGAATTTTACAGTTGCTTTGTAGTTAGTTAACTTTTATAGCATGAATTTGCTAATTATCTGCCTGATACAAATTCATGAAACTGTACAACAACAGACAGAAAAACGCAATAACCACGTATAATACTGCGGCTCCCGTCTCCTGTTTGTTTATTTGACATCCAGAGAGATACACTGGGGACATGGCGGTGTATTTTGACCACCGTATTGAGGCCCCTGAAAGCAATGATGTGCCCCTTCAGTTGACCTGGCACTCAGCTCTTCCTGTGCTGGCTGTGACCTCAGGCAGCCCTGCCACTGGATACAGTGTAGACCTCTACCTGCAGCAGGTAAACACCGGGCTTTGACGATGCACTCTCTAATATTTACTGTAATTACTTATGAAATCTTACATACTTCAAAACACATTCCTGTGCATATACAGGGAGAGTATGTGGAGAGTTGTCATGTACAACGACCTCACCATCCCACGGTGCTGCGCTGGCACCCCACAAAGCCTGTGTTGGCACTGGGCTGGGATAATGGAGAGGTGATGCTGCTGACACACCCCTCTGGAGAGCAGACTGTCCTGCCAGCCTTACATACAGCCTGCATCACACTGCTGGAATGGAGTAGCTCTGGTAGCCGCTTGGTGACTGGTGATCATGTGAGTTTGTTGTAATAACTTAATACGCAGACACCCTGGCACATATGTACAGTTGTTTACACACTGATGTATTCATTCCTGGTGGGTCAGTTTCTCATACGTGATAAAAAGGAATATATATTTGGGTATACTTGGATGGTGGCTAGAATGCTAACAATGCATGTGACACAAACATCAGCTTAATTTGCCCATTTCTTCTTCTTTTACTGCATAAATATAATGTAACTATTTATTGACAGACTGGAGCTCTGGCAGTGTGGAAGGTAGATGCTAGAGGGCGACTTCAAGGAAACCATCTCGTAAAGCATGATTACAACAACCCTCTAACTTGCTGCATCTTCAGACCCGCCTCCCCTGGAGAGTAAGCTTTGTTTTCTTCTTTTTAAGTCCTACCAGTAAGATGGAATGAAAACCTTGTGATCTGAATGCTGCATAGCTGATAGTTGGAGTTTTTTTATTTGTATTAAATGAGTATCTTTTTTTTAAGTGATGTGAAAATGCTTGCTCGGGCATCAGTGAGTGGAGACCAGAGTGCTCTGGACATGTTCAGCTGGAAGGGAGCGCCTCTGAAGATGGGCCCACAGGAGGGACTTGCATTCTATGTCAGCACTGCAGATGGTAAGGAATGTCTTTTTTGATTGGGTTTAGAAATGTTTTTATTTTGTTGTTTTTTAATGTATTTGAACCTAATTCTCCTTCTGACACATTGTATAACAACAAAGCTCACATATATATTTTTGTTCTTTTGTATAGGTAAAGTCCATTGTGTGGATGAGCATTGTAAAACAAGCCCACTTCTCAGTGTGGAGGGCTCCATTAAGAAACTCTTCTATATTGAGAAGAGGGAGGTGCTCGCAGTGATCACAGAGACCCTAATGCTGTCACAATACACTCTGGGACCTGAGGGTGGAGCACAGGTGTTCATGGAGGTACACCAAAACGACAAAGAAAAAGAAAATGTCTTTCTAATTCGTTAAAGGCAACTGCACTTTCAGAAAAGGGTTATATTTGTTATCTAATCGCTGTAATGCTATATTAAAAAGACAAAGTCATATCAGGTCTAGAGACTTGGTTTGGTCAACTTGGTTTGTGAACATGTTTTTCGTTACAGGTTAAGTTGAGCAGCAGGTCAGGAGATAATGTAGACATTGTCTGGACAGAGAACAGCCTCCTCATTACAGCCACAGGGGAGCCTGTAATCAGGTCAGTACTATACACTGTATGTATACGCATACATGTCAGTTTTAAATTTGAGTAATACATTTCCCTTAAAATGTTTTAGGCTGTGGGACCTGGAGAGAGACGACAACTATGTTTTGTCTCTTGACGAGACTTTGGGCTTTGAGAGGAGAGAGGTGATCAACTGTGTTTCATACTGTGCAGGAAAAGGTAACTGTTTTTACTGCACATTTAGTACACAAAGAATTACAAAATTTTATTCTCTAAATTGAAATTGCTTCATTGCAGCACTCACCATGCTCCTAAAACCTGAACAGAAAAAGCCCCCTTGATTAAAATTGTGTTACTGGTGTTTCAGCAGATCTCAAAAAATCTCATAATTGCAATCATGCAGTATAATGTTGTGGAATCCCCAGAAATCCTTGCAGCTGGTACCTCCTGTGGACGAATAGCAATGTGGAGGATGGTGGTGCAGTCTGCCGGCAGCAGAGGTGACACCAAGACCCAGTGGAAGCTACAGACACCCACTGAAATAGAAGGAAATGTCACTCAGCTACAGGTACCATCATTTATTCACCGCTGTTATTATGCACATTATGTATATTTGTGTAATATTCTTAACAGTAGAGTGTTTGGCTTAGAAATTTCACTGACGCCTTTAATTTCAGTGGGGCTCCAGCCTGAATCTTCTGGCAGCAAACAATTCACACACAGTACTGATCCTATGGGAGCATGTCATGTCAGCCCACTTCAGCCAGCAGGTGGCAGCAGTACAGCTTACCCCGACACAACTCAGCATCGCTCAGTTCAACTCAGGAGTGCACCTTGCTCTGCAGTCTGATATGCACATTAAAGGAGTGTGTGTTACCAAGGTAAGAGTGGAGATAATGGCCTCTGTTATTTCCCTGTGGCAAATTTAAATCAATGTTAATATGACATGTTTTGTTCAATACACCAACAGGACTCGGTGACAATCTGGAATTGTAAGCAGGTCACTGTGTATGAGCTTTCAGGGACAGTTCTACGCAATACAGGTACAACACTCACCAAACTCACTGATCAGTCGAGGCCTTGATGTGGCACTGCACTGCCTTCCTATGTAAACTTTTTCACAATATCTGTACACCTGGAATCTCTACGTTTTCTCTTTCTGATTTTCCCAGGATCGTTTTCTTGTGATTCCTATGTGGTAGCTGTACACGACGAGAACCTCTACACTGTGGAACCGAACAGAGTGCAAATCCGTACACCACAGGTCTGTTTGCCCAACTAAGAACACACTATCCATATCAAACACTTTCAAAAGGGACCTGTGGAACTGTTCTTTAAGAAAGCATAAACACATAAAAGTTGTGTTTGGGTCTTGGTTGAACGTTTTCCTTCTCCTCCCTCCAGGGCACAGTCAAGCAACTTCTAACCTTCTCCAAGGCAGAGGGAAACCCTGTGCTACTGAGCGTGTGTCAGTCTTACCTGGTGGTTGGCACAGACACAGCACACATCAGAGTTTTCGACCTCTCCAGAAGGTACTAGATTTGTGTGAATGGTTTCACTTCCTCTAGTTATAAACAAAATGTAAAATGAAGGCTGGCTATATTTCACATATGTTAAAATTCTCTATGTTGACATTTTCTGTGTCTTGTAGAGATGCCAAAGCTCACTGCAGTGCTAAGAACCTGGCTGACCAGATTGCCAATCTGGGAGCCTTGAGGTCAGTCAAGTGTAACGCCAATGGCAGCCAAGTCAGCATCCTAATCTCTCAGGTGATTGGTCAACGCACAATCTCACATTCCTTTGTAAAATCTTGATTGATGCTTTTACTTTAAATCCAATACCTCTATTAGATTTGATGACATTAGCTCATCTGACCTGAATGTAACTCTTTCCTCTCAGGTTAATGGCCGACCTGATCACAAAGTGTACTTTTATGACGTTGAGATGGACACTGTGACACACTTTGACTTCTTCACTGGCAGACCATCCAGTGGTATCTCACAGCCAGAAGAAAGTGAAAAGTAACTAGCGTTTCTTTTGTCTGTTTTCCATGTGTTCATGCAGGTTTTTAATGTTTGTGTTGTATACCATACATTTCTGTTCTGTCTTTCAGGCAACCGTTTCAGGGGACAGAGCTCAGCGGTCGCTGTCCCGTATCACACTTCTGGGATGAGAGTGAACCTCGGCTTTTTGTTTGTGAAACAGTACCAGTTGGCTCTGAATCCTCTTCAAACAGTTACTTGGATATGGTAAAGTGTACTCCTCAACGCTGATAGCCATGAGCGAAGCTTGCCACTAACGACTACTGGTTCTACCTTTGCTAGAATAATATACACACATGCTAAATGAGCAAAAGCGGGACAAAAAATGTGAAATGAATTCAAAAGTAGTTTGAAAGTATAATGCCTTCTTTCCACTTAGGTGGATGTGTCAGTGGTGACACTCTTCTGTACACAGGAGCATGGGCTCCTCCTTCAGGACTGCTACCCCAAACCTTCAGGCCTGCAAGCCCTCCTCGCTCTGGATGTGCCCTACTATTATTTTAGCTGCAAGGTGAGGACAGAAAGCACACAGAGTTCTGCTTGAGTGTCGTTTATCATTTGGGAGCGCCACATAAAGATGTGGTGTATCGCTCTGGAAAGTTGTAGGTTGGTTGTTTAAGATGTCTCATATTTATATTTATTATCTTTTGACATCATTATTCTTATTCTTACGTGTGTTTGACCTGACACACCCCAGCTAGTGTTTCGGAGGGGTGGTGTCTTTCGACCGGAAGTAAGTGTCTGTCCCCAACTGTCCTTAATACCTAACTTCCAGCTGCTGTGATCGTCCGTGCATTTGTGCTGCATTTAAATAAAATTTCTTACAGAGACTGTCTAACTTCAGCTGCACAAATGCATCCATGAAATATCTAGACCCCAGTAATCTGTGTCCAGTTCCTAATGCACTTCTCTTGATAAATAGAATTGTTCTGTGATGCTTTGTTGTCTGGTGTGCTCTGCCTCATACCCAATCCCTTGTTGCTCATGTTTTTACCCGGATTTCACATTTGTTTTATTATTATGATCCCGCTTCACAGCATGCTTCACTTGTTACTAATGTCATTGGCTACTGATCTTACATTTTCCTTCCTGGTCTAACACTACTCAGCCAGGAGAGAAGGATCCAGGGTCAACAGAGATTTCATCGCCTTCCCACCAGACCAAGCTATCAAAAGGGCCCCAATTCCCCCAAATGGTTTCCAGACGAGCTCTCAGAGACTTTGTGGGACTGGAGAACTGTGAGAAGGCCACCCGTGACGCCATGCTCAACTTCAGCTTCTACCTGACTATCGGTGACATGGATGAAGCCTTCAAGTCAATCAAGCTCATTAAGAGGTAGGATGTTAATGTATTCACATCATCAGTACACGTGTCAGCTCAGTGGTATTTAGACATGGGACGTGCAAGATGGCATACGTGCTTTGAAACACATCCCTCTGTCTGATCAACTGTCATCACAAGCCCGCCGGCCTTTTCCACAGGGGCTTTAGTTCAAAGGCAAAGCACACAGTGGTAGCATTGTTAACTCAGCCTTGACTCTACTCAGAATTCTCCGCAATAGTTTGCAATGGGAGACCTGTGGCAAACTTAAAGAAAATGAGGCATTGTTGCCTTTCTTTACTCCTCAATTCACTCAACACCTTTAAATGTTAAGGTCAAACAGCCAAAATAGTCCTGTAGCCTTAACTCTGATATATGCTCTCTTGGAAAGCTTTATCTTCTCTGTAAACAATAAGAATATCTTAACACTTGACAGGTAATAATTCCAATAATCTTTGGAAACACAAGTACATTTTAAATCATGTATATACATCATTTAATTATATATAGTTTTAGAATTTACTCCTAATTGTGTCATACCACTGATTATCAAAATAAATTAGCCGAAATCAAACTTTCATTTTTTTATTTGAGTATATTAAATTGATTATACAGCACAGGGCATGATTAAGGAGTTTCTGTGTGTCTGTGCTGAGGGAAGGAACTCTTCAGTGTGTGTATATACAGTATGTGACTGTTTCTGTTAGTGTACGGGTGTGTGCTGAAGGGATGTACTTTTCTAAACATGTTCTGAGTCACACACATGAGGTCCCGCTGCCAGCTAGGTCCAAAAGGAGTGCCCTTTCCATTCTCGCGAACGTTAAATGAGGTCACGAAAAGGATGTGTGTGTGTAAAGCAGTGATGTGATATTATCTTTTGGAGGATACGTGATACAGGGCACTCAGTCCGAATTTTGCCGTAGGGTTGTTTTCGCACGTACAAATGCTACGCAAATGGGAAAATAGCATAAAAACAAACAAATGGGAACGCAGCATTTCATTCCACTGGCCGGATATTCCTAAGAATTTAATAGGCTTGATGACAGCTTTACTAAGTTCCTCATTGATGGTTATTTTTACTGCTGCTTCTTTTTTTTTAAAGATTGGTATTGTATTCAATTCCCGCGTATCTCCACCCACAGGAATATGCATTTCCTGCAGCAGTAACCTGTATCTTCTGGGACTTTTCTCTGTGATGTAGATCTTTAAATCAACAAAGGTTCTCATATTCAAGGCTTTGAACCAGAACTTATTTTATCTACGGAGTATCATGAAATAACTTTTGGAGACATAAGAGACCTGTTTCACACATGTGCATCAAAGGCTCAGTTCAACCAAGTCGTGGATGTCTTGGCACGTACTACCGCCCTCTGTTTAACCTGGCAGCACTGAGAATTCTATATTTCTGTGTCCGTGCCCTGAACATTCAAGTAGAGACAAATATTAAATATACTTTTTCCAGAACAGATATCCAGGTCAGAATTTCCCTATGCCGCCCAAAGCAGCATGTCACATACAGGTTGGAATTTCTTCCAGTCATTCAGTCCAGTCAGTGCTACTTCCCCTCATTCATGTTGTCCTTGACTTTAAGGTGACATGCTGCAGGGTTATCTACCCATATCAGTGCAAGACGTGTCTTGCTGGCTTTTCATTGCATTTTTTGCTCCTAAAAAATGCAAAACTACCCATTTCCATCTGGAAATAAAAATACCAGAGGAAGTGTTCACCCTGAGCCTGATGTGATGTTTTAGTTGTAATGCTCTGCGATACATTTGACCCTTATGCCCTCATACTTTTATGGCATGAAAGCATTCTCCCTTACCAGTCCATCATTCCTCTCCTCAAATAAACTAATGCCATCATTACCTGGAGCAAGCATTAGAGTTTGAATTGTACATCATGAAAATATCTTCCCAGAGGATATTGGGACTGTATGTGTGTCACCTTGCAGGTTTGGATTTGCATATGTACAACATTATGACCACCTTCCTAATATTGTGTAGGTCTCCCTTGTGCCTCCAAAGCAGTTGTGACTCATCAGAGAATGGACATGGGCCTTTGAGGGTGTCCTGTGGTGTCTGGCAACAGGATGTTGTTAGAGGGGTCTTTGGGTCCTATGGGTTGAGGGGAGGGGCCTCTGTGGATCATCCCACAGATACTTGATCAGTTTGTGATCTAGTGAATTTGGAGGCCAGGTCAACACCTTGTGCTGTTTTTCATGTTTTTTGAGTTGTTCCTAAAGCGTTTGTGTACGTGTGTCTGTGTCACGCTGCATCCTGCTTACAACATGAGTGAGACCTGTCATCATGTCAAAGGAGTTATTTTTAACCTTAAGAAAGCAAAACAGTCAACAGCAATTTACCCAAGTGTTTCAAAACAATACCAGACACTTGATACAACACTTGAAGAAGCACCATGGAAAGAAGTTCATGCAGATAAAAGTATATCAAATTGGTATGGGTATTAGCAAGTACCCAAGGATCAATGTTAGTGGGTCATCCGTAGATTGTACACTTTCCTTACCTTCACAGGCAGGTGATGTGTTAGATGCTGCTCTTATGCATACAAGAGAGGGTACTAGACTGTGTAACAGCAAAAAAGGTAGAAAAAAAGATTCTGCTTGTATGCAAATGTGGATACACAGAAAACCCGTCTTTGTAATTTTTCTATTTAAATTACTAAAAGTGAGCAAATATGTTATCTGGCATGGTGGTACATTGACAAACACCATTTCATTAATAATGCTACCACACAATGTGTGATAATATGGCCACAAGCTCAGTCGTGCTTCTGTACTATATCCCAAAATTAGTCTTTAAAGTCATAGAGTAACAACAACAACCACTGTATTTGAATATTTAGCAATGAATTTATTGAATTTGATATATTATTATTTTACTGTGCCCCTATGGAAGACCTACACATAGCCTGGAGTTCTTTGCAAAAGTATGATATGGTCACAGTAATGCAACTACTTATGATAGCACTATTCTATTATTTTATATTATATTAATTTAAGTATACAGTATGTACCACAAGCGAGCAGTTTCTTATGGAAAGCATCAAAAAATGAACTTAAGCTGTGAAATGTGCATGTTATCTAAAAATTGCAGTACATCGGCAAAATAGTTGTTCCCATTAATTTAACAATAACTGATTAAAAACGTCAGTTCCCATCCAATGTATTTTACTTGTTTCAAGAGTAAAAATATTTATGTAGCAATGACTCACAGAGTGACAATATACCCTCCTGTCTTTTGGAAGGTGATTGTCATTGGTTCTTTTGAAATTAAATATTTTGGTCAAGCGCAAAGAAAAAGTATACTGAAATGACTGACAATTCTGCTTTCACCTTGTTAGTTTATCTGCTTTACTGTAACATATATCATTAATATTAATATGTATTAAAATTGCTATGCTTTGAAAAGATGGAGAAAAATATGAGGTATTCTGGTATTGTAATTTCAACATCTTTCATACTTTCCAATTTAGAATTATGCAGGAGACAATTTAATAAGTGCGCATTTATAATATAGGTCAAGTTCCAGCTTGATCTTTTTCACAAGAAGGCTTTGTACAAGACAGTCCAAATTCCATACCAGCCAACAATTAACTCACCCAAGCATGAATACACGAAACATCATACTGTATATGAGTTTGTCTGGAACTTTGGGGCTGCTTTATACTTTAATTTCACTTAAATATGTGACTTCTGTGCACTTCTAAGCAGCAAAACATTCTGATAACTTTTGGGAAACAAATGGGAGAAATTGAATGCAGTTGAAGTTACATGTTAGTCCAGCTGTTTCAGAGGTATGTCTCCTTCTCTTAAGAGTCACATTTCAGGAACCTAACTGGAACAAAAACACGAATGGTCAAAATCTCTGTCTTGTCGGGGATGTGAGGTTCCATGTCTCAACAAGGTGACTCCACGTAATCATTGTCTAGCCGTGGGTGAAAAGGTGACGCCAGTGAGCGGCTGATGATTATAACTCTAGGTGTGAGGCAGTCATCGCGGCGGTGTAAAATGTTCCAGATGAGCATGGCTGCAGCCATGGTGGCCAAAAGGCAAGCAGCTATGTCCAAGTAGCAGGAGTAGGACAGGTGCGTGTAGGGCCCGATCCTGTAGAAGGTCACAAGTCCAATCACCAGCACAAAACCTGTGTGGGAGCACAGAGAGAAAATATCTCAATAAGTGACTATACATTGACATTTAGCAACATGTCAGCATGAAGAGAGGGTCCAGTGAAATATAATTCTAAATGTTTAGAAAATGTAATGTTTTCAGAGTGCTGCATTGCTTAAGCAGCATCACATTTCACAAGAGACGAACCGACAGTGTTATGTTTTAAATTACTGAGATCTGTAGAATATATATTTGGTGTTGTTTGAGAAATATTCATGAGTAAAGGTCAGTTCTTGAAGATAGAACTGAACTCTTAGCTCTTTGCTGCTACCATGACCTAAATTATTACATTCACCTTGTTAGCTTATATTTCCTAATTAAAAGTAAACACGAAACTAACTTGATATTTGGTAATAAACTATAGGACTCAATTTTTTAATAATTTATTAATGCGCTAAATGCCTATGACTTATTTTAAGACAAAAAAAAAAAAATAACTAGGGATAGAGTTGGGAGTTGGCTGACATATGTATGGGGAGATACTGGTCCAAACTATTGGGATCAGACAATTTACTGATAGCCCCACATTGCTATTTATGGAGCAACACCACTAAAAAACGGTTCCATTTTTTTTTTGAGAAGAGCAATCTGAAGAATGTTTCTTTTCTGTGACTGTGTATGTTTTATCTTGTTCATTATGTATTAAGAAAACCCCAGTTCAAAGATAAAGTAAAGACTGTCTGAAAGTGCACCTAAAGGGGCTTAGCGGCTTTTTGAACTCTCACATGCTGAGAATTAGACATCCATCCCTGCAGCCTTGTATTTCAACAGGAGCTCTGTGTGGGGCCTTTGAATCAGGAAATCTGTTTCCTCCTAGGAAGAACTTCTGAGATCTCCAGATTAAAGTCCTCAATGGCGTAAAAATATCAGAGCATGAATATGCGCTCAGAAAAGCCTTTGAGAGTATATATTTGTGAGGCTTTTATCTCCTGATTTCTTTGATTCACAGTAGTTTGACTCACGCCATGAGGAACTCCTGTTTGCATGCAAAGGTAGAAAGCCTCAGCCTTCGGTTTCATGCTGTATCTTTGATCTTTACATTGTTTTATTGACATTATCAACATTATTCAGTGTCTCCATAGCCCACACCTTTCCTCATTCTTCACCATTGGAGACATCTAAGAAATCAATGCTGTTTAAGCATTCCTCTGTCGATTTCTCCTTCGCTGCATTCAAGTGTGGTCTGGAGCCATTCAATAGTCCAACAATAATACATGTCTGAAAACATGCCCAATCCACAACGGTATAAATACAGTGACCAAAAATAATCCCTGGAAATAGGGATGTTAGTGCTTTAGGATATGAATCATGTCAGTTTCCTGAAGCAGTATATGGCACCAACAGGGGCGAGTTCATTTTTATTCCTCACTCTACTTCTACAGAAAAATGGCTGTCATTGTTTTAAGTGAGGATGTGGATAATTATGTCTGCATATCATTGCGTGTCTACCGCTGTGTGTACGCATAAGAATGCAACTGTTTGCTCAGTTTGTTCATGTTTAACCTGTCTGGCTCCTTATCCAAGAAATGAATAATCTCCTGTCCAGGTTTCAGCCAGGGTGGGCTGTGTGAACCTCTTTTTTTGGCATGGACGTATCTCTCAAGCTTCCTTCCCCTTCTTCCTCTTTCCATCCTTCCTTCCTTCCCTGCTCACCACACCCTGAGCTTCGAGGTTAATAAATTTGCTGGACATTTGACACGATCTGTCACAGAGTCTAAATCTTGGCTAGGTCTTGGAAATGTTATCTATCCTCTGCTTTCCATTCAGTTAATAAACACCTTGGTTTATTCTTAAAAGAAACAGAACTGATAAGAACAACCAGCCTGAATGGACGTGTTCTTCAAACCTTTACCACTATCTTATCACCAGGAATATTTGAAGTTGAGTCCCAAAATTCCAAATAAAAGTCAAAATAAATGAAACTGAATCTCAAAGTGAAATGATCTGGGGTGCTGACATTTAACATGTTATAGCTGTGTCCATTCAGAAAGCACATTCCACTGTTGTCTCCAAGGGTTAAATGGCCAGTGTTGTGCTTTTAGCCCTGACCGACCAACCAACACTGCTGAGATATCACTCTATGGAGCTTAATATTGTTATTCCACACACTCACAACTTGCAATTGAAGAGAGTTTTGGCACGTCTGAAAAGGAAAACATTCCAGAGAAAGAGAGCGATGGGTAAAAATATCTCCATTCATTCAAAACTGAAGCCCATTCACTGACTCATGGGGGAGGGCTGGAGGAGAAATAGGGAATGGATCGCTGAGTTGTAGAGGTTTTAAACTCACCTGATTTGCTTTTACTCAACCTTAAAATTCAATAAAGAAAAGTCACTGTTGATGTATTTACAGGAACTGTGGCTGTGTCTCTTTTCAGCATTAAGGAATCTGATGATTTTTTCTTATTTGGTTAATTGTTGAGAGCCTATGATATTTTTTATTGAATGGATTCCCATAAAATTTACTACAGCTATCCATATTGCCCAAAAGAAGGCCTCGTAATGGCTTACAGAGTGTTGCATTTATGAAAATTAAATATCTCAAGGGAAGAATCTCAGTGACGCAAAATAGTCCACTGCTGTACGTGATGTATTGTGTGTAGTCAGAATTACAAATGTTAGCATACGCTCATGACAAAACTAAGATGATTAATATAGATAAACTTCAAGTGTATAATGTTTGCATTTTGACATTACAATTCTGTTCAAACTATTACAGTCTGAAAAAATTTGGAATTAGTGTTTTCTGTGGTGTTCAACTGTATAGCATTGTCTTAACTGACCAGATGCTCAAGCATGAGTCCATTCTTGACCTTTTGAGAAACGCCTTATTGTTAAGCTAAGCTATTACTGCTAGTCAAGAATAAACTTTTATGGAAAACTTTCTCCGTTACACTTTATCAGAGTGACATAAAGATGTGATGTGTGACAGACTTGAAAGAAGCTAAAATCCTTGAGTTTGGATTATTATTTTTACAAACTGTTCTTCTTTAGTTTATTCAAATTCACAAGAGATGAGACATTAGAAGAAACAGTGAAAAGCAAATGCTGAATAACAGACTTATCTTTCACTGCGTAACTCTGGTATGCATAAGACTTAATACAAATCACACCCATTTTACTGTTTATGGTTGTGAGCATTCCATTTTGTTACTCAGCATCATTGTTGACTATATATGGTATTTTTAGTGTCAGGTACTAGGAAGTCCGTCTGTTTTGCCTCTGTCTTTATCAGTCAAGCTTCGGTGAGACGAGTTTTTGGTCAGTGGTGTTTGGCTGGTGTTGTGATACATTAACCGTGGGTGGGTCTCAGTCCTCTCACCAAGGCCTTTAGATAAAAGCTATCATTCCTGCTGCAATGCCTGCTGAATGCACTAATGATAAAATGAGATACTGTGTTTGCCGCTGCTCTTGGACATTTTGTAAACACAGACATAAAAGCTTGGGCAGCTTATCTAGACAGAGCCAATTCCCACCCTGCTGTCATGTGTACCACAGGACATTTCTCTACCAAAGCACACTATAAACACACAATCACAACACACAAACTAACATACACAAACATGTATGCACATAGTCCCTCCCGCCAGCACACACACAAACACACAGTCCCTGTCGAAAACTGTCTTTCCCGTCCATTCTCCCTCCCCTCTTTTTCCTTCTTCAGCTCAGGGGTTTGCATAACAGGTAGTCACAGACATTTCCTCGTCCTGAGCAGGGATATCCTGGCGCCCGACAGTCGCTCCCTGGCCCGCTGCAGCTCTGGCCCATGGATTCTGGACTAGGACTAATTTTAGACCCAGCGTAGACCCCCTTCATGCTGCTCTGATACCAAGCAGCTGAGCGACCACTGCGCACAACACATCTCAACACACTTCCTCAGCAGGGGCACTGGGACGGGCCATGCCAGCCTTCTCTTAATGTTGCTTAGTTTGATGGATAGATTGATGGGTGCTAGTAGTGGAGGAAGGGTTTTGTTTCAAGAACTGGACTAATTTATGTCCAAGTCTAATTATTCAAATAATCTTGAGCCTGGCACTCTTTGTGTTTTCAGGTTTTATAATTTGTCAAATCTTCTGTCTTAGTATGGCTTGTCTGTTTTATTCGATTGTAGTACTTTTTTTCTCGCTTTATGCTAAAACAGAAAAAGAAACATGGTGGCTTCATATGTTTACGAAATGTAAAATGGCAGCAGCTAGTACTACACTTAAATAAGTAGATTCAGTATGCACTGTTTTTTCTACATAATCTACACTTACTATGCACTTTCATTCTTTCATTTCATTTTAAACAAATCAAAGTTTAATTTTTACATCCTAAATACATGTTTGCTTTGTCACTTGCTAGCTAACTGGCATTCTGTGGTATTTGAGACTCAGAGCTAATCTTTAGTGTTGGAAAATAGGCCAGTCTAGCTCCCCCTTTGATTTAAGCCCCATTTAATTGCGCTCTGTCAGAGAGCGTGCAAACGTTGCAGTATCTGGGTTTCCATCTTTCTGTGTCTGATTTTTGTGAGGATAGATTGTCTAATAGACTTTCTCAGATGTAAGGCTTTTTAAACAAACAAGCTATATGAAGGCTGGTACTCACTGGCTAGCTGGAAGAGTGCAGCAATGGCCTCCTCCCACCACTGAGATTCCTGTGTGATGAAGGGCAGCTCCATCAGGCCTAGAAGGAAGATCAGCTGACCGGCAGTCAGGGCCACTGTCGCCATCAGGTTACATGCTCGCATCATGTTGAACTGCACTTGAAGGACCAGAAGAAAAGTTGTGTCATATTCCTGGCCCTGTGATGCACACGTGTTAATTGGACATGATAAAGATAAACCCCAAATAAGAAGTTTATCTCTAAAGGAAACCGAATCTTGAAGTGCAACATTAAACTTAAGGGAGAATACAGTGTACACTTGTAGCAAGGTGGTATGTGCATGATTGTGGTTTATTATGAATGGTGAGGCACTTCTTTGTTTAACATCAGTAGGCACCATCGCCCATTGTGCCAAGTAAAGCTGGCCAATGAAAGTTCAGCATTTCCCAGACTTGTTCTTCAATGGCAATTTCTCAATGGAGCTTAATTTAGTAAAGCACATAAATCCATCACAGCGCTGACTTAGCTTAGCTGTTTATTCAGATATTCTAGTTGGCAATAAAAAAAACTTTAAATTTAAATAAGGCTTTTAAATGACATACATCATACTGTAGATTCTTGGCATGGGCTAATATTTACCCTAATGCATTAGATAAACTTAAATGTAAGAACTTTAAGAACTGATTTCATGGATGTGCATGTCAATTAACCTCCTAGCGCCCCTGACAGTGAAATTCTTCTATAGTGTGTTTTTATATGGGGAAAAACAACTGCCACTCACTACCACATGACACTGGCACTTACACTGTACACCCAGAGTACTGCTTAAAACTAAATCTCTCTGCAACAGTAAAAACTTACATTTGACTGTGCTGCGGGATTCTTGGTAGCCTGCATGCTCAGAGCCCCATCCAAGGCTTTCACACTGCCTCTGTGTCCCTTGGGCCTTTCTTCCATACTGTAGGTCATCACGGGGCTTTTCCACACTAGTGGGGCACATCTTCCATAGTCCCACACTCCGCTTACGTCCGTCCTCCAGAGCCTGCAGGACCCAGCTGGGTGTGAAGGCTGCAACATTGTTTAGGACCAGGGACAGCAGGGCTACCGCCACCGCTGCCGCTACCAGTCTTTGCACGGCCATGCGACGCCCGGCACCCGCCACCTCTCCCCCTCCGCCGTGTCCCTCCTCCGGCTGCTGTTCCTCCTCAGTGCGCTGCCGGCTCCCTCGCCTCTCCTCTGGGCCAGTCGTAGTGCCCTGGGCCCCCTGGCTCCTCTCCACCTCCTCCACCACGCTGCCCTCTTCTTCCAGCTGTTCACTAGTGTTGTTCCAGCTCGCACAGAGGTGGAATTGGCAAGAGTGTTGTTTTAAGGCTTAGCTAAAGAACATCTCCATTCATCCTCATTTAGGAGTTGGTTGTCATTGCAGCAGATCCTCAGCCCTCCTCCTCAGCAAGCAGTGTGGGTACGTGGGGATTAATCCAGCTGACACCTACGTCCATTCCACTGGCTCCGGCTGACTGCAGCTTGACTCTTGGATCTCAGTCCTTGCTTGATATTGGCTTTATTTTCGTACTTTATCTTCTCCTTTTCCTTTCGTCAGTGCTTTGCTTTTTGCTCTTGCCTGACTTCTGTGCGTGCAGCTAGTTTCTCCGTGTAAGCAGGAGATTGTTTTTCTTGTTTTTTTTTTTCTTCAGCAATGCCACATTGCTTTCAGAGGAGTACAGATGAGCAAAGCATAGATTCTCCGGACTGTGTTGCTAGGAGCTGAGACGTTGGTGCCTTTGCTTAGGGTCCTCAAGGCTCTCTCTACTTGTAGAGCCCCTGCTGCCTAACTGGAACAAGAAGTCCTCAAACCCACCCCTCTCTGCTTCTTTCTATCTTCTCCACGCTCTTTCTCTCTCTCTCTCTCTGCAAATCTTTGAGGTCAGAGTTGAAATGTGGGGGAGTTTCTGTTCATCGTAGTCCGAGACATCAGTTCGCAACAAGCTTTAAGCACGCGGCTCCCTCCTTCTTGATCACTTTAAATATGTGTGTGTGTTTGTGTGAGAGAATGTCCAAAATACCCCCCTCTCAGACGTCACTGTTTGGTGTATTCTTTTGTCTGGAGACCAGGAGGCGTTCACTAAAGTTCTCTCTCTCTCTCTCTCATGTGCAACAAACATATTAGCCGCCACAGTCGGCCAGCAACAGGATGCGTTTCCTGAGAGGAAAAGAGGATGGGAAGAGGGGCCAAATGTAGACCTGTTCCTTCTCTTGTCTTTCCTTTTCTGGCTCTCTAGATCTTGCCGCCCTGGGTACAGCAAGCTCGACTTTTCCCATCATTTTTAAATACCTCACTTTTTTGTTTTCAGTCTTGCTTTTCTGTAACCATATAGAGTTAGATTTTGGCTGACTTTCGCTACCCTTTTTTAGTTTCACTTGGCCTCCCTCTTATAGCAAGGCCCCTAAAGATTTGGGGTATTTCCTGTTGCTTGACTTTAATAAACAGCCCACATCTGTATCAGCTAAAGCAAGGAGGAGGGAGGGCATCCAAATAGAGACCAGATGGCTGTGGAATCTTAAATTTGGAACTGAAGCTGAAGTAAAGGGAGTTGATTTACGTCAGCAAGACAAAAGGGAAAAAAAGGAAGGACTGGGAATGAAAAACACGCCTCTTGCTTTAAGTTTAAAGTCATACACTCAATCTTATCATTTGCTCATTTTTTATGCTTATCAGTGTGTTTGAGGTATTTATTTTTGTCTGATTGGTCACCATTTGTTGTCTAACCCTGTGTCTTAATATAAACTTAAACTTGAACCAGAAATATGTGGACAATTATTCAAAAATGTAACAACAAACAGGAAATCTCTTATGGGATGCACGGCTGTTGAATAGTAAAATACCAGTGTAAGTCTGATGTCACCGTTGCAAACAAGACATTTCTCCTTTCTCTGTAGTAAAGCGGTATGGGAAAACATGGCACGGATGTGTGTGAAAACCCGCCGGATGGATGTGGCACGCGTGTGCCTTGGGAATATGGGAAATGCCAGGGCAGCAAAAGCACTGAAGGAGGCTGAGACAGAGCCCGAACCAGAAGCCCAAGTGGCAATGTTGGCCATTCAGCTCGGCATGCTGGTAAGATATTAAAGTATTTTTAAGTAAATGAGTGATGAGACATGCCTCACACACAGTCAGGATTGTGCACATTTTTTAAACCCATTGGAAACATATTTTTAAAAGCAGACAAAAAAAATCGATAAAGACTTAAAAAAAAGATAAAGTTAAAAAAAGATACTAAGTTTATAAAAATCAATTTTATAAACAAAGGATCTTTTTTATGCTTTTCATTAATAACGTGTCGCCCATCCACATCCTTTGGCCATAAATAACACATCCTCTTTTTAGGTCTGAGCATTTCACCACACACGGACCAAGGGACTTTCCGAACCTAAAGCATTTATCTTCCCATCATCTTTTCCTGTCTTCTAACAGGAAGATGCAGAAAAGTTATACAAGTGCTGTCAACGCTATGACCTGCTGAACAATTTTTACCAGGCGTCTGGCCAATGGCAGCTGGCTTTGGAAACAGCAGAAAGTCACGATCGCATCCATCTGCGCACCACCTACTACAATTATGCCAAATATCTGGAGTCCATGGGCAACAAGACACTGGCCCTTGCTTAGTAGGAGAGAATGTTGGATTTTATGTCAATTATAATATTTGTATTTGAAAACAAATGTTGAGTATTAGCCTTTTTGTTGCAGTTATGAGAAGTCAGACACACACAGGGTTGAGGTTCCCAGAATGCTCCAGGATGATACGTCATCTCTAGCGATTTACGTTAACAAAATGAAAGACAAGTAAGTCCAAACTTGATGGTAAAAAAAATTAAAAATCACATCAATATTGTATGCACAAACAGTTACAGTTTAACATTGGACATCATCCTCTCAATCCAGGAACATCTATAAGTGGTGGGCCCAATACCTGGAGAGTCAGTCAGACATGGATTCAGCACTGCACTTCTATGAGTGTGCTCAGGATTACCTCTCCCTGGTTCGAGTCCACTGCTACATGGGGAACATTCAGAAGGTGACTCACTTTGTATTAGATTAGACACGTGAAAGTATTTTATTTAAAAGAAATGCATTTTATTTTACTTTAAAAGCACCTTACTTTCAGATATACTCAGTAAATGTATGGGTTATCTGATTTAATTTAACTCTCATATGTGCACTTGACCTACAGGAATGTACTGCCATAATTACCAGTGACTGATGACTAATGTAGTCTATTTTTGTTTTAACTCTATGTTATTCATGCAGTGACTAAAATACACAGATCAGAAGAGCTTTTGATTTCATCGTTGTGATAATGCTATGATTTATGTATCAGGCATCTGAGATAGCCAATGATACAGGTGACAGAGCAGCATCATATCACCTGGCCAGACATTATGAGGGCCATGACGATATCAAACAAGCAGTCCACTTCTACACCCGAGCCCAGGCCTACAACAATGCTATACGACTTTGTAAGGTAAAGTACAACCTTTCTGCCCACCAACAAACATATTCATGAAACAAGTTACTGTGAATCTAAGTAATTTATTCGTGTGTATCTGACCAGGAGAATGGTCTGGACGACCAGCTGATGAACCTGGCTCTGCTCAGTAACCCAGAGGACATGATGGAGGCCGCCTGTTACTACGAGGAGAAAGGCACCCATATGGACCGAGCTGTCTCACTCTACCACAAGGTCACTTACAAATGTCTAGTTTTTCTGAATGATTTGTTTGGGTTGATGCATTCTAAGTCCTTCCACAGGGGGGCGAGATTGTACCAGATATTCAAACCAAGCAACGTTGAAGGAAAGAAAGTAGACTCTGACTATAGCAATGTCAAGAGATAATAAAGCAGCATTTCTCTCTTGTAGGCTGGTTATGTCTCCAAGGCGCTAGAGCTGGCCTTCGCTACCCAACAGTTCTCTGCACTTCAGTTGATTGCAGAGGATCTGGATGAGAACTCTGACCCGGCCCTCCTCGCTCGCTGCTCCGACTTCTTCATCACGCATTCCCAGTATGAGAAGTCTGTGGAGTTACTGGTAGCAGCCAAGAAGGTACCTGTCACAATATGATCTACCTACATATGGATTTACCATTTATGCTTACTTACTGTATGTGTGTCTTCACATTTGTGTACGATCTCAGTACAATCAGGCCTTGGAGCTGTGTGTGACCCAGAATCTGACTATCACAGAGGATCTGGCTGAGAGAATGACCGTAACTGATTCAAAAGACTTGTCTGAAGAGGCCCGCAAGGAGCTGCTGGAGAAGATAGCAGACTGCTGCATGCGTCAGGGCAATTATCACTTGGCCACAAAGAAATACACACAGGCAGGCAACAAACTCAAGGTATTAATGTGGTGTTAGCCTGTTGTCATATGTTTTAATGCACACGTATTAATACACACTCATCTGAGGTAAGAATATGACCCTGGATGCTTTTTTTCAACAGGCAATGAGGGCTTTACTGAAGTCAGGTGACACAGAGAAAATAGTATTCTTTGCCAACGTTTGTCGTCAGAAAGAGCTTTTCATCATGGCTGCCAACTATCTCCAGTCTCTGGACTGGCGTAAAAATCCTGAGATCTTAAAGACGATCATTGGTTTCTACACTAAAGGCAGGGCACCAGATCTTCTTGCTGGCTTCTATGAAGCCTGTGCTCAGGTGAGGCAATACTTCTTACAAGATATCAGTTAATTTCATGATGGTTTTCATGAATACCTAGATAATGACTTGACTTTAGACATTTTGGAGGAAATTCATTTATAAATTAATTTATAAATGTTTTGATAAAATTACAATAATTGCTGCATCTTTGGATTAATGTAAATCACAGTGTCTAGATATACTGTATGTTAGTGGCTATATTATTATAGAAGAATGCTTGTAAGGGCTTACTGTGTTTGTTAATGAGCTTTTAAAGTAACTATTAAAAAGTCATGATAATTTGTGGAGACCTGTCCAGGGTGTACCACGCCTCTCGCCCGATGACAGCTGGGATAGGCTCCAGCAGACCCCGCGACCCTTAATAGGAACAAGCGGTTACAGAAGATGAATGAATGAATGAATGATAATTTGTGGAAAGTTATTGTGCTGAAATCTGAAATATATATATTTTGTTACTGCTGTTAAGGTGGAGATCGATGATTATCAGAACTATGAAAAGGCTCTGGATGCTTTGACTGAAGCTGCCAAGTGTCTTTCAAAATCAAAGGACGCTTCAACCGGACAACAAGAAGTAAGACTGGCTGACCTGCAACATAAGATCACTCTAATCAAGAAGTTTGTCCACATACGCAGGTAAGAATGTGCATATAGTCATGTCCCATATCCGTATTTTGGAGCTTACAGATACAAGTAACATGGCTGAAAGCTGCACAGACACTGAGGCCACGAAGAAACCCCAAACCATTAACATTTCCACCACCGAGAAATCTGAAAAATATGTCTAATGTCTATGTTACTGTACCCAAACAACTTTGTTCTTTTGAACAGCAAAGGCTTTTTCTTGGCCTGCCTCACATGCAGGTCAATTTTACGCAACCAGACTCATGTACTTTGACACTGTGTGAGAGATAACTGCAGATCCTGTGATTGATTAAATTATTTTTCTGCTCTTAACTGAAATTTCTGACCAGCCGTTTGAAATCTACACTGCGTGTAGATGATTTTCTTGGTATTAATTTCAAATAATCAGGACATCCTTTTGAAATCCTTGACAGACTTATCTGCATTCACAACTATTTTCTAAAACATTAAAGAGACCTGGATTTTGGTATAATGGTACCACACAAACAGCAAAGAAAACAGCAGGTTCTGCTTCAGAGGTTTAAATAAGACATCATTCAACTGTTACACATTCCCAAACAGGTTCTAAACATTGACATCTAATTTGGAAAGTATTGACTGATTTTATGCATTATTTGTTTGAGTGTATCACCTCTGTCTTCAGGCACTATTTCAAAGAGGGAAATGTTTGCTTGTCTAAATATGTAAAAGAAATGATACAAGCTCACCTTTTTTTCTTGTTTTTTTGAGGGGACATTCTTATTTAAGGCTCTGATGTTCATATGAGGTTTTCACGGTTGTCTGCAGGCTGTATCCTGAGGATGCCGGAGAGGCAGTGCAGTTATGTGAATCCCTGCTGGAAGAGCCACAACTGGACCCTGCTGTCAGGATTGGAGATGCATTTGGTTTCCTGGTCGAGCACCACTGTCAGCAAGGCAACTTCAAACTGGTGACTGTCATTTTTCTCCCTAACATTTTTAATTGGATAAAATTCCCTTTATCTAAATTACCAGATTTCTCAGAATAAACTCTAATATGACTTTGGATATTCACCTCTCTGCCTTGTTCATAATTCTTTTCCAGGCCTACCATAAGCTGGAGGAGCTCCAGAGGCTGTTGCCGTCTCAGAACGTTAGGTACTACATTAGTCAGGCCAGTCTAGACGCCCTTCAGAAAGAAATGGGTATACCAATGGAATGTGGTGAGCGCAGACACAGCGTGAAGGAGGAGGATGAAGTGGAGGAGGATTTAAATGTGTCTTAAGTGATTCTCTCAGAAATTAAACTATACACATCGATATAGTCAGCACTTAATCACCGGTAAAGACTGTGTAGTTGGTCAGAGTCAGAGTTGTCATTGGCAAAACGAGCACAGCAAACGGGTGCAAACTCATTAGGCCATTTAACTGAAAACTGGTCTGACCCACAAAACACTACATGAAAAACATTAGGGTTGAAATGAACACATCTTAATGGAGACTATAGACATACAATAGGTCACAACGCTCTACAGAAGAATAATATAAATATCCCTGAACATGTGTCATCTGCAGAACAGGGTAAATATTTTACAGCAGCTTCTGTGCAGAATGGTTCAGCTGGTTATGGCCTTAGAGCTAAATTTAGCTCTGAGCTTCATTCAAGATTTATCCGCAGGTCAGCTTATGTGATTTACTTACATTTGGTACAATGTATTTTTTTAATTCAGTGCATTACATGTAAATATCCTGACAGTGTCAAAACTTATATCTTTGTAAAGTATTTTGCAGCTATTTTTGATAAACTATGGGACCATTTGTATTGGTATATTAGACTGTGAATTACTTTGTTTCTATACATTGTAAAGTTCGTATAATAAAACACTTTTAAAATGGTTTCACTCTTTAAATGGGATTGTAATTAGTTTGCCTGTAATAAATTGTAATAGAAAAACAATCTGGAAAATATGCCAGAGACTGGTCCATGTAACATGTTTAATCTAATTTGATTTAATCTTTTTCAAATGAAACATATCTCATACCAGTGCTGGTCACAAGATGACGCTATTGTCAATAATATCCCTTAACTTTTCCTCTCTGTCAACAGCCCCAAATAATTTTAGTGAAGAAAACAGAAATAATGACCCCCATATAAACTTTTAACTACAATTGAATTACATTTACAGCGACATTTGTGTTTCTTTCTTTTTCAATATTTAGTCACATCAAATTAAATATTTAGGAAATACACACATAGCAGTTTTATTTGTGTTGTGGAGTCATGACAACACACTGTTGGTAGATACAAGGACCTGTTCACAGTGACTAAAGATGGACGCTCAGGGACACCGGACAACTACAGATCAGGAGCAAATTCAAGCTCTGACACAAGAAAATGTGAGTAAATCAACAATGTTACATGTAGTATTCTCACTTGTTACTAATACAACATTAGCAGTAAGTGAGTTAGCTGGTTACCAAGATTTTAGTTAGCTAGGCTGCATAAAATGGCTGAATCTCAATGGGAGCAATAAAAGTCATGTTGGGTAATGTGTCACATGCGCTCAGGGTGAACTGGCTCTCATCTGTGATAAGCATAGGGTGCCAGTGGAGGACCTGCCAATTCTTGTGTTCTATGACAAATGCCAGTGGAGCTCCACGGTGCCTGGAAGTGAGCACAGGGCCCACTAGAGGACGTCTGGCCCCCAGGCCACCCTCATGAAGTCTGTTTCTGATTGTTTGGTCAGAGACATTCACACCAGTAGCCTGGTGGAGGTCATTGTGTAGAGCTCTGGCAGTGCTCATCCTGTTCCTTCTTGCACAAAGGAGCAGATACAGGTCCTGCTGATGGGTTGAAGACCTTCTACGGCCCTGCCCAGCTGTCCTAGAGTAACTTCCTGGCTCCTGGAAGCATGCTCTTGACACTGTGCTGGGAGACACAGCAAATGTTTTGGAAATTACGCATACTGATGTGCCATCTTGGAGAAGTTGGACTGTCTATGCATCCTGTGTAGGGTCCAGGTATAGCCTCATGCCACCAGTAGTGACACTGATCTTAGCCAAATGCAAAACTAGAGAAAAACAGAAAAGATGGGGAGGGAAAAAAATGTCAGTGGACTCCACCTGTAAAACCATTCCTGTTTCAGCGGTCATCTCATTGTTGCCACTCTAGTGCACCTGTTAATTTCATCAACACCAAAACAGCTGAAATGGATTAACAATCTCCTCTGCAACTAAACTGATCAGCTCAATATCCCAGAAGTTTAACTGACTTGAGGCTATACTCTAATTAATAAGTGTTCCTTTATTTATTTATTTATTGAGCAGTGCAGTTAGCTAAGTTAGCAAATTTTGGCCAGTTAAGCTAATTAATTGGTATGGCTAAATCAATGGGGTGAAAAGAACAGCAAGATGTTGTCATGTTAGTATAATTATTTAATAAGTTATCTGGTTACCAAAATTTTTAAGAAAATGCTGACTTGTGGGGTTAAATTACAATGGTTAAAAGGCGACTAGTTAGTTAAAAGTTGTGCGTAGGGCTAAATAAACATTTAGCTACAAAGTTAGCTAGTTAGCAAAACTTGTTCATTCATATCAAAACGGTGTCATTAGCTTTCAGAAAGTTAGCTGGTTGGCAAAATAGTATTTTGATGTACAGTAGAGTGGATATAACTTGAACAGAGTTTAGTGAAAACCTACATATATCTAACTGCATGAGTGTTTGTCTCCATCTTGCTAAAGTTAAAGCTGTGTGACAAAAATGAACAACTTTTCACCAAAGTGGGCTACTTGGAGACCAGACTGGGGCACCTAGCCAGCTCCAACACAGACCTGTCCTTCAGGCTGGTTCAGAGTGAGGAGGAAAGACTGAAGGTAACAAGAGTTCTCAAGCTGTGTTGGACATATATGAACTGCACTAATCAGCCACAACATTATGACCACTGACAGGAGAAGTAAATAAAATTGGCCGTCTTGTGACAATACAATGTTCTGCTGGGAAATTTTTGGACCTGGCATTCATGTGGATGTTGCTTAGACATGTACCACCCACCTAGACCAGATCAGGCACCCCCACCCCATAGCAATGACACTCCTTGATGGCAGCAGCCATCCCCAGCAGGATGCAGCCTGACACAGGCACACACACAAAAAACATGAAGAACAGCACAAGGTGTTGACCAAATTCACTAGATCGCAAACTGATCAAGTATATGTGGGATGATCCACAGAGGTCCCCCCTCAACCCATAGCACCCAAAGGCCCCCACTAACAACATCCTGCTGCCAGACACCACAGGACACCCTCTGAAGACCCATGTCCTTTCTCTGATAAGTCAGAACTGTTTTGGAGGTACAAGGGAGACCTACACAATATAGGAACGTGATCATAATGTTCTGCCTGATTGGTGTATCTGTGTAGCACTGAACCTTTCTAATTTTTCAGATATCTCAGGAGCTTGTGAAGGAGAAAATTCAGACTAACAAGATGAGAGAGCAATATGAACAAGAGACATTTGAGCTGAAAAATAAGGTGAGGGTTTCTAGGAGTGTTTCTAACCAGGTGAAAGTTATCTCCGAATATTCCAGTAATATAATGAATAAAAATATGTTCTGTGGCTTGCTGTTTCTGCACTTTTTTCCTCCGGTTAGATATTGAACCAAGACGCTGTGATAACAGAGCTTGAAATAGAGCGAGACAACTTGTTCAGGGAACTCCAGTCAACTGAGGCCCATCTGAAAGTGAAAGAGAAGAGTGGCCAAGGGTTGACAGAGGAGTGCACTGCGCTGCAGAAGAGCTACCAGGTTCTGGCTGAGGCCCATGATAAAGAACTGGCCCAGAGTGAGGAGCTGAGTGCAGAGCTGCTGGCTCTGGCGCAGGCCCAGGACGCCCTCCGAAGGCAGCTGGAGGAGCAGCAGCAGAGTGTGAAGGCTACCACGGAGGGCCTTCATGGAGAGCTGGACAGGGTGCAGGCCTTGATCAGTCGCATGTCACGTAATAGAGTGAAGGTGACTTCATTTATTTGTTGTGTTGATAGTGATTAATGGGTGCATTTACACTACCTGAGACACCATTTCTGCACACTGTTTGTGCAACCATTGCCAACCATTGAACGCTTTGGTTCAAAAATCTCAAATTTCCCTCAAATTTGCTGTGAGCCTTAATAGCACAAATTTGACACTATAAAATGGTACTATATGAAACATTTTCATTCATTAAATATATATATTTTTTTCATGTTTATTGTTAGACCAGGGGTGTCAAACATTTGGCCTGCCAGAGGGTCCAATCTAGACCGTGGGATGAATTTGCAAAGTGCGAAATTACATAGAATACATTGACACATTTTTCAAAACAATTGCAACCTATTCCGAATTTGTCCAGTAGGGGTCGCGCTGTTTTTGTCAGAGTTGTGAACATCACACAACACTGATGCCCAGAACTAAACAGCAGGAGGCAGCAATGTGCTAAAATTGCTTCAAAAATTGCTTTTCAGTTTTTTCATAAAATGTTTTGTTAAAGGACAGTTCATTAAATGTAAACATTTTCATACGTTTTTTAATATATATATATATATTAAAAAATTAAACTATTATGCCCACTTTAAATCAAATTGGCCTGTATGTGGCCCCTGAACTAAAATGAGCTGGACACCTCTGGTTTAGACTGTAATAATATTTGTTTGAAATGTTAGGTCAAACTGGTCTGTCACTCTCTTAACAGCCTGAGGATCTAGCAGCATTTCACAAGGAGCAAAAAACTCTGGAAAGAACCGTGAGTATTTATGGAGAGAAAATGAGAGATCTCATTTTGGGAAATGGTGACCAGCCCATGTGTTTCGCAGTCATTAGTAAGCTAAAACCAGTTTTAAGTTCTTGCTCACTTCATGTGGCTTTTCATGCATCTTCTTTCACGTAGCTGCTTGGAAATCAAGATGAGATGAAAGACATGCTGGACAAAATGAGGAGCAGCTACGAGGAGCAGCAGAGGAAACTGGAGGAGAAAGTGTGAGGGCCGGTGACTGTTTGCCATTTGCTCGTGCACAGGCTTGATTAAGGCTTGATTATCTTTTTTTCCACTTCCAGTCTTCAAACAGCCTAACCCATCTCAGGATGTATGTTCCCGTGCTCTTCCCACATGCATCTGCTTTGTGGTTGCGTCTTTGAGCTGAGTTTCTAAGATGTGGCTTTCTTTGCTCTGTGTGTGTGTGATGTGGTCTCTTTGCTTTTCCCTGTTATGTGGCTGGCTGTGGATTTTGCTGCGGTCGGGCCTGTGTTTGGTCGTCAGGGTGGCAATGGGTAAAGAGCACCACGAGAACAACAGGACGATCCGCATTAGCCGGCAGAAGCTGTCTGAGCAGAGTGCGGTGAGCATGAACGGTCCCCGCTGCTCATTTACAGAAAATTCTTGAAATTAATGTTTGTACTATAACTCTTCTTGTAACGTCAGTTGGTTAAAAAGACTAGAAGTGTGTTTACATTAAAATAACATACGTTCTGTTTCCTTTTGAGGCCCTGATGTGCTGTCAGAGCCAAATGAAGGAGGTGGAAGAGGAGAACTCGAAGCTGCAGCTGCAGGTCAAAGAGCTGAATGAGGAATATCGTGCAAGGCTGCTTCGTTATTTACAGGACTTATCTGTGAGTAAAAGCACTTTAAAACTGAGACTTGATCATCATAAAAGGCCCTGCAGCGTCTCACCATGCTAACATGTGATCCAGGATTACATTGACAGGCTTCGAGAAAATAAAAGTCAGTCAGAGCAGAGTAAGATGAGGACGTTTGTGGACGGCATGCTGCAGGATGTTCGTTCGTCCTACAGGGTCAGGGAGGAGCAGCTCGCGTCTGCTGCTCGGACCTATAAGAAGAGACTACAGAGGATCACCAAAACACATCATGCACTCCTGATTGCATACAGGTGGCACTTCCTGTGTTTCTTTTCTATTTTGCTGTCTTTTTGTGGTGTTGTGCTATTTGGTCTTTAGTGCTTTTGACCATAAAACGTTTTAGTATTGCTTAAAAGAAGAAGCAAATGTCAGAGATTCAGTAAATGTCCTCAGGGTTCAAAGAGAGCAGATTTTGGCAAAACCAGAGAAAGATCTTGACCCTGGACCTCCTGAAGCCCACTTCAGCCTCGATCCCACTGAACTGAGAGATGAAACTGAGAAGGAGCTCCAGGACCTTCGCCGGGACAAGGCGAGGCTGGAAGGTCAGCTGCAGGCGGCCCGGGAGCAGGTAGCACAAAAGAAAGTTGTCTGCTTTGAAGTGGATAGATCTGCTTTTGTTTTGTCTCGTGAATGCTTGTATTTGGTCTGTGGGGATTCGTCTTTGTGTCCACTCTTCCTGTATAAAGAAAAAGAGCATTTGTTCGGTGAGTGGTGATCTGGGGTGGGGGTGGGGGGTTGACTTCAAAGTTTGTGTCCTGAAGCAACTAAAGAGCTGCTGCAGAGGTGGACTGCAGATCATATGGCAACTTTATTGTAATGATGACCGCTGGAGCAGTGTCAGCGTGGCTTTGTTTATTCACTTTAGATGTGTTTTACAGCATCAGCTGGCTTTTCAGGATACATTTGCAAACAAGAGCAGCGCCTTTCAAACTTCACTGCATTCTGCCAAGAAATACTCGCTGACTTCCCAGAATTTTATTACTTTCTTTGCCATAATGTGTTATGGGAAGGTGCTAGTTATGTTTTATGTTACATTAGTCGAGCAGGGACTTTCAAATGGCACAGCACTGCCAAAAAACACTCACTGACTTACCATAAAATCAGAAGTTTCCATTTTTCATTCCTGCTTGTGTTTCGAACAAACAAGGTAGATTTAGTCCATGTTACTTTGGAGGTGCTTAAGTGTTTCCAGTCTGTATGCTAAGCTAAGCTAACATCTGCTGGCTGTAGCTTCATATCTGTCGAGCAAACAAGTGGGACCATGGTCGACAAAAACACAACTTGATCTACTGATATCATACCTCCTCACCAACCAATCAACTTATCTCAAGGAAACTCAGTCAGCCACAGTGCCACTACCTGGTAGCCCAAACTGATCAAGTATCTGTGGGATGATCCACAGAGGCCCCTCCCCTCAACCCATAGGACCCAAAGGCCCGCACTAACAACATTCTGTAGCCAGACACCACAGGACACCCTCAGAAGGCCCATGTCCATTCTCTGATGAGTCACAACTGTTTTGAAGGCACAAAGGAGACCTACACTATATTAGGATAATGGTTATAATGATATGCCTGATCGGTGTATTAAGTCATTTATCTTATACTGAAATGATGATCAGACAGATTCAGAGCTTCCCACCCTGCAGCTGCCCCACTGACTGTATCACAGACCAATTAGACCACCATTATTAGAGGATATGCCATGCTGGCTTTTAAGCTGTGATATGCAAGCTGCTGTTTGTTTACATTCTACTTTCTGGTCATCTGTTTTAACATAATGCTCTAATGACATCTTTGGCGTGGTGTCCGTTAATTAGAAGCCAGCTCAGAGTAAATGTTTACTAAATGTTATCAAGCAGTCTCCAAGTTGGACGAGTTGTGGGGAAGTTTAACAAGTAGACATCACACACTTTAAATCTTCATTTATATTACTGTATTATGTTACATAAATATTTGTAACAGTTCTCTTGTTTTTGTTTCAGAATGACGTGAGCTGTCAGGAGTGAGTGTCATTTTTATATTTTACCAAATGATGAATGTGGTCAGCTGTGCGTTGTGTGAGAGAAAATGCTAAAAATGTAACTTTATCAGGCCTGCAAAACAGGAGCAGATACGCGAGGAATCCTGGCTAGACATAAGGAAACAGCTGAGGGAGATCACAGGCTCTACACTGGTAAACAAATCTCTCCTCCATTTAAATCCGATGTCGTCCGATTCTGAATACGGGGAACAAAGTTTATCTCCTTCAAACAGGTGGACTTCGAGAAGGAGCGAGCTCTCCTCGTCACCAGAGCGACAGTTGCAGAGGCACAGGTGCTGGAGTTGCAGGACTACATTGACAACCACCTGGGCAGGTCAGGAAGCTGCTTGGTGTGTAAGCCATATAATGTTCTGTCTCAGAAGAGTGTTATATTGAGCTCTACTACTGCCCGCAGGTATAAACAGGAGATCACACATCTCCGCAGACTGCACGGGATAGAGGAGGCTGCTCGTTCCCAAAGCGCTCATTCATCTCTTCATTAAAACAGGAACAATCCCAACAGTTAACACATAAAATCATTTTAAAAAAACGCTGAAAATTCCCTTATATGTAAACTGAAAATTAAGACTAAATGGACTTAAATGGATGCTCCATATAAATCTAACTGAATAACCGGGGCTGATAAAAACTGTGTGAACCTTTCAACCATCAGTAGGTGGTGCTGCTCGTGCTGATGGTCCCCCTCCATGAAAGGCCCCCAAAGAAATCTGGCCTTGAGAAAAAAATGCCAGGAATGTTTGTAAAGCTTATGTCAATTTCACGAGCTCGGGAGAAGAAAGCGCTGTGACAATGAGGGGTCACCCTGGTGAGAATAATGTCATTACATGTTACCCAGACACGTACACGCCTGTGAATACTTTCCCTCAATGCGCCGCTGAGAACTGCGAGGCAAACAAGCCAGGCTTTTTCCAGAGTGAGGGTTCATATTTATAACCTCACCGATGCTGTGAATAGGCTACAATTCCCTTTAAATCCCTTTAACAGTGGAAGCATTTTTTCTTTTTCTTGTGAGTTTTACTGGCTGGGTTTCCTCCTATAGTCCGCAGCTTAGAACTTTAAAATTAGATTTACTTTAAAAACGTGACTGTTTTAATTAAATCAAGCTTTATGTTAAAGGAAAAAAAAAAAGACATAATGTTAAATGCTCAGGGGCTCGATGGGAAAAGAGAGGAAAGAGTCATACGCATGTCACCCCAATTCCCTTTTCACGGGGCATGCCAGCCACGGGAGGGAGGGGGTGTGAAAGTTTGAGAGGAATGGGAAGTGGGATTTTGTTAGTAATGTATTACACTCCCAGGGCCATGGGAAAGGGGGTGGGGGGCGTTCGGCTTGGGTCTGTGCCAACATAGTCACTGTGCCAAAACCCTGGGTGCTGGGCGACCACTCCTCTCACCGGCAGATCTGTGGGAAAACCAAAAGCAGGTTGATCTCTGCAGAGACGGAGAGGTGGTGTGTCGGCGGAGGCCTCTGCAAACTTCTACAAATGAATTGCACTATGAGTAAATAAATAATAATAAAAAAAAAAAAACAGTGAAAATCGCGACATTACAAATCTGGCATGGTAGTCGGGTGTGCCACAGCTGGTCCACAAGGCACAATGCCAACATTTCTTTCCCAAGTTGGAACATGTTGGAAAATCTGACTTCTTGGTACCACTGCCACTTGAGGAGCCGCTATTATGATGTAAATACTGATCAAAACAATTATTAGATTAGACACAATTGATGGATATGTGGCAACAAATAAATATTAAAATAATGATTTTCTTCCATGATGTGAAATGTATAAAAATAGTTACAGAAAAATTAAAGATTTGTTATGTCCTCTGTCCAGCCGTGCAGAAACTCCATCTAGGCCTGAGTTCACTGCAGTTACCAACGGATTGTGGCTTAATAAAAGGCAGCAACATGCTTCCAGTGTGGATAGTGAGGGATAATGTCGGATGAGATGTTCATTGTCAGGAAACAGTAGACGATACAAGATAAAAATCTTCAATCTCAACTGAATATTGTTCATTCTTGTGTAATACATTTGATATTTATTATGGTCTTTCTCTCTCTGCGAATGAGATTGTTTGTGAGTGCATGTAGTTTTATTCTTCTGAAAAGCACCATAACTGGTATCTTGCAATTTCATTGTATCGCGCAAAAGGCTTTACTAATTTTTGAATTTCTAAAAACATTCATGCATATTTAAAGTGTATTTTCAAGCGTTATGCATTTCAAATCTAAATTCCTTTGGGAGCCACAACTCATTTTCCATTAAAACCTGAGAGTTTCACGAATACCTGTGAGAATCGCTGCCATCCCATAAGGCAAAGGAAACTTTTCCAGGAAGTTGGACGATATCGAAGGTTCAGTGTCTGCTAGATTCCTTTGACTCAGCTGTGAAACAGAAAGCCAGAAAGGGACGTACGTTTAATTTATTTCTAATGTTGAGGTGTCTGCATCCAGCTGATGCTAATATCAGCAGAGGATTGTTGGCCAGACTAGATGCATTTCAGCAGAAGGTAGCTTAAACTGCAATGCTGTAAATGGATTCTTTGACTATATTTCCCTGTTGTTTTGTAAGAATTACCTAACCAATGGTGAAAATTTATGTGAAGCTGTAATTGAGGAATAAGATAGTACACGTTTATATGGTGTAAGGCAGCTCGTGCAGTAAACATTAAAAAAAAATCACCCTACATCAGTTTGATAAGTCTGATCCACTCATGTTTTACTGAAATAATCTTACTGATCACACACTGTACATGAGGGAGGGCAAATTTTAGATTTCGTAAACTTCATCCTCAGAAATTGCCGTCAAATCATATGAACTTTCTCTCTAAGGCAGCATTTCATTTCAGGCCTATTGCATAGCATTATGCATTTTGTTGGTAGTAGAGTTAAAAGAAATCTACTCCTTAAATAATGATAGTCCAACTACTGAATGGATTTATTTTTTTTTTGCAATGGCAATTTATAAAATAAAAAAAAAAAGTTGGATGTGACTTCTTAAATCCAGCTGAATTCAGTTAATTCCTTTCTGAGAATTTAAACTCAGAAAACGCTGCATTATATTTTTAATTCTGTTTTTGTCACTGTCAAAATGTTGAGTCACATTCATACACAAACTGTGACGGGTTTGATTGGGAACACCCCGATTAGCATCTGGGTCCATGTGAAGTCATTATACTGCAGGGGCCTGATCTAATCAGCATTACAACTGCAACATAAACATATGATGCTTATTCACTTTCTCCTCTCTCTTCTGTTTAGATGATGTTACTGTGGACACATTTGTTTTGGTGGTGGGAAAAAGGGTGGATGAATGTGTCGCTCCGAGGATGGGAAGCAGGGTGTAGCGATGCAGAGGAAGTACCTCACATGGCCTGCGATGGGCCGCTCGTCAAGAGCCCCTTTGTTTTAGGAGGTTAATGCCTAATTGATACAGGCTTAATGAGAGCGGGCTGTGTGTTCAGAGTGTGTGAGCCGGGGGCCGCACGGCACTGCCATAATTGGAACGGACAAGCCTTGTGTGGAGGAGTGCACGGGGAAGGGATTTATGGGAACGCAAGGAAAGGAGACACAGAGTGGGAACGAGGAAGAAGAGGTGACAATGAGTACGAGGAATGTAGTGGGAGAAGAATCTGGTGCGATAGCGAGAATACTGCAAGATCATGAGAAAGAAAATGTGGCCACAATGGAAAAATGAGCATGAGGTTGAACCAGGACGTTCTCATGGATAGTGTCCATTCAGGTTTTAGTGGCTTTATTATAAATAGCTTCCTGTAGATTGGAAGTGCTCTAGTCTATAGAATATAATTAATGCAAAACATAAACTGTAACTGTCTGTTTTCTGAGACACCTGTCCTTTCTGATGAGCTGTCTTTTCACCCCCTCTTTCAATCTGACAGCCTGAGACTATTCATGCAAGAGTCCTCAGCTCCCCTCCAGACAAGCTTTCAGTACAGAGGCTGGAGAGGCATTAAGAGGGAGGAGGGAAGGGGCAAGAGAGGGGAGCACAGAAGAACCGTGCACTTCAGAAAACCTTGAAGAATTAGGGCTGAAAGCTATGGAGATTCTGGGTGGCTAAAAGCGAGGAGGAAAAAAAAATAAACGTGCATAATTACAGAGATGAAAGGGGAAAGTGAGTTTTTTGGAAGTTAAGCTGAAGCAGGGTAGGCTACAAAGAGGCACGCTAAATGTTAAAATGTGATGAAAATGAAGCGTGCGGAAGAAAGACAGAAAACAGGTTGACAAAGGAGAGGAGGAACAGTTACAGTAAGGGTGAGAAAGACAGGGAGGGAGGCAGCGTGATGAACGGGAGCGAGTGAGAATGAGGCTGAGTGTCGGTGAGGGAAGGAGAGAGGGACAGACCCCTCTGCTTTCCCACACTCGGCCGGTTCCCACAGTGGACCCGGCTAATCCCTGTCTTAATTGGGGGAGAATTCCAGCGCACATGTTCCCCTGGAATGGGTGCAGAGCGACGGCAGAGGGAAAGCTCGGGAGCTTCTGACACATCAGACGGGCCACGGCGGCTGGCCTGGTGCACAGTGTGTGAGTGCACTTTGCAGGAATATAAACATGCTGCCCGACTGTCAGCACATCTGACGCATAAATGGCTTCACTGGTGATGCTGCCCTTTTCTTTTCACCCGATCCAAGAGCTCTCAGAGGCCACTTAGCTCTGCTTAGACACATTCCAACATGTGAGGAGTACGCATCTTAAAGTTTCATTTTATGAATGCTAAAAGGCTAAATCCTTCTTTCAGCAATTTCACACTGTTGAGGGATTTGATTTAACTAAATTCCAAAATGCTACATAAGCATGAAAGGTCTTACTGTGCCGGGTACTATAATATTGGTGAGAAGAATTTTGTTTATGGTGCTCAGTTCCACCGTTCCCTTTTGTATTGTGGTAATAACAGAACTTTCTGAAGCTCACCACTCAAACTGCAACCAACATGGTTTTGGTCGATATTTTTTTCTAAGCATTGACCCTTACTCTGGATAATATAAAAAAGTCTTCTGATTCTGAATCATTAGCTTACGTTACACCAATCAGGCATAACATTATGACCACCTTCCTAATTGTGTAGGTCTCCCTTGTGCCTCCAAAACAGTTGTGACTCATCAGAGAATGGACATGGGTCTTCTGAGGGTGTCCTGTGGTGTCTGGCAACAGAATTTTGTTAATGGGGGCCTTTGGGCACTATGGGTTGAGGGGACCATCCCACTCTGTGGATCATCCCACAGATACTTGATCAGTTTGGGATCTAGTGAATTTGGAGGCCAGGTCAACACCTTGTGCTGTTCTTCATGTTTTTTGTGTTGTTCCTAAAGCATTTTTGTGTGTGTGCCTGCGTCAGGCTGCATCCTGCTGGGGATGGCTGCTGCCATCAAGGAGTGTCATTGCTATGGGGTGGGGGTGCCTGGTCTGGTCTAGGTGGGTGGTGCATGTCTAAGTAACATCCACATGAATGCCAGGTCCAAAAGTTTCCCAGCAGAACATTGTATTGTCACAAGATGGTCAACGTTATTTACTTCTCCTGTCAGTGGTGTTAATGCTGTGGCTGATTGGTGTACATGAAGAAGAAAGAGAGGCTTGAGAGAACAATACCTAACTTCTGTATAAATCATTTTTTTCCCTTAATACTAACAAATACACACAAGTATAAGTTTCGTTCTGATATATTCACAGTCATGTGCAGTGAGCCTATCCGTTGCCCTGAAGCTGATGTTTGTCAAGAGAAAAATGCAATGAGATACTAGTAACATAACAAAACCACAGTGAGAAGCAGTTTCGTTCCTGCCTACCTCTTCCCTCAATAAACAGTTCAAACAATAGGCACAGTGCACTGCGTCTCTGAGGAGGTAACCCTAGACAACCTCTCTGAGGGGAAAGATAACAGCCAAAGAAATGGGTGCAAAAAGGGGGAGGCAGGCTGCTGCTCTCAGCGTGCAAGATTAGATGGGAGAAACTGAGACTGGGTGGCAGGTAGGTAGAGAATAACTCAGCTTATCTGCCAGAGAAGTTTTTCCCTTTTGTGTTGACAATCAGAAAGGTTTTGTCAGAAAACTATAATCCTGGCAGTTAATTGGCAAGGTCTGAGGGCCCAGAGAAAACAGGTGTGTTCTTCGCTGTAGTGGGCCGACTCTCAGTCTGAGCTCTAGTATCCGGAAGGCTTACGTCAGCCACATGAGGGAGAAGACGACAGGACGATTTTAGCGAAGGAGCAACTGAAAACTGTTGATTAAGAATATAGACTTTAGTGAATGTTTCAATCAGTAGTTATGTTGGTAGCCTTGCTCTGTACCACAGAGGCTGTGCCTCCAAGAGCCAATCAGTCCCCAAAGGCCTCCATGTTAAAATGTTTACAAAAAGACGGCCTTGGTCTGTTTTGCTAATTTCCAAACTGATGTCAACAGTTCTGAGGTGAATTCTTATATGCTCCCTTTTAAATTATATTAAGGTTTAAAGTTATTCATAAATAAGTGAGTGGTTTCCTTCAGTGTCAGGTTGGTGTCCTGATGTCGCCAGCTGTCTGCCTTGGTGTCATCCACACACATCAACTCCACTCACGTGCCACTTCTTTGCCCAGTTTTGAATCAGCTGGGAGTTCGGTGTAAAGCTTAATTTATAGACGCCTTCTCTATGTTCTGTTCTAAAGGGATTTTAATGAAACTAACTCACTTTCACCGGCATAGCCCCCTCTGCATAAACTGGTTGCGAAGGTACAAACCAAGTTTGAGGCCTTGCCAAGTTGACCCACCACTCTGCTTTAAAGCTGCTTCAGGAATCCTGTGGGTTCATCCATCATTATCTAGAGTCACTGGCTGCATATCAAAACCTATTCATGCACAGTAATCTCAATTCTTATGTGAATTTTTGTACAGACTTTCTTGGTCTCCAGAGGATGAATTGATGCCCTGGCTTTTTTCACTTGTGCCAACATGGGGGTCACCTTTTTCTCCTTCAGTGAACTCTCTTGAAAATAGTTGGATGGATTGCCATTAAATGTTGTACTGGTATCCACAGTACCCAGAGGATGTTACTGCATGACTTTGGTGTTCCTAGCGTCTCTCGTCTAGTGCCAAGCACATGCCTAAATAGGTTTTGGTAAAACCAAGTGGTTAGGACGCATCTCAAATGAATGTCTCTAAGTAGCATTATTAGAGTGTGATGTCAGTGTTTGGAGGTTTTTGTGGTTGTACCCCCTGCAGGCGATGTCAGCCCCAGGATACGCTGAGGAGATGGCAGCTGTGTTAGGCTCAAGCCGAGGGTTAGCAAGCGGCCCTTCAATGGAGGGGGTTGCAATTCATTCCCTCTGTCTTTACTTACAATACTTTTTTTGGCGGGAAGGCCCCAAAGACGCTTGTTTGACCGAACTTGTGTTTCTTGGTGGGACCCCCTCCCTCCCTGAGAAAAGTGTCGCCCGCCTCCACACCCATACACCATGTCCACCCTGCCTTGATTGATTTTCAGTGTGCATTTGGGAAGGGATTACAGCCATCTGCAGGCTCTTGAGGAACAAAGGGGGCTCCTCGCTCTCCTCCCTTCAGTACTTCAGAGGGATAACACGGCCAGATAAACATGCTCTTGCACCCAGTACACTTGTTCCCTATTCTGTCTTGACCTCTCAACCTCGCCAAACTGCCCACTCTGCTTTAAAGCTGACCATGTTATTCTCTTCAGTCGTCGCTCTGCTATGTGAATAGAGCCTACTCTGTGCTCATCAGTTTTTTTGCAAACAGCCCTCTGCAAAACGAGCGGAGTGACTCAGTGCTTTTTAAAACTTATTGCACTGAAAAATGACTCCCGTTAAAGTAGAAGCGGGGCATGAAGTTCATTGTTTGATTTTTCTAGCCCGAGGATGAGAATAAGTGCAGATCAAGTTCTCAGACCTGATCGTTCACAGTTTCATCACTTCCAGCTGTTACGGGGTGTTACGGGAACGAGGAATTGTCAGCTGGGAATCTGGGATGCCAACGTGTGGCCAGAGAGTCTCAGCTGGTGCTGAGCTGATGGCAAGGCTGCAAGATGCACAACCACTGAGTCACAGGAAGAGGCCGACGCACCACGCTGTGGACTGGCCATGGAAAATTATTTTTTTTATATGGAAATAAGTCATTCAGATTCACAGCTGTTTCTTTATCACTTCTTACTAACCTAGCTTATAATGTACAAGCCATTTAAGCCAAATTGGGATAGAAGCAAAAAGCTACATGAAACTAGATGAACACAACACATAGCCACAATCTAGTGCAGAATGGATTGTTATGTCTCGCCTGGAAGTCTTTGAAAGACAGCTGGAACCACAGTCATCAATGTACTGTACACAATGAGCACCAAGCTCTTTCTCACCTGCCACGCTAGTGAATCACTGGAAAAAGAAGAAGCAGCCACAGAATGGCAGAGACTCAACAGCCTCAAGTGCCGTTTGGCACAAGGGGAGCGATTTGAGATCGTGTGAGCGTGTAAGAGCGTCGCAACCGCTGTTTTGGATCCACAGCAGCACAACAACCAGCAGCTGTGGACCAGGCTGTGGGAACGTCTGGGTGACGAAACCCATGGATGGACTTCTCCAGTGGAAAATCATCCAGAGGGAGAAGTGTGACACTCTTTACTGTATACCGAAAGAAAAGCAGAAATGACTGTCACCTGGACACTGGTTTATACAAGATACAGAAGTAATTACCTTCAGTTATACAAATACAAGTAAAGCTGGTTTCAGATTTGGCCAAACTGACAATTTAGTTGATAGCTAGATAGCTAGATGGAACCAGTTTTTTGCTTATGTATAACCACACATGTATACCGATCAGCCACAACATTAAAACCACTGACAGGAGAAGTAAATGACACTGATCATCTTGCATCAATACAATGTTCTGCTGGGAAACTTTTGGACCTGGCATTCATGTGGATGTTACTTAGACATGTGCCACCCACCTAGACCAGACCAGGCACCCCCACCCCATAGCAATGACACTCCTTGATGGCACACACACAAAGAAATGGTTTAGGAACAACTAAAAAAAAATAAAAACATGAAGAACAGCACAATGTGTTTACCTGGCCTCCAAATTCACTAGATCCCAAACTGATCTCTGTGGGATGATCCACAGAGGCCCCTCCCCTCAACCCATAGGACCCAAAGGCCCCCACTAACAACATTCTGTTGCCAGACACCACAGGACACCCTCAGAAGGCCCATGTCCATTATCTGATGAGACACAACTGTTTTGGAGGCACAAGGGAGACCTACACAATATTAGGAAGGTGATCATAATGTTATGCCTGATTGGTGTATGTTGCTCATGTCTGTTTGATCAAGGGTTTGCAGCGCTAATTTATGAACTGTTCTATGGTTAGATTACAGGAGGAGTTTTTGCTGGAAACACTGGGTGCGGTGTTATTCTGTACTGAGACCAGGCGTACCTTTCCCCTGCCTGTACTCTCATCTCTGGAGCTTTGTCTCCGGTCATTTCCCTAAAACTCTCCCAGGAGCTTATACGAATCCACACCCAACAACTCTCTTCCACCTCTTTGGATTCTACTTTCCTGAGTGCTTCCTGCTTTGCCGTGTCCTCGCCTCCATGCCTCGCACTATAGGACAGAATAAAGAAAGGATTGGGTTTATTGTGTGTCTGCGAGAGTCTGCAGAGTCGCCACTGAACAAATGAAAATCAGTCAGCATTGAAAGGGTACAGGCAGTCGTTAACAGTGCCAGTTCTTCCGATAAAGTTGTTTATAGAAAACCTTTTCTTTGTTTCTCTATTTGGATTCTGCGTGGTGCGCGCATTTGTCAGCAATGACAATGGCTTTTATTTCACATAAATATAACCAAACTGCACTGACATTAATGTTTAGGGGTTCAAGCCGGGGTCGCAAAGAACTGACAACAATGCAGCAAGTTGAGCTTTGTCAAAATGCCACATGATGTATTAGGAGTATAATCTGAATGCTCTTTGTTTTGGCTTATCAGGCCTGCAGCAGTAACCTCAGATGGACTGGAAAGGAGGGGCAGGAGAGTGTATACATATGTGGATGTGTGTGCGGCACTGGGCGGCTCGGGGCCCCCTGGCTACAGGATGTTTTAAAGGTGCACTGAGGCAGTAAATGGCTGAGGAGGTTGAAGGTTCACTCGCATGAGCTCCCGGTGCAGTAGCAAAGCGGCCGCCTCTCTCTGGGAAGATAGCGGGCCGGACGCAGGAAGCATGTCGAGCTTTTGTGATTCTTTCCCATTTAACCTGAAAACCATATAAATTCCCCAGCTGCTCTTTTTACTTCGGATTTACTTCTGCACGCTGTAAATCTGAGATTTAACTGAGGTGTGTGTGCAGTTCATGTTCATGCGGAATTTTGCATGGAGGAGAAACAGGTGGTGGTTCAGGAATATGAATGTGTCTGTTTTATCCACCGAGCAGAGAATGTACCACAGTCAGCCATGACTATAACAGATGTGCTATATGAGGCCACAGGTTGGATCAAATTTGAGAGAACAAAAGGCTTCAGGTTGAAGGCCGTAGCTTGGAGGAGGTACTGGCTTGTGTCCTTGCGCACACGTTTGGTCAGGATGAAGTGTGCGACTGTGTGGCACCTCGGCTCAGCCTAGTCTGCCATGCTGCTCCCTTAATGGGAATTTATTGCTTCCTGAATCCTTAAAACGGGAGACCGAGGACAACAGAATTCCAACTGCTGTTTTTTTACCTCCTTCCCTGTCCAAACGCCCTCAGGGTTTCGAAAACAGTCCCTAAATCTCTCCGCCTTTCAGGCTCTTTCGCTCTCTCGGGCATGTCATTTGTTCCAAGCTTTCAGGAATCTGATTCATGAGTACTTAAAACTGACTTATGTCTGAGAAACTTTTACCGCGGAGGAAACCTTTGGACTTTGCTGCTCTAATGTAGACTAAACTGTTTTGATGTGTTAGGTGGGTGCTTTCTAGAATTCCTTAAAGAATTGGCTTAAAGTGCTTTGAGAAGAAAATAAATAAAAGGAGAAGAAATAAATTTTCTTAACAGAATATTTTAATATCACAGACCAACATAGAAATAATCCACAATACTGAGACAATGCAGTTTCATTCCTTTGTTCCTAGAATTTCTTATCGACATATTTACATTCACATTAATATTAACACATATTCACATCAGACACAACAAAAATGGCAGTGTATGCATTTAAGACATCAGCACAATGTGGTAATTTGGTATGACCCCCTTCTCCGTGTCGATATAGTGCACATTACATCACTTAACAGAACAGAAGTTTACACATCAGATGCATATTTTGTATTTTCTAGTGAGCTAGCCTCGTCCAGTTGAGTCTTCCTTCTCCACGCTGTCACCTTTGTATCCTGTACTGGACTTCAGTTATGGTGGATGGCTATTGTCTTTAATTATATGAACATAGCTATTATACACAATTCAGCATTTTATTTTACTTCTCAAAATATGACAACAGAGAGCGGGAAATAACCAGATTTCAAACTGCTTTGGCAAGACCCTCGCAACTGAACCCATTTTTAAATATCCTTTATAGCCAATTACAGTCCAATTAGTTGTGGCGTGCTACTCAAATTAAACACGACATCTTGTTTAATATAGAAAATCTCTCATTCAGAGCAGCACTTCTTTCTTGCAGAAGTAAAATCTCAAACTGGCTGGAATGTGAAAGTGCTTTAAGCACTACATTGAGCTGTGAAACTTGTGTCACCACTGTACATGCTCACATTATCTGTACATATATTAAATCCGCTCCGCTATGCTACATATAGTTGCTTTTTATTTGGTTTTTAGTGCTTGCAGCGTCACTTTCCAGATCATTCCCTTTCCTTTATCAGTGCAAATCTTTTCTTTTTTTTTTTTTTTTACAATTCCTTTATTGAGGACTTTATAATAATCTCCTTGTTAATAGTAACACTGAAGACGACCCCAGTACACAGGAAGCCAGTTAAGCATCTCTTTCCCATGGCTAAACATTATCTGAACAAATAATCTGTGGGGAAGAGACATTTTGAGATCTTCAACGGCAACATCTTCCAGAACTTTAATGAATTTTCCTGAGTTTCAAAGTAATGACTCTCAGTTTGCCTCAATTAATGGCTTGACCTATTGTACCCCGAATGGAAAGCTTTCCAATTTTACTTTGACCAGCTTTGTGGCATCACTGTTTGTGAATCTGTCCAACCATTTCCCTCAAGTAATGACTCAGCCAGGTCTTTTGGACCAGCTGGCTGCATATTGCACTGAAATGGTGTCGGGAAAAGTCCATTTCACTCCTCAGTCCTCCGGGAAGACGATGATATCCATCAGCGGTTCTGTGGCGACGCCGGCCAACATTTGCACATCGTGGCTTCTTCCCGGAGCGGCGCTGAGCTTGGCCGGGCTTTCGGCACAGCTTCAATTCTGCATGGTAGATGAGCTGCCGCAGAGTTTTTGTTTCAGTCCACCGGCAGTTCACAGGGTATCTGCTGGGCTGCTTTGGCTATAGTGTAAGCTCTCTGGAAGTCCTTATAGCGGGGAGCGCAGCCCAGCCAGGCCTCGCCGAAGTGGACCCGGCCAGTGAAGAGGAAGCTCCCGGGTCCTGGTTTGACGCCGCACTGGAGCAGAGTCCTGATCTCGCCCCGGCTGGCCAGGCGACTGTTGCCGGTGAACAGGGCGTACTTCTGACGAAACACACGGGTGGCGCTGACCTTGATCACTGCCGCCCGCAAGTTCTCATCTTCCTCCACCGACCGGATGTTACCTCGCACCACTGGGGAAGAGCAAGACATTCACGTTAATTTAAATCCTTTTATTACTTTATAACACATTCTTTTAAGGTACGTCAAAGTGAATAACAACTTGCAAATTGCATGCATTGTCCTATTTCCCCCTTGGTTCAGATATGGTTCTTTATGGAAAGCCGTAAGACCCTGGCCTGTTCACTAATCCCTCTAACTTTTGTTGCCAGCTGAACTTCTCCTCAGTCCCATTACAACTCAATCAGAGGCCTGCAGATTAGTCCACTGCTCCTTCTCTGGGGGGGTGATGTTAGGATTAGTCCACTACAGTGCCTTCAGTAGGGGTTCCTGTGGGTGTGTATTTGGGGGATGCAGAGATTTGCCGTTTCAACTTTAACCTTTGCACTTTTCAGAGGAGCGGATTTGGAGGCACGGGGGTGTTAAACCAATTCGACACAACCGATTTGGAGAACCTGAGCAGAAATCATTACACTCTGTGGCTTTGCTTCAAGGACTTCTTGGCATTTGGTGGTTTAATAAGTTGGACGAATCTGAGAGGGGATTTTTATTCTTATGTTGTCTTTATATGTGGTAACTTACCGAAGTCACTGGTGCAAACAGCCATCAGAATCTCTGTGTTGTTGCAGGGTCTGCAGGCATCTGGAGAAACAACAAGGGGAGGAAGAAGAAAGAAAAGAGTCAGTTGGTGACCTCATACAAGACTTTAAACACCTTTATGCTAATATCCTGGAAATCAAAGTCTGCATTTCCAGTCACATGCACAGGAATGTGAGATTTGATACCAGGCCTTAAACTCTGTGCTGTGCAAAAACGGGTTACAAATCAGCGCTCCTAACAGACAGCTGCTACTTTTACAGTTGGCAGAGGAGGACCAGAGGAGCTTTAAGGTGTGAGACTCTTCCACTGCAGACAATTTAAAGGCCAAATGAAACCCCCTCTCCCATGAGCCTTCCAGGGTGTCTACAGTCACACCTCATCAAAGGCTAGACAGGGGCCGAAGAGTGGGGGTGGGGGAGGACTTCAAAGGAGAGGCATGAGCCCACTTCTTCAAAAATACCGCTCTCTCTTTTTAGTAAAGAATTTACACTTTTTGTTAAAGAAAAAGACACCATGTCACATTTTTTATTTATTTATTTTTTAACTAAAATTGCCTAAAATTGGACGTACACGAAAAAAAAACAAAAAACTAAAGCACTGGCTGCCTGCGCTAACTGAACTCTGGCTGGAAGAAAAAAGTCTTGGCATTTTTTAAAGTTCTCCTTGTGGTTATTTGGAGGCCCCTTGCCCACCCCACACATTCTCCTCAGTGAAAACCTCTTGATAAATGAGATTCCTTCCTCTCTAGTCCACAGCAAACCCCCTCTTCCCAACCTAATCAGTGTGTGTGTGTGTGTGTGTGTGTATGAGAAAGATGTAGGGGTGGGGGGAGCATACTCCTACAGACAAGTCTCCCCACAGAGAGGCAGCTCAACAAAAGAGGGGAGCATCTCAGCTGGGCAGAGGCCTCCCTGTCGCCTAGGCGACGGCAGTAATCCCAGAATACTCATGCGGCACCCATTCAAAGGGCTCTGGACTCTGGAGAAAGCCCCACATACTGTGCTTTTGTGCCCCTCCTCCCCACTCCACAGCTCCCCCTCTCCTGCTCCAAGCCAGCACGCCTCTGTGGAAAGTTTGGCCACTTCCTCCTCTCTGCGCTCTGCATGGGCCGTGGAAAGTCCAACCAGCCCACAGAGGCCTGCTCTGAATTATGACTCATCTACAGAGAGGGTTTTACGGGGTGTAATGTCATCACTGGTGGGTCAAAAAGAATGCAATTCCCAAACATTAAGGAAGGAAGGAGAGTAGTTGTGTGGGACAGAGGAGTCAGGTTTTTGGAACTTTCCATTTTCAGGTGCAACTGACACAAAGATTATAAGTTGCTGCAAAAAGATAAAACCGGTCGGAAAGCTGTTTGGCGCTTACTGATCTATTACCCAGAAATGACAAATGGAGGCAGAAAACCTCGCCTTAATGCTCCATAAATCCCTCACCTTCACTGCCAATGGGGCTGGAGTCCAGCGACAGTCGAGCTGTCCAGTCCCCTCTCAGCTCGTAGCGGAAGGAGGCGATCCTCCTGCTGATGTCCTGATGAGGCGTAGCTTGCAGGAAGAGGGCCACCCTCTCCCCGGGCAGCCGGCTGAAGCAGCGCACCCTCGGAGGCGGGGAGGTCTCCAGCCGGTCCCCCACCAGGAGCTCCAGGACCCCGTCCCTCTCCAGGTAAAGCTGGGCTCCGTGGAACTGCTCCGACGGCTTGACGCAGGCCGTGATGAGGCCCGAGCTGCTGCCGCCGGGGCCCACCGCCACGGAGGGCAGGCGAGGCGAGAGGGTGAGGCGCAGGGCTCCTTTGGGATACAGCCAGTCCAGCGTGCCCTCGGAGCAGTGGAGGGAGATCTGCTCCACGCTGCCCTGCTGCTGAGACAAACCACTGTGAGGGGAAAAGAAGAGGGGAAACACGGTTAAATAAAGATTATGTAGATTTATAAAACTGCAAACTTTCATCAAACTTAACGGCAGAATGGTTTGAGCTAGTTTAAATGTAATCCTTAACAAGAAACCACTTTTTTTCAATCAGTGGCAACCTAAAACTGAGTTGAATAATTTGAAATAATCCAGCATTAGTAGAACTTTAAGACATAAGGACGAACTCAGAGAAAGCGCCACCTACTGGTAAATTGTGATGCTAAGGGCCCTTCATCGTCTTAGGGGCCAAACTTTAAATAAGTTAAAAGTTCTCTGATATATTCTAACAGTATGGTTTTTATAAGAAAACTTCAACAGCTACATCTACAGTGTGTTTTTTCTTAGGGTTAGGGGTGTGTGTGTCTGAATTAATCCTCTTGTCTCCTGCCTGTCTGGACCCTCCATGCCTCCTGCGGACAGCCCAGAGGCGCAATCGCTGCAGTGCACCACAAACATTTTAATTGCGCCCTAATGGCAAGTTTCGACACGCTGCGTCCAGGATGAGCACTGTCCTCCACCCGCGACCACTCGCTCTAAAACAACAACTAACACCTGTAGCATCTCTGAGACGCACATTTTATTTTATTTTATTGCACAATCAGCTCAGTGCGTCAAATGCACAAGCACCACCGATCAAATGTGAAAAGTTGAAACACTTGCCTGCCTCTCCAGCTGCACTGGTCCTCTGAGTAATTTGAAAGGGTCACGTCAAAAATGGCAAAAAGTAAAATCCACATTGCGTTAATCCAAACCCCACAAGCAGACATTCTCGCTGGTGGATGACGCGAACTGTAAAAAAAAATATCAAAAAGACTATTCCAAAGCCGCGGTGTCCTAAACCTTGATGAGTTCAAATCCCCTACTAAACAAATAACATACTATGTCCTACAACCTCCATAACTTTGTATCCTCTTACCCCGATGGCGCACGATAAGAGAACACAACTACTCTCGCTCTCCGGGCTGCTGTGCGTCAGGATCCTCGGAGCTCTGAAGTTATTCCCCCTCAGAAAAACTTCACGGACCAATCAGAGCTCGAGGAGAGAAACTTTAAACCACTCACACAGAGGAGGGGGGAGGCACGTCTGACCCGCAGAGAGAGTAACTGTATGCAAGGATAAACCAAGTTACAATTAGCTATTGTGTTGGACCTGTCTGCACTGAAAATACAAATTAACTTGGTGCGTTTCCAGACACTGTTGCAGCTCAGAGACCCACTATAGAAACGTTTAGGACAGAAGCTACTCTACTTTAATCAATCATTTATGTCTGATATGTTTTTCCAACTTTAATTACCTTTAATTTTATTATACATTTACTTAAAATACTCTTTATAAAATATATAATTTGGTAATTTTCTTTTATGTTTGTTGCAAAATGCACCATAAGTTTCCATAGTTAGCTTAGTTTTAAAGTGACTGCTGAGGAACTTGTCCTTCAGCAGAAGAAGATAAAAACAGACTTTCAATGTCAAACATTGCACATATCTTATTCCTGCAAAGGTCAAACATCCAGGTGAGACAACCACAGGCTAAGGACATTTGTGAGTGAAGTAGAAAATGTCTCTTTGCTGCTTTGTGATTGAGTAAAGGCATGTTTCTTAAGACTTAAATAAGCACTGAAGTGGTTAAATTATTAAAGGGGGCCTTTTTAATCAGTTAAACTTTCCCTTGATTTTTTCCATAGTCTAGCTGCTTCTTTCTGCAGCATTTCAACAATGCTCCGGTTATTTCAAGGACCTTTGAATTGTTGGAAAATACATTTCTCTTCGTGTGCTTTAAAGTAAATGCAGGCCAAATCAAATTAAATAGGGGGGGGAAAAGAGAAGCTATAAAGAAGTGGTCACAGTTCAGTTTTGCCAACTTGATTTTCAGACACCATATATGATGGTGGCGATGTTGAAGGTTTGGCCTCCCCTGGTTGCTGTGCTCTTTGCCCTTTCCCCCACTGGGCTTCCCTTTCATGTTGCGGTATTTATAACCAAATCAAATATTCTTTTGTGCTAACGCTGCCATCCATCTGACCGAGTCAGCGACTTTTGCTTACGTATGTGTGCGTGTATGCGCGCGCGTTTGCATGCGTGTGCAAGATGAATGCATGTCTGTGCCCCTCCGATGGAGTTATGACAAGGCCTCAGACCGCCACAAAGGCACATGTGCAGAAATCCAGCTGCTTTATTGTCTGCCGCAGGACCGGCCTTTGTTTTCCGCAGGGCATTTCAAAGCAGCGGAGTTTAAAGCACAAAGCGACGGGGGGTGACTCGTTCAAAGAAAAATGAATATATTAGTGCTTAAAGTTAGTTATGCACTTCACAAGTATGTCATAGCCTCCACGTGTGCACACAGTGTTCAGACTGGGACAGTCCAATTTACACACTTTGTCAAACACATCAGCATGCCAGTAATCAGGCAAGTGACCACTAAAACAAAAGCAGACACACGCCATGTGACCTTGATGCCACCTGAGCTACAGTTTTATTGAATCTGGATCATATTCAGTGCTTTTATGTAGTGTAACCCACAGAAGGATTGTAAACTTCAACCATACTGATATAATGTGGCTTTCAACTATTTTATTGCTACTCTACCAAAGTAAGTGAGAGAATAAAGAAATAACATGACTTTTTAGGAAATACAGCGAACCTGACTAACCTATTTTGGTTGGTTTCTCACCAAACTGTAGTTAGTTAGCTACTAAAGCTTGACACAGTCTGTAAATATATGTTGTACCCTTAATATATTTACTCTTACATAGGTTTTCTCGTACTTTTTAGATTTATTTGTATCTAACTTGTGTTTTTGCCCTTGCACCCTTGCCCCGTTATATATGCAGATTTTCCCCTCTGGGTTTAATAAAGTTTCTTATCCAGATAGTGATAGCAAAGACTATCCTCATCCAAAGTAGATGTGATGTGTTGAATAATGACATTTAGTGGTGGTTACCGGCCCATTTCAAGTGTCAGTTTTCTTGAAAATGACTCATCTTGCACTTGGGGGCATGTACTAATTGTGTATCCGGTGAAACGTTTTCTCAATTTCCATGTGCCTACACCCTGCAGCTCTTCTTCACCAGCAGCACTGGCTGCTGGCTTCAAATCTCCTCTTTAACATGTTCCTGTTCAGGCCATCAGAACTGACCAGTTAGAGCAGACGGGACTTTACTGGGAAGGTACTGACTCCCTAGCTTCTTGTATTTGCAGAAAGGATGTAAATATAAGAATCAAATAGCACTCTAATAGTCTGTTGTTACACTGCTCTGAGACCAGTAGCCAGGCAACCAGTGGAGACTGGTGAGACTCTAGCCTTTGGCACTGATACACCAGCATATCACCAATACATCAACTAAAAATCAAGATGTTTTATATTTATATAGTAAAAGCACTACATACTGAACATTGATGTTGCATTACTGGAATCCTTCATCCACGTTGTAGCAACATGCTGTTTCACCGTCTTTGTCATCAACTAACCTCAACCTCAGTTACTACTAAAGGTCAGTCTGTGTACGTGAACCAACAGACCTGGCTGTTTCCGAACAAAGCCATCTTTGACTGTAATGAAACACTGCCGCCTGTTTGTCCCAGTACTTTTGACCACTGAACCGGATTCCCGTGGAGTTTGAGCTCTAGGCGTCCGCTGCGTTCTCACCACTTCGCCAATGAGAATGTCTTCAAACAGCGCTGCTGTACGCATACGAGGCTTTGCGTGCATGTGTTAGTTCGGTGTCTGTTTGCTCTGTGCGCTGTGTTCCTCTGTGAGGGGGGCACGTCCAAACACAGAGAGGATGTAGTGACAGTGTGGTGTTAGTGGTATTTATTGAACCTTGACATTGTGTGTAACTTTCTCTCACTGTCTCTTCTCGCTGTTTCACACACAAAGCAGCTCTTTTCAAAACGGAAGGGCCTGTCAAAACTGCAGAACTTCTGAAAGATATATTCCCATAGTAGATACATAGTTACTGTAGTTTAAAAGGCACTAATACAGATTTATGATATGTTTCATTCTGTGTTTGGGTGAATGTGCAAAGGGTTACGTTATAAAAGTCTTGTTTAACCTTTCAAGTTAGCGTGCTAATAATGGAATACTGGATTTAAACAGATTTTTAACTAAACTTCAACCTTTAAATGTCCGATGGTGAGGGAATTCTGAAAGATGCTGGCTAAAACCTTTACACTTTTTGTCTCTGTAACACAAAAACAACCTGGTATTGCTGATTTGATGACCTAATCCAGTAGGAGGATCAAAATGTGACATTGGAGTGAACACAACCTCTATGAGAGACATACTGGACTGAGGGAAATCCTACAGACTGCATATCATTCAGAAAAGTTTGCCGTATCAGCAGAATGCCATTTCAAAAGTCCTGACTGAAACACAGAAGGACGACCTGATACAGTGTTGAGAAGCTGAGATGTCCTCGTTCCCAGACTTTTCTTGCAGCTTCCCATGGCACCTCAGTGCTAATCTGGCAGATCTGAAATCACCGCTGTTTGTTTTCCTGCACAGAGTCATCCATCAGCTGGTAATGAGATCTAAGACCTTGTCGGGATGCTCTGATAATCGGCCTACGTTCAGAGAGGCAGTAAACATGGTCTTCTCGCCTCGGGATTGTGCTGTGTGTTATGTTTTGCCCGGTTAGCTAAGAGGCTGATCATGGGAAACTAGTTTAAGGTAAATCAAGGACACACAAATGAGAAAAACCTTGATATTCTGAATGTCAGAACGCACTATAATAGGGAATTGTTTTTTCTCAGATGTTTTTTCTCTAGATGAGCAAAGATACTTAACCATGTGGATTTTGATGCTGTGATGGCCCTTATACAATGACAGTGATCATATCAGATTTTAAAAGAAATGTTTAAGCCGTCTGCTGTGAAAGCACAACCAGTTTCAGATCTACTAGCGACACATGGTGTTGCAGCAAAGAGGCAAGCCGAGCCACTCCCCCGTGATGAGTCAGTGAGAGCAGCGAAACTGACATGTTCCCACCTCCCCATGCAGGTGAAGGGCTCCTGGTCTGGTCTGCAGGCAAGAGTCGAATGGCGTCCAGAGGCTGTGAGAAAAGCCAACTCTCGGAGCTTGGAAAAACTCGCGCTGATGTTTACCATCCGAGCCCCCATGAGAGCCGCATGTGAAAACTGACACCTGCTCTCTCATTGCACTTTCTCAGGATCCCGATTGTGGAAGTGTTTGTTTGTATGACAGTAAATTTCTCATTGTGCCTCTCATGTTGGCTGCGTAGCGTGTGTTTATGTGTGTGACACGGAGGGAGAGAGTAACTGTGTGTGTGTGTGTTAGTGTAAAGCCCAGTGGGAAACAGAATACAAGGGGGTCGTATAGCAGATAAACAGAGTCAGACAGGGTTGATAGCAAACGCAGCTGGAAACGCACAGAGACACCCTGAGAATGCTCTCTAATGCTTTCCTAAACATGTAATAGATCACTTAGCTCCACTGTCACAATACTCTCACACTGCTCTTGTGTGCTTTAATCTTCACCATCGGGATCTCAAATCATTTCTTCATGAAGATATCGCCTACGTGTTTCCTATTTTTGTGTCTCTCATGTGGTCACATGTGTTTTAGTTTATTGTGTTGTATCTAATTTATCACTGCCATCCGCGTTTTTAAGATAATTTGTGACAACTTCTTATTCAAAAGTGCTTTTAAGATTTTCCTTTGTAGGGCTTTTATTTTTTTTTTAGCATTCAGCAACTCCAAATATAACCTAATTATAGTGTCTGGGGTCAAAGGTCACAGCTGGGTGCCCTGGGGACTTTTCATTAACAAAATGGAGGGAAGAGGCTGCATCTATTGTCCCCAAGTAAAGGAGGTTCTCTACCACGTTTGAATTTAAGGTTTAAGGTCTATCAGTTTCTAACAGTTCACTATTTGTGCATCACACGCAACAAATTAGTTTAAATATCTATTTACACATCTGGTTTACACTGAATAGTGACTGAAGAATGCAGGCATTAGTTGAATTTAACTAAAGTAAGAACTTATATTTATGAAGTACTTGAACTTCATTTACCATTAAATGTTATGTTATTATGTAATACTTAGATCAGCAGATTAAACTGGCAAGCACTATAAATTAATTGCAATTAGATCCCTCTCCAGTAATATAGTAAATAATAATTTAACACTTTCTGCATAATGAATACTTTTACTCTTCAGATAAATCTTGCGTTCAGTGTTTATGTAGCTTTACTCAGATTTTCTATGTAGACCCAACTGTTTTATGGGTGTGAGCACATACCAAGCCCGACGCTTGGCCATATATTGGGCAGTCCATAAAGAGCTGTGATCAAAGTTTTTGCAGTGTGTGGACTGCGCCGCCGCCATTTTGCCTTGATTGGCTGATTAGCTTAGTGAACCAGTGCACAAGTAGGAAAACCAAAGTGAAGAAAGTCAGGAGGGCACCCAAAGAAGCATGATCTCCTTTTCATCTTTGACTCATCTGAACATTCCAATATGCAGATATCTTCATGATCATGTAGAATGAATAAACTTTCTCCAACTGATCGACATGCTGCAGGAGGGGCCAGCTTTGTACTGCAGTTTGTAGCTGTTCCTAGCTTCCTAGTTTCCGAGCTAGTCGTAGCTCTTCCAGTTTCTCCTTTTGAATGATCAGTACAGATTGCTGTCACCTGCTGTTAAGGAGAGTTATTTCTTCTCATCAGAGCGTACTGTAAGCACCAGTTGGCTGACTGTAGTCTTTGCAGAGTGTTGATGTGCAACCTTTTTGGTGCAGACACAGGCGACCCCACACTTGGCCTTGGTTGATGGGAGTTCTTTGATGCTGGGGACGGCAGAAACCTCAAGGTGACTGCAGCATCTGCAAGGTAACGTCCTCTATAACCTAAATAAACATCTGCAGACATTCAGTTTCCTTTGAATTTTGTTACTGTTCTCTGTGTACTTAGCCTGTGACAGACTTCAGCATATAATTTATTTCTCACAGCGTTGAACTGAAAATAGTATAGTGGTGGGGTCATGTGCTCCACAGTTTTTCTAAATGCTTAATCTGTGAAAGTGTTTTGGTGATAAAGTAATTGATTATCCGCCTGATAATTATTGTATTCCCGTCATGATAAAGAGCTTAGATCCGCTGTCTTATCTCAGTGTAAATAGATAATGATAGTGTCAATGAACTGAGACCGACTTTAAACAGGCGAAGTGTCAACAGTGCAGCCAGCCTTGATGTCCTTTGCGTTGATTCTCACATTCCTCAGTGTTCAAATGAACACAAGGGAATAGTTTAGCTCCAGGGTAAACAGGCCAGACTCTTTTTAAAGGGGTCCTTCGCACAACGCTGTCAGTTAACTCAGAGGATTGTACTTTTGATGGTCAGAACTTGATTGCAAGCAGCACGCAGGGATGACAAAACCGAATGAAAGAGCACTGCAGTCGCCGCAGAATGCACAGGAAGTTTCCTGCGGCACATGAGGTTTGAGGGTAAATTTAGACTACAAAGCATTTGCAGACAGCGCCACAGCTTTTGATTATATCCAGATTAAAGCAAGCATGTATCAGTATCCTATGAATGCTACCCTCCCTCATTAGATCATGGCAGTGTGTGGGTGAGCTCGTCGTCATTGTCTGACACTGATTAGCAAAATAAGGTTTGCGAATGGTTGGGTTTGTCTGTTTTTGGAGGGAAACCCACTCAGTTATTGCCCTTTAGAAGGCAACATCTCCAGCTCCTTTCACTTCACATTTATGGCTCTCATTAGCTGCAATTAAGGAAGAATCTCCAAGTTCCACTATTCGTAATTCCGATGAGTGCATTGTTATCAGCAGCCCAGCGGTGCTATAGTAAAGCCTCGGGGTGGGTGGGTTTGATAGGCAGTGTTGTTGGAGCCCAACTGGGGGTCAGACAGGGGTTCACCGCTGTCTGTCTTGTTTGCGGCTCCCCTGCCCCCCAGACTTCATCTAATTGGCTGAATCAATTTGGAGGGAAACTTAACAAGAAGCAGGATCCCTCCAAAATTCACAATAGGTATACTGTTTTACATATGTCCACAGGAAAGACAGATGTTGCGGCTCTCGACCACATCCACATTTGAATACCCTTATTTGGATACAATGGAGGAATATACAATGGATTTTGGCGGTCAAGGGAGATGCATAATTTTAGCAGCCATGAAGAGTTCTTGAAGTGGTTGCTAAAGATCAGTCACACTTTTGAAGTTGTATATCTTGTAAATGAAGTAAACATTAAGATTGAATTACACATTCATCTAATGATAGAAGTGGCACTCTCAGTAGAAAACAAGACCATGTCCTGACGTAACCTGAAGTAACATCAGCACCAAAAGTTGAGGAAATCTCTACTAAGAAGCATACACCTTTTTCTAGAAACTTCACACAGTAAGTTAAACTTTAAAAAAATAGATATTTAAAGAATAATTTGACATTTTGGGCAATATAGATTCAAAGTGTAAGTAACTACCAAAGAACCGCTTCACCTGGGTTCCTCCAACAATCCAAGCCCACTATCAGCATGGGGAAGTTGGTGGTAGGAACTGTTTATGGAGGTTCACGTTCATCTAGGTCATAGAAAATCAAATGCAAAGCTAAAACCAAGGACATTAGACTCTTGAATATGTTCCACACTGGTCCAAGTTGCTTTTTAGCTCTCCAGTAAGAACTCAGACAGGTCCGCTGTCTGAGTTCAGCTGCCTTTGTTTTAGTTAAGTTCTGTTGGTAGGAACCAAAGTCACGGATTTAGGGATCTCTGTGTCATATGTCAGACAACCAAAACAGAGATTACTTCAACTTGGTCCCTGCCCAATTGGCTAAAGGTTTTCTCCTGTCATCACCACAACTCTCTGAATTTCAGTAACATTTCATGGTCTCTTGTCACATCACATTACTACTAGTCTAGTGTGTGTATGCCCCTGTGGATGGAAAAGTTGAAAAGGTTATTAGGGTGATTGCTGGTTCTGCAGAGATGGGACTCATGCCCTGTTCTAAACTAAGCTAACTGGCTGTTGACATCTTTGCCTTGTCTTAATCCTCAGCCTAAAAGCAATTGAACGCATTGACCAATATTCTGAACTATTCTTTTAGCAGGAACAAAATACATACGGATTTAAAAAGGATACTGACACAACATTTTTCATTGCGACACTGATATAATTTCATGTAATACTGGGATTCTAAGAAGTCTAAAAATCGCTTGTCACACTTTTAAGCAACCACATGGCCGCATTGCATTTTAGACGGCCATAAAGGTACTTTTCTAAAATGCTACAAACTTATTCACCAGTCAGTTTCTACTCTTGCTGACTGACTGCACACGAGCACCTCCCTTTCCTTCTCCTTCTCCCCCTCCTCCCCTACACTGCATCCGTCTCTGAATTGAGTTTGGTCAGCCCAGGTCATCCTTGGCTGTGCAGAATATAATTAGACTGCCGACACACACATGCGCAGACACCCACACACACAGACTTTAAACTTTAAACCCCCCCTTATACAATGGCCTCGCTCAGACAATAGACACATGCCAATACTATGACCCCCTCGGCTACCTTTCCATGCATAAAAAAAACTCCCTGTTCATCCTTAAGCACTCCGCCCTCCCTGCATGCTCCCTCAGCAGAATAATGACACTGATAAGATTACATTTTTACCTATCGCGTTTCACATCATATCAAAGAAATAATAAGGAGCTTAACAGGTGCTGAATCTCAGCTGTTCCTGTGGAGATTGGAAATCTTGCCGCTGGTCAGAATCACACTCAGCGTCGCCTCAGTGTATTAAGTTCCAAGTGACAAAGTTGATAATGTATTATGGTTTCAAAGCTTGAGGCTGTGAAGTTTGTAACCATAGATGAGGCTGATATTTATTTTTTAACACTGAAAATAAAAATCTGGGATGTATTTAACTCAGGTGCATGAAACATCAGAGAATAAGAGGAAAAAATAACAGTATTAAGGCATGAGCTAGCTGGAATTTCTACAGGAATAATATGAAGTGGTTCAGTGATCATTCTTCTATTCTTATAAGTACTTGGAGAATCCTCAAATTTCACCTTGCAGATCACAATTAAATTCTCTAAAAAAACGGACACAGTGGGACCAGATCTGCATCCAGAGCTTCTTTTATCTCCCGCCGTCTTTCATCAACTACATTCAGACTCCTTGATGACCTGCAGCTCGCCCCTGACTCCCTTCTGATCTGTTTTTGTTTTGTTTTTTCAAATGCCATTGCGCACGTCCTGCCCTCCCCTCCCCTTTTCTCCCTCAGCACCTGCAATTTAGTGTCCTCCAGCCCATCAGCGAACCTGCTTTTTTAAAAATCTATACATCTGTTGCAAATGGGGGAGCCTTTGTTAGTGGGGAAAACCCTTGAGGGGACCGCCAAAAAACGTTACTGTCTCTCTCCCTGGCTCCAGTAAGAAAAACCCGACCCCCACTTCTCTTTCACACACACCTCTTACTTCAGGGGTATCGTATCACCGTTCCCTCGGGGTATAGCGGTCTGCAAAGCTGGACGTTCTCATGATAACAGGTGTATTTGAATGTATACAACAGGTGGGATGAATGCCTGAAGACAAGTAGGCAACAATTTTTTGGCTTTAACATTTTTGTTTTTGCAGTTTTATGTCACACGTCACATTTTAGATGAGGGATGGGGTTATTAATCTGTTCCTGTTTTTCTACTTGGAGGATATTATGAATTCAAGGCATAGCAGAGACGATAAATATTTATCTCAGCTCCAAGTGGTTATTTGGCTCCATTTTCTTCATCTGACCCAAGACTGGTGAACACTAGAAGCTGATAGAGGGGGAGCGAAGGGAACAGACAAAACCGACTCTGTCCTCTGACTGAATGACTCTTCAATGGAGGTGCTTTCTTTCTGCAGCGAACTGTGCAATGCAGACAAGCGAGACAGCGAAGCAGAGATGGAAAAGAGGAAAAGAGGAAAAGGGAACCTGCGGAATAATTAGAGCACGGAGTATAGTCCTGAATCACTGGATACATTCATGCATGCATCACATGTGCATGAGCGCATGCACTCACTAAGAGTTTGCTATGCCGCGCACACACATTAAATGTTGCATTCATGCACAGTCCCAACTCAAGGATTTTGGGCCTATCTGCACATGTATGCAGGCTAATCAGGGCCTCTTCACAGATAGAAAGCGAAGGGTCACTCAGGGTGAGATGTTTGTGATGGAAATTTGGACGGCAGGCGTAGGAAAACAAAGCTAGAGACAAGACGCCCCAGAGACGACATACTTTACACATGAGATAACCCACATTGAGGAGTTACAAAAAAAATGTTTTTTAAATAGAATCACAAGGCTTTTTCATTCAAGCTGCTGATAAAGAGCTTCACTGCAGACGTTTTCACAAAATTGTATAGAATAATAGCACGGAATAGTTGCACTTTAAAACAGCTTTTGTGCATATTAATTGTGAGTGCTGATGTGGATAAGAATTTTATCATTGTAAATATCTTGGACATCTTCATTATGGTGTGGCCTTCACCACTGAGTGCATGACTTTTTAAAAATCTCCTTTCTCTAAACATTCCCTCACATAGTGAATGTGTGAAAGACATACTAACTATTTCACTGAGTGCATGATCTTTGGTGTACGCGACATTATTCCTTCACCAAGACATGTAGCTTTTGCACGGCATGTAGTGCATAGATTTGGGGCATCCAATGGAACCACCGCGCCTCACTGAGAAATCTCACAAAGATGGGATTTAATGGCCCTTCGATTGAGCGATTCTGAAAAGCTAACCTCTGACCCCCAGCCCTGACCCCTCCCATCCTCCAGGGTCCAGTGCTTGTCATTGGTCATTTGTCAAACTCCTTGCACTGATCTGATTACCGTCCAATTTGGGATCTGCCGACTACACACTTCTAGGATCAAGAAAAGCGGCTTTTCAGCAACTTTACATGACAACAAATAGCTGGATTGTTGCGGGAGGCGTAAAGAGATGAGTATTTGTTCTATTCAGAGAAAGACGGACAAAACCTTGGGTAGACGGAAACCTTGGTATTTACTAATGGCTACACATTTGTCATCACAGTTCAAGAAAAGAAAGAGGATAGGTAAAAAAAAAATGTACATACTAAGCAAATGACTCAGCAACAGAATAATCCAAACTAAACATGTCCCACACTGATCCTATCCAAACTCAATGATTAACAGCATCCAGACACTAAAATATTCTGTATTCATCATTCAAGTATGCCAGTATTTATATTAGTCCGAACAGCACAGTTAATTTCATGCTCAACCGGTCCTGAAATGACTCCCCTGTGTTTTCTTAGTCTTTTTTATTAAGTTTCTGAAACAAACTTACTACACGCTGCCATCAACATAATCCACAACTGAACAAAAACCAAAGAAAAACAAGATGTGAGGATCAAGTGGTGCAAATACTGATGATTGTGTCTGTAATCTCATCTCGCACACAAATATTTAGTTCCCTGTGACATGTATGAAGGTTAAATAACGGCCAACTTTTTTCCAAAAGTTCTGGGATAGCTAAATTATTATCCCCTACTAAGTGCACTGGTCTTCATTTAGTGAATTATAGGCTTGGCTTTGATGCCTGCCATGTGTCATTTGATGTTGACTCTGATATTCAGTTCTATGGTGTTTGAGGTTGACAAATAACTCTAACAAGGTCCCCCATTTGGTGCTGTCGTGCAATATTTTGTAAAGCTTAATTTTTGTATCTTGTCAGCACACTGTACCTGTGGTAGGTACGTTAACCCACTTGTAGGCCAGTCTGTGTTTCTCGCAAGCCTGAGTTGGCTTTTGTTTCAAGTAGCGGGCAAAACCCTTAGGCTATGTTCTCATGTCCACCTTTATTTTCACCCTATGCGATCCACCCACAAGTGGCAAAATAATGTTGTTACATATCTTGGTGATGCAGATACAACTTGAAATGTTAGCTCGTAAGTTACTCTAGCTAAAAAGCTAATGGCTAACATGCTAGCTAACATGTCAGTCAAGCTTCTCTCTGTAGGTTTACTCTCCATCAACATTTAGTTCTCAGGTTTGGATATCAGTTCATTAAATAAATAATTTTCTTTACTGAATGAAAAAAAAAAAAACTCTCGAAGCTAACTAGCTTGAAACTTTGTTGTCAGTTGGTGCTGACAGTTGGGTTAGGGACACTGGAACTTGATGAAACAACATGAGTGAATTTAATTTCAGTTAAAATAAAGTGGGAAAAGACCTCTTTGAGTTAGCTGGTTTGCTAATTGTCATTTTTCTATTTGATTCACCCTGTCTCGATCATACATCTCCACTATCAAGGTGGTTGTCAGTTGTCAAGTGGTTGAATTTGCACGTCAAGTTTCACCACTCATCCTGCTTTGCATGCAACTTTGAGATAAATAAGAGAATTGTTTTTGTAATCAGTTTGAATTTCCTCTTATAGAAATTCTTCTGCAAATGACTGGAAGCCAGATATATGAAACCACACATATATTGCCCTGAAGGACTGTGTGAGATTGCATACCTACACAGGCAAAACCCCCAAAACAAACCTCTGTCTGGCCAGCGCGCGCACGCACGCACACACACACACACACACACACACACACACACACACACACACACACACACACACACTGCACATAATTAGCCCATAGCTCATTATGTCTGCTTTGGCTCCTTTGGATTGTGTTGGGAGGGGGTTGGGACAGGGTGGAGTTTTGCGACCCTGGAGAGCATGTCCTGAGGGGGGAGCAGCACAGTGGGGAAGGGGGACGGTGGAGGCGGGGTGTGCATCAAGATACAAGGAGGGAAAGTCACTTCTTGGTGACCCGGTTGGTTGTCCGATCTCCTGTGAAGATCCCCATTGATTTTCAGAGTGAAAAACCCACTGATTAGTCATCATGAGTAAACTGCTCAAGCTTTAACAGAACAACTGCTTTTGAATTGATAATGTGATGAGATACAACTAAAACAAAGCTCATTATAATTATAAAAAAAAGGCCCAGTCTTTGGCAGCCTGCACTTAATAACAGTAAGTAAACAAATATCGTTTCCATCTGGAGGTAGCTGTCCGTTGCATCAGTGTTTAGCCTTATTTATTTTATACTTAGAAGTGCCACGGTGAAGGAGGGAAAGTTGAATTTCCCTCCACATCCTTGAAGTAGTCAGACACAGGAGGTTTGATTTCCCTCCAAAAACTCTATTGTGACACTTCTCCACTGCCACTTAAAACGGCAGCTGCCTCCATCCACAGCCATCACCCGTCAATCCGTGGCTGTGTGGGTGTTTTGGGAAGCGGGGGTGTTTCAGTCAGTCAGCTGTTAACCCCCCAGAGAGTAAAGGATTTTTGGACTAACACTGCAAGTTTCAAAAACAAACTCTTTGATTTTAGTTTACTTAAGCTTTTTTTTAGGCGCTGAATCAACAGGTGCTGGCAAAGACACTGGAGACGTTTGAAAAGTAAAATCCATCTTTAATAAAGTTATTAGTTGATGCTAATCATGACATTTCATCAAATATTGTTAGGGCAGGGTTTTGTTTATTTGCATTTTAAAAATCCACGTTTTTACGTTGCAGTTAATGAACATTAGAGATCTAACTCCTCTTAACACTTTGCTGGCTGCCTGCATGTGTGTGTGGGTGGGTGGGTGTGTGTGTGTGTTGCTTGCAAAGCCGGAATAAAAGTGATGGATTCATCCCTAGGAGGTAAACGGAGTTGTTCCACCCCCTCCCTTTGTCAGGAAGTTTAATCAGGGCTGCAGAGGTGTGTAGATGGCCTTTGACCCCTTGTGTATCTCTGGCCTTTCTCTTACTTGCCTTTAGGGTAACATCAGGATATCCCTCATTTAACTCTAACCTAAGGAGTCAGCCTTAGTAGCAAGCGTTTCAGAGTTAAAACATGCACGTAAATGTACATTTACTCCTCCACTCTGCCTTTTTAATTCTTTTAACAGCAGCCAAACAAACAGGTGTAAATGTGGCAAGGCAGGTTCTTGATTTTTGTCAGTGAATCCACATTTTATAGGCCAAAAAGCAGCTTTAAACACATGGACTTTAACATTTAGGTTGAAGCAAAGTTTTCTCAGAGAAGAGTAAATGAAAGGACTCATGGAGTGGATGTAAAGACAGAAATTGTGATTGGCAGCAGGTCTTGTGTGAGCTCTGTGTTTTCTGTGGCGTCACGGTAAGACAGTTAATGACAAAGTGTGTTGGTAGACATATACGTTTGTACAGTGAATGAACTGAAAAGTTTATAAAAGAAAAAAAAATTACTAACACCTAGTGACATATATTCTTCTTCTTCATACTGTTAAGACAGTGGAACATTCTTCCACTGTTTTTTTACATGTTGCATTCAGACCCACTTAAACAAACTGCTATGAGACTTTCCCTCTCTCAAAATGAGCAAACCCACCAAACAAAAGGCCACCATTGTGGATAAATACTGCTTTTGTTCTACCCATTTGAACCTGAGGTTTCCCTCAACGCTAAAGGAGAGTGTGTTCGCCCCTTTTCTCTTTTCAGGCTCTTTGGCGCTAAATAGCCAAGAACACTGCCAAATAGGAAAACGACTACACAGGCAGAAAGAAAGACCAGACTCAATCAGGAAGTGGCAGCTTTTCAGCTGTGCCAGAGGAGCCGGGCAACTTCCTGGTCTCGTTGCCAAGGTGACTGGAAGCTCAGCCAGCTGGTGCAGTGGGCAGCCGTTGGGTTCGATGGGGGGGTGGCAGAGGATGACGGTTGGGATGCTGGACAGAAGGAGTGGATGAAGAGCTACAGTAATGAATGAGGGGTCTGCAGTTTAAATGAAAGCAATGGGTACTTTAAATGGAGTGTGTGTTTCTAGTCTCACATCTCTCAGCTTTTGATATGGAGGCATTACTCATAACCATGAGAGATACAGATGGATGAACTTCATGTACACTCACATGCAAGTTCATTAGGTCCACTAGTAAAAACAAATGCATTCTAATATAACAGTCCTGCACTAAATCACCCTTCATGGCTGTTACAATAAGTGGTAAAAGGTGGAAATGCAACTGTATGATAATTTTGGAGGATGTAGTTTATGGTGCTGTTAAACTGGATTGAATTAAACACTAAAGTGTTTCCATTACTGAGACTTACCCACTGACTAAAATCAAAATAACAGGAACATGTCGGTACAACACAATACAATTCAATAATACTACAATCCAGGGACTCCAAAATAACACCACAACTGAATCAAGAGCTCTCTGTTCCATTTTATGTTCCCAACTCCCCCTTCCCCTTTCGCTCCTTGACGCAAACCTGATTGTTTCCACTACAATAAAAGTTTTGGGCCAGATTAGGAGGAACATTGGAGTACAGGGACCCTCTGTTCTGAGCCCAGCATTCAAAAATCATACTTTTAAACCTTCAAACATTTTGTTAAAAACGAGTTTCCTCACTTCCTGAATCGCCCTCCTGAAACTTAGACACCCTCTCATCACTAGGCCCTAATCAAAGTAAATGCATCTCCATGTTATATAACTGTTTGTGGAAAGACCAGCAATGACATACTGCCTTAAACGTAGCACGACACGGCTTAATCCAACGCAAAATTCGGCATAAAAATAATTACACAAACACTACTGTCCAGAGTCTATGCCTTTGTTTACGACACTTGTAACATATGTAAACAGTTCCCAGCATATCACACACATGTTTTGGTCTTGCCCTAAGTTGTCAACTTTTTGTGAAAGCATTTTTGACACCCTGGGCAAAGCTTATGGTCAAATAATTTCCCCTAATCCATTATCGTTCATTTTTGGTGTCCCTCCACTGTCAAAACTTCAGCAACATTATAGTTTGGAAAATATATATATATATATTATTGGCTCATGGCCTTCATCAGCTTCAACTTAGTTTTATCCTGACACTAATTTCTCCAATAACAAAATACACATTTCCCATCACACAATCAGAATTAAGATACAAACGCAGCTCCACGCCTTTAATAAAGCCTGCCTTCACTAAGATTACAATGTTTTGTTGAAACTGTTTAGAGGGGTTTATTGAATTTCATGGCTGTTTTGTAAGCTGTGGAGGTATTTCTAATATTGTGTCCATCCCCATTTAAATCAATGAGTGAAGACTTTTGTGTTCTTGTGACCCACAGATTAGTTGGGTAGGTGGGTGTTCTGGGGGATCAGGGGACCAGACTGGCGGAGATAGGTAAACACAGCTGGGGACACACAGCGCTGGTGGGTCTGAAGCTCAATGTCCCCCTTCACACATTTATCTGTGTGTTTGCTCAGTGGATATACTCTAATCTTCGCACATTGATCTCTATGTGGAGGCCCGGCAGGCTGGGATGAAAGTGACCCTGTCCACAATCACAGCCTTGCTAATTCCACCACTGCTAAACTTGAATGTTTTCACAGAATAAAGCTCTATAAAGGTCATCTATAGATCACTCTGTGGGTGGGATGTTAGACAATATACAATATAGATCCCGAATTCTCAATCATAATCTAGACCCCTCCCTGAAGATCCCTCCAACAACTGAACACTGTGATGAAATGTTTGAATTAAGTGGCAAAATGAAGTTGTCTGTAATATTTGCTATATGAAAAATATGTCACTACTTTTGATAGCCTTAGTTATCAATTACAGGTTAAGTGGGCTACATTAATTAATGTAACTCCCAATATTCAGTGTTGTCTCTAATGCATAAAATTTTTTCAACATTCCTTAAAAAACGTTAACCAGTTCTATTAGCATTTTCTCCAGTGACTAATTGCGTTGGTGTCAAAATTTAAGTTTGGACAAATTTTATTATGGAGCACCACCTGCTGGCTACTTTGTGTTGTGGTTTCCCTGCGGTCAGTGAGAATGAAAGGTGAACGGGATGTACCATAACCTCTAAAGGTCTGAGGTAGTATATAAAGAACAGTTTTTGTAAATACTTTGAGTTTTCAAGTTGTGTATGAGTCATACATCATAAAATCTAACCATTTAATTTTGTTAATTTTTTAACTAATATAATAGAAGTCAACTGTACTGTATTGTATTTTTTTTAATTTATTATTGTTTTTGCTGACTCCGTGTATAGTTCCTGGGACACACACAGTATTCCAGCAAACAGCGCAGTTTTCTATTTGTTTCTTCGAAATTGCCGACTTAACAGCGTCTTCTCGGCTTCCGTCGACGTAAAGCGCTTGACGTCAGCATAACAACAACCTGTCATGACAGCTCGTATGAGAAAGAAAATAATCGATTAAAATTTGATATCAAATTATATCAGATCTGTTTCGGCTGGATGTACGATTCCTAATCAAAGGTAGGAACTGGAAACGATCTTTATTTGAAACAGCCTCTGACTTTAGTGGAAATAGCGAAAATGGGCGACAGTGGGCTGTGTAGAAAACAAGCTAACACTTAGCATTAGCTAATTTCTGTTTTTTGAGGTTGCCCAGCGGGTTTGTGCTAAATGTTTATAAAAGCCACAACGACTAGTCAGACACATAAGACTTATACGCGTAACATGGCAATTAGCCATTGATTGTGTGTGAAATAGTGTGAGTACATGTAATACTGCCTAGTGAGCAGCATTGTTATTTTCTTAGCCAAACCGGCGTAAACCAACAACGTAGCTTATAATGCTAGCTTAACCAAGATAGCATAGCACAAATTTCTTGTCTGCTTTTGACTAAAGTTAGCAACATTGTCACTGTGTGTCTATGCCTGAGGCTACAGGAGCTTTATCTCAAATGCGCAAAATGTTAATAATGAATTCTTAATGTTTCTTGTTTATAGCCTCCAACCTCCAGGGGTGTAATGTTACAGTTTTAAGCTCTAACGGGATTGCACAGTGCTCTCTGATGGCTGATAGCTAGCCGTGCTACTCATTTGTTCTCCACTGGTGTCCGTCATATGAATAGTTAATTCGCCGGCAGTCCAGCCACCTCGTTGTATTTTTCAGCCGTGTGCACAGTCAGCGAATTAAACGAATGCCTTTTGGGTGGCATCAAGCACTGCACCTAATTTCGCCCAAGAAGACGCGCATTGCAGGTGTATTGCAGTGAAGGCACGTCGTGAATGTTGACTTAACTTTAAACGCACTGTGTCTCTGATCTAGTGAGTGCGATCCAGGGTGGACGGGGCATTCTTAAACCTGTCATTTAGCCAGCCGAAGAGACGGGGAACAGGATAGGGAAGCAGGGCGAGGCGGGCCCCGCGGAGCCGGTGGAGAAGATGGCCGGCAGCCCGGAGAAGAGTTCCACCGCACAGGAGCTGAAGGAGCAGGGAAACCGACTGTTCCTCTGCCGCAAGTACCAGGAAGCTGCTACGTGTTACAGTAAAGCTATTGTGAGTAACTGTGTAACATAAATGCTGACAGTGCTGGGCTCTTTACTGAAACTGAATCAACACATAGTAGTGTCTGATCTTGTTAAATGGACGCGCTTTCCCTCTGGATGCAATTGTGATTACAGATAATACCAATGCCTACTGTGATTTATCCTTTGTCCTGTCTCACAGAACCGTAATCCATCTGTGGCAGTATACTATACCAACAGGGCTCTCTGCCATGTGAAGCTGCAGCAGCACGACAAGGCTCTGGCAGATTGTAAGCACGCACTAGAGCTGGACAGTCAGTCTGTGAAGGCCCACTTCTTCTTAGGCCAGTGTCACCTGGAGCTGGAGAACTACGACGAGGCTATTGGCAACCTGCAGAAAGGTCAGAACTAATATTTAAATGATAGGGAAAATGTTGCAACATTTGGTTTGCATTTTGCTGATGTCTTACACACAAGCTTACTCAGTTATTTCCTCTTTCATATTGAATATCATGCTTTTACTTCTTTTTAAACACTTCTTATTTTCTGTACCTGGTGTCAGTATAAGTTCAAAGTGCTGACCCTGGGATCAGCTGCAACTTCTTAAAATCTGTGATATTTATAATAATCAAAATGATGACACCTTTTATATAAGCTGTTCAACTCCAAGGCGGTATGTGGGCGCAGCATATGTTCGCAGTGTAGTGTCGCTATAGTGATGTTTTTGTTTTACAGCTTATAACCTGGCAAAAGAACAGAGGCTGAATTTTGGAGATGACATCCCCAGCGCTTTGCGCATTGCCAAGAAAAAACGTTGGAACAGCATCGAAGAGAAGCGCATCAACCAGGAGAACGAGTTACACGCCTATCTGACCAAACTCATACTGGCTGAGAAGGAAAGGTGAGGATTATTTGTAAGATAATCATTGACTGATGAACACTGCAAATCGCTCAAATGAGTCTGGTGTGTAGGTCTCATTTTATTTTAAATGGAGGGATCATTTATATTAACTTTCTATTTTTGCAGAGAACTAGAAGAATACAAAGAAAAGCAGGATGACAATCAAAATGGAGGCGATGCCGCCAAGATTGCATCAAAACATGTACGTTTTTACGCTCATTCATTTATTAAACCTTTTATGTACAATTGTTGAAGTGATATGGTTTAAAATGCCATTAAACATTCTTTAATATGTCCGAATATTTTGGTAACATGAAAATGTGACCTGCTCAGGACAAGTATCTGGTGGACATGGATGAGCTCTTCTCTGAGGTGGATGAGAAAAGAAAAGTGAGTATGAAAGCGAATTATTACTGCTGGTTGTGTAGCACTGTAAGTGAGATAACACACACACAAACACACATAAACACATAAGGTAAAAGGGCGGAAAACATCCCGGTTACAGGTCACAAATCCAAGACGGACACAGACAGATGACATTCACCCACACACCAACCTCAGACAGTCGTCTGTAATGGTTGGCATAGCAACAGCAGCAACAGCAGCTGCATTTCTCCTTTGCTGTATATTCAACCTACTTGCTTATCACTAATGCGTGTGACTGCATCCGATAAAAACGCACTTATGAAGACACTTGAAGACAAACATCTACTTTTTATATTCGGCCCAAGCTGTTCCTATGGTAACTGCTGTGTGTTTATCGAGGCTCTTGCTATACATAGTTGTTGACTGGGCTGAGGTAATTGTCATGTAATTGTCAGCTGAAACGACACCGCACTGTTTGCCAGCGGGGTGTTTCGTTTCTTTAGGCGTCACAAGGTGTTCAGTTTAGAGATGACTGAAAAAAGTTAAAACAAAAATAGGTCTGACCTTGATTAAAATAGTTTGATGACATTTTTATACTTAACTATAATACTTTGTACTGTATACTATTGAACTATATTATGTTGTACTGACAAATGTTTCTATCAGTTTGACATCCCCATTGTAGTCAGTGGGCTAAATAACAGAAACACTCTGTCTTAACAGCACCACAAACTACATCCTCCTAAATGATGATACAGTTGAATCAAAACATTTCTGATGCTGTCAAAATAAACTGAACAGTCATGTAGAGGATTTAGTGCAGGACTGTTACATCAGAATGTGTTCATTTTCTCTGGTGTACCTAATGCCTTGGTAAGTCAGAGTATATTGTAGTATGTGATTTAACTTTTTCCGTGTCTGCTTATTATTTTTTTGTCCCAGCAGAAGCGGGAGATTCCAGATTACCTTTGTGGGAAGATCAGTTTTGAGCTGATGAGGGAGCCCTGCATCACACCAAGTGGAATCACCTATGATCGCAAGGACATTGAAGAGCACCTGCAGGTACAATTATTGTTGGTTGCAGACTGAAGTTTGCAATTTTTTTTGTGCTTATGACATCTGATTTTGTAATTAGTTAGTCTGTAGCTTGTGAAACCCAGTCACAAGAACACACAATACTCAAAAAATCATTACTTTTAAACAACCGCTTTAAGAAGCTCACATCAAAGAACAAAGAAGTTTGGTTTCTTGCAGGTTCATTCAGGCTGTCTTGATCATGGTTCATGAAACTTCTAGTAAGGGAACAAATAAGAACTATAAAGACTTGAGTCTTATGAGTAAGCATTTCTAGTAGCCTGTTACCCAAAGCTACAGTACAGTACATAACTTCTGTCTCCCACTTGTCGACTAGTGCGTATGTAGTATGCGTATAATTTGCCTTTGATGGGTCACAGAACATTAGACTAGAACTGTCCAGTGCTTAATAAGAGCTAAGCTAACCCGGCTTGGACCCAAGAGAGCCCTTTCACTTTGCACCAGTTTATGGAGGAGCAACACTAGAAATCTCCCCAAGATAGATTGGCATTTGGCGATTGCTCCCATCTTTAGCACTGGCAAACCAGTCATTCCTGCTTAATGTAAAACGCATCATTACCAGTGTGGGAATGTTGGCAAAGAGACCAGATTTACTTGGACACACAGAGAGGTTTTCTGGCTCTGATTAGCTAACACAGCATAGTCTGACTTCTGTTGGCAAGGGATTCAATGTAGCATTCATTTAAATGTAAAAGCTTAAATACAGTATGTGAGTTTAGGTCATATACTGTATATTCAGACAGATGTTTTTAAACTAACTGTAACTATATTACAGCACAAATATTTAAATTGCAATATTAAGTAGTCAGCTCCAAACAAAGATAACCTCTTTATAGCCATTATTTTATATATTATATATTCTTTTAATACTTAAAACTTAAAAACTTGGTTTAAAAGCCATGCTTATCTTCCATCTTGTGGAAAGTAAACCTAAATAAAAGAAACAGTAAGTATATATGCTACTACAAAGTCAGTTCAAAGAATATTCTGTCAGTATATTCCAGATGTGATTTTCATATGCTTTTTATTATATTATGTATTATATTATGTATATTAATGAACTACAGATGCTAATGCTAGCATTTTACCTGCTCCCTGTGCAGCGGGTAGGTCATTTTGACCCAGTCACCAGGAGTCCTCTGACCCAAGATCAGCTGATCCCGAACCTGGCCATGAAGGAAGTGATCGATGCCTTTATCCAGGAGAATGGCTGGGTGGAGGACTACTGAAGAGGCGTCTCCCATTTGTCCTTCATACCCCCCAATACTCAGCCCAAAGCCTGGACAACGCAGGACTATAGAGAACAGATCACCCCTTGCCTGGATATGTACTTTACACAGGAAAAGCCACACTATGGACTACCAGATGGGAGCCGTGTATCTCCGCCTGCCTCTTCCCCACATCTTTTGCTGTAAAACTTCCCGAGGCTCCGTGTTCATGGCCTGCTGCTCCCTTTAAAACCTTCTCATTCTGCAGTTACTTCTGCTTTTCATCTCTGTCATGCTGTTTCTGCTCTTTTTAGCCTTTCTGTACTCAGATAGGGGCCACATTCTCAGGTCTCTCCTGCACCCTCCTTACTATAACCCTGTCTCTCTTTCTCTGAGTGCCACAATCCTCGGAAGGCGTCAGCATTGCACTCCAGTGTTTCACCTACTCCACCAATTTAAAAAAAAAAATCTACATTTTTGGTGGCTGAATTGAACAAAACATTGGCCTTTCATTTGGTGTTTACTCCAGTATTTTGTAATAATTTTTTTTCATTAAACAGCAGAGCATTTGATCACTTCTCAGTGTACATTTATCGAAGTGGTAACTAAAATGCCAAAAATCCTGTTCTGAACAAGGGTTGTTTGTATGCAAGTTTTACATGATGATAACTGAAAAGGGATTCAAGTCCCTTTTCTATTCATACTTACCCACACACGTCACCATACTGTAAGATTTTTAGTAGATAATTTTCTTCAAATATCAATCACACCCCGTTACAGACAATTGAGATAAGTTGAATGTATGCATTATATATTCTTTAGGTTTAGAAACGACTTTGAGTAATTCAAGATGCTTTTTTTAAAAAAAAAAAAAAGGAAAAGCAGGACAATGTAAGGTTCTCATGAAAAAGCCTTGAACTGGAAAATGAGAAAAAAAAAAAGGTTTTCACATTGCTGGAAATGAATTAAAAATCTTTGTGTGTTCGAAAGTTGAGAGATATAAGATGTTGTTGTTGCTGAAACCTGCTTTGAAGAATGGTCTGCGCTGTCTGTGTCGTTCCTAGAAACAAAAATGTGCTCTGACGTTGTGTTTGACCTCGTGCTGTTTGCCTGGAATGACTTTGGACGCTCACGTCAAGCATGAATCTTCCTCTCCTTTACACAAAGCAAGGAGACGTTTGTCATTATTTTTGACCTTTTCAAGTTTATGCACCATCTCCTCACAATATGGACGAAAAAAATGTGTAACTAACTTTAGGTTGCATCCTGTTAGAGGGATTTGAGGTTAACTAAGATCACTGCCCCAACTTCTGCTATAGAAATGCTGGAAGAGTTAAGACCATCTTATCTAATCCATACCTCAGTCCAAGTTTGTTTGCGTGCTGGTTCTCTGGCATTAGTCTGTCTGGTCACCGTTTTTTCAGCTGAATGTGTCTGTGGTGAATTAGTTGGTGGTCGGTGTCGGGGTGCGGCCAGGCAGTGTACATAATTTGCTGGTGTATCTCAGATTTTATTTCTTGACAAAATAGGGTTCTTTTGTTTTGTTCTTGAGAAATCCTAGAGCTTGAGGAACTGTATTAAATGTAGATATGTTGATAACATAAACGCCTGATTCCGTTTTCATTATGTCCCCATTAAACCGTGAACTTTGAGGTTGTTGTGGTTGTTTCTGACACAAGATGATAATTAAAGACGTACCAAGTGTGAATGCAACTCTGCTGCTTATTAGAAATACCTTTAGAGAAATTAAATGGTTTCCAACATGCAAATAAATCTTTGCAGTACAAATCGATGAACTCGGCCCTGCAGTAAATGCTTTTGTTTACAATTTAAGGCGTACGACTGCACGGTATATTTGAGACTAGCAGACTTAAAATACAAAAATGTCCAATTACTGTTTCGACTCAACAATGGTGTAGGTCTTCTTGTATCCACTGTTTTTTAAATTTGGTATTTTTTAGTCTTCCTGTATCATTTTCTCATATTTTCAGCTCAAACAGCAACTGTCTATCTCTTGGAATTAGTTTTTCCAGTTGTAATTCAGTTGTGTTCAAAATAATAGCAGTCCCGCATCACTAGCCAGATAAATCACTGTTTTTGTTAGAATTTCAACTTCTACACTGCAAGTAAGTCTCTAGAAGGTTTAGTAAAGGTATAGAAAACCAACAGACACAATAGGCATGACATGCATGCTGCTGATTCTGTGAAACTGAATCATTTACTGAAAGGGGCGTGTTCAAAAAAATAGGAGTGCCGAGTTCAATTAGTGAGGTCATTGATTATGTGAAAAAAATAGGTGTTAAACAGGTGGCCCCATATTTAAGGATCAAGGCAACTGACGCTGCATATGCTGGCTGTGCACTTGTCCTTGGAAAAACAGTAAAATGGGTCGTTCAAGACACTGTTCAGAAGAAGAGCGTTCTTTGATTAAGAAATTAATAAAAGAGGGGAAAACCTATAAAGAAGTGCAGAAAATGATAGTCTGTTCAGCTAAAATGATATCAAACGCTTTAAAATGGCAGCCAAAACCAGAAAGGCGAGGAAGAAAAAGAAAAACGACTATTCGAATGGATCGCAGAATAACCAAAATGGCAAAAAGGCTCAGCCAATGATCAGCTCCAGGAGGATCAAAGAAGATTTAAGATTGAGTACTGTAACAAGCCAAGCTACCAGCAAGAAGTCCCCGCAAAGTCCCATTGTTAAAAAAAAAATACATGTGCTGAAGCGGTTACAGTTTGCCAAAGAACACACTGACTGGCCTAAAAAGGCATAAAAAATGGCGTAATATTTTGTGGACTGATGAGAGTAAGATTGTTATTTTTGGGTCTAAGGGCCACAGACAGTTTGTCAGACGTCCTGCAAACACTGAATTCAAGCCACAGTACACAGTGAAGACGGTGAAGCATGGTGGTGCAAGCATTATGATATGGGGATGTTTCTCGTACTGTGGTGTTGGTCCTATTTATCGCATAACAGGGATCATGGATCAGTTTGAGTATCAGAATACTGGAAGAAGTCATGTTGCCGTATGCTGAAGAGGAAATGCCCTTGAAATGGGTGTTTCAACAAGACGATGACCCCAAACACACCAGCAAGCGAGCAAAATCATGGTTCCAGATAAACAGAATTCAAGTAATGGAGTGGCCGGCACAATCCCCGGACCTTAATCCCATAGAAAACTTGTGTGCTGACATAAAAAATGCTGTTCATGAGGCAAAACCAAGAAATGCAGAGGAATTGTGGAACGTAGTACAATTGTCCTGGGCTGCAATACCTGTTGACCGGTGCCAGAAGTTGGTCGACTCCATGTACCACAGATGTGAAGCAGTTATCAGAAACCGTGGTTATGCAACTAAATATTAGTTTATGATTCTCAGGAAAGTTGAATCTTCAAGCATCTCTTAGTTTATACAGTACATTTTTGAGTTTGTAAAGAAAGATGTCAACACTGCTATTTTTTTGAACATTATATTTCTTGACTTTCTGTAAAATATTATCAAATTCTATTACTTTTTCCAATTTCTTGCTTTGAAATAGAATGTGCAGTGTCCCCAATGCATTTGTGTTCATTAAAATACAATTTATTTGAAGAATTTTGAGGTTTACTCACCTTTTTAAACACACTGCTATTATTATGAACATAACTGTATGAGCCATGCTGATGTACTCACTAATATTAATTTATACTGACTTAAATGCATAGGTCAACTGACATTATTACTTTTACTGCTTTCTTCACCAGTGAGTAAGTTATTTATGTATTATGTTTATGTATAATTCTATACTCTCCACATATCCTGGTAACAGCTGACATGTCAAAATGTCATATTTGAATATTTGGGGGGTATTTGAAGGCCTTTAATGCTGTTGTTGTTTGCCCTCAGTTTTGTCTGCAGCAGGTAAAATTCACTCTCCATTGAGATCAGGTGACTGACTCATCCATTGCAGATGATTCTACATCTTAAAAAACACCTGTTTTGTGCCCATGGTACGTTTTGAATCTGTTAATGTCCAATCAACTTTACTTGACTTAAATGAATATGAGCACACTGTACACCGACCAGCCACAACAAGTAAACAACACTGACCATCTTGTGACAATTCAATGTTCTGCTGGGAAACTTTTGGACCTGTCATTCATGTGGATGTTACTTAGACATGTAGCACCCACCTAGACCAGACCATGACACTCCTTGATGGCAGCAGCCATCCCCAGCAGGATGCAGCCTGACACACACACACAAAAAAAAACGCTTTAGGAACAACTTAAAAAAAAAACATGAAGAACAGCACAAGGTGTTGACCTGGCCTCGAAATTCACTAGATCCCAAACTGATCAAGTATCTGGGGGTTGATCACAGAGGCCCCTCCCCCCAACCCATAAGACCCAAAGACTCCCACTAACAACTTTCTGTTGCCAGACACCACAGGACACCCTCAGAAGGCCCATGTCCATTCTCTGATGAGTCACAACTGTTTTGGAGGCACAAGGGAGATCTACACAATATTAGGAAGGTGATCATAATCTTATGCCTGATCGGTGTATATCCAAATACACTTCATCCTGCTTCTTCTGTCACATCATTAATTAAATCTAGTGAACTGTGAATACCCTCAAATTAAAGCTGAGTGTCTGCGCTTTAAGGCCATATTCAATATATAACTATAACTTAAATATATATTTGTATGTCTAAAATAACAAAAATATATGGACCAAACTGCACCACATTAAAAGTAGATGAGCGAATTAGGTCTTTGTCAATGTGGGTAAACTAACCCTTCTACACATCTGTATTAACTATGAACAAATACAAAGATGCACAACCATTAAAAGTTACTTGCGCTATAAGTTGCTCTATCATGATATGGACCCACAGATGGAGTGATGTGAGTGTCTCGGTCACACGGACAGTGTCACTCAGCCCTCGTACACCGGGCCTATTGTCAGAGCATCCATTGAAGAGCTGACGTCACTGGCCTGTGCTAGGAGGGAAGAGGACTGGGCACGAGAGTCATTGGTGAGTGGACGGAGTTAGCAACGCGTAGGATTAACAAAACAACATTAAAAAATGGTAAGAAAAGTTCTTTCGTTCTGTAACCTTTCATATCATTCAGTCTCTGTTGTGTCCAGTAAGATTTTACTTTGTTGTCAAATGCTGATCGTGGATGTCCTGTGTGTGTCTGCAGAGTGTCAACACTGCGAGGTTTGCTGTGGTGCTGCTCGGTGTTGTGTTGCCTTCGACTCTCTCCTCAGCTACACAACGTATGGATTTGAAAACTTAACTTCATGACTTTATCTTAACCTTTTCCACAAAGGCACACAGACAAAATGATTCATTCCCAAAGAGTCCAGTAAATGCTTTTGTTGAAGTCTCTCCTGTAATTTTAACCTACTCCTTGGGTGAAAAAGCTTCCAGCTCCCCAATATTCATTGGCTTCTGTGCTGCCATTACTTTCTTTAAATCCCAGCAAAGATTTTATTTAAATTCACATATTAAGATTCCTACTTGAGGATACTACAGGAATGACTTCTGAACTAAGCTTTTGGATGAGTTGGTGGAAACTCTGCTTAAAATCACCTGGTATTTCAAAGGATCCAAGAAACCAGTTGTATCAAGTTTAAATCCTCCTGCAGCAGCAAAACAGCACGCAAAATAACAGAGCCCCCTCCGTGACTGATTGTTGTCATACAGGCCTTCCAACACCAGACATATTGCTGATCGATTGGTTTGAACACATCCTGTTTAGTCTCATCTTTCCACAAACAGATTCCCAGATCTCTGCAGGCGTCTCATTTTTCCCCCTGCACATCCACGTTCAATCGATACTTTTGCATCTGCCTTCATAAGTGCAATGTCAGCGCATTGCTGCCATCTGCTGTTTAGTTCCCAGTCCTAGTGTTATATTACATCCACAACTGAGACAAATTAGGCATAGGTGCCAAGTGTAAAAAAATTACTGTTGATGCCTTCTATGTAATTTTCTTTTACTTTCTCCTCCTTCATCTTCTTCTTCTCCTTCCCCATCTTCTTCTCGTACTCCTCCTCTTCCTCTTTCTCCTCCTCTTTCTTCTCTTCCTTTCCCTTCATCTCCCCCTCCTTGTCTTCAAATTCATACCGTGGGGCCAGATTGGACCCTCTGATGGGCCGATTTTGGCCCACAGCCCGCATATTTGACAGCCCTGTGCTAGATAATCAGGAAACCTTCAGTCTGTAAACCTTTATATTTTCAGACGGTCTGACTCACACACTGATTTGTTTTCTTATTAACTTTAGTGGGTCTGCCTGACAAAGTCCTGATCTTCCCTTATGAGACGGACTTCAGCTTCGTGGCCCTGATCCCTCAGAAGGAGATGGGGCTGAAGGCCTTCACTCTCTGCATGCGTGTGGCCACCGAGCTGCCAGAGGAGAGGCAGATCATCCTGTTCGCCTACCGCACAGCTGACTACGACGAGCTCAACGTGTGGCGCGAAAAGGACGGACGCGTCTCCTTCTACATGAGCGGTGACGGCACCTTCTTCCACCTGCCTCCCATCACCACCTTCCGCACCAGCCTCTGCCTCACCTGGGAGTCTCGCACCGGCCTCGCCGCGTTCTGGGTGGAGGGGAAGCGCAGCACCTATCAGGTGTACAAACCCGGGCACATCATCCGTCCAAAAGGCACCGTCCTCCTGGGACAGGACCCGGACAAGCACCTGGGGGGGCTGGAGGCCGTGCAGAGCTTTGTAGGGGAGGTGACTGATCTGAATATGTGGGACTTTGTGCTCTCCAGGAGCATGATCCAGGCCTGGCACTACGGACACAAGGTCCCCAAGGGAAACATCTTCGACTGGGCCACCATCGAGTACGAGCTGAATGGGAATGTGATGGTGGTGGACGATGACTGACTCGATGTGAAGTCTAATGCAGAGAGGGATCAGGCTTTAGAGGTCGGCGTCGGACTGATATGTGTTCTTGTCTTTCTTAGATTCAGTGCTGTTCATCCATGAAATCCACCGCTCTCTGTAATGTTGCATGACTTTAAAATCAGTGTCTAATTTCATAGCAGTCTTATTTGTATGTCAAATCTCTTCTCTTGATTGTTGAAAGAACATTCAGACTAATATGGAGCATGGAAGTTGATGTGCCTGATGTATCCATAGGGTGGCACTCTGCACTAGGTCTACTTGTCTCAAATTAAGCACGATCATACTGTATGTGCATGCACTAATGGGATTTGGCACCAATAACCCATTACGTTTCCACAATCTAAATCAATTTAAAATTTAAACTTCAGTTTTTTTTGGCACAGGATGAACATAAAAAAATAAAAAATAAAGATGTTATTATGTATATTAATAATAAACCAAAAGTTTTTAGCAGCAAAAACTGATTTAAATAAATTATCACCTAACTAAACTTCTCAAAATTAAACACACTGTAACAAAAAACTGTCAGCATTTGGGGGGGGGGGGGGGGGGGGACTTAATGGCTTTAACTCCACTGAGAGACAAACAGCAAGTTATCACGTTTAAAATCCATCGCCATAATGTCGCCTCCGGTTAGTGAACTCACTCATGAATTTTCCATGTTTCAGCTGATGTAAGAGCTCTTTTGGGTCTGAAATAAAGTCTTGCCGTGTGCGTAACTAATAATGTTTGTAATTAAAAGAGAATATTTAGTCTTTGAACTCTCACAGCTACTTTTTTTCCTAATTGTTTCATGCATTTTAGAGAAATGTCGGATTTTAACAAATGTGACCAGAAGTAAAGGTTTGGGACTTTTTGTGTGGGAATCAACAGTATTTTCATCATTTCAGAAAGATGTGGAAGGAAGATTACATATCTGCAGGAATTAAATATATAAAGAAGCTTCCTTTCCATGTGGAAATCACCACAAACGTCTCCATTAATCATTGTTTTCTTTTGAAAACATACAAAATTTTTATTTACCAGTACTGGAGTGGCGTGACTTCTCTAATAATACTGTATACATGTTTCCTAATTTTTCTCAAGTGTTCCTCAATAAGCCATTTTAAATGGGAACTACTGTTTTTTACAACCTGGACCTTATTTCTGGCATAAAATACGATTGTTTACTCACCCATATAACTTCTGTGTCATTTGTAGTCAGTCGGGAGATATTTAGATCAGCGTATATCCATATAGTGGGAGTGACTGGGGCACCGAAATGCAGCCTCTAAATAACGCATTATCTGCCGCGAAACTCGTTCGTTTCACCAATATTTTGTTATGATACAGTAATGCTATACCCCGTTGAGTCCCGAGTTACCTGTTATCATCATCCGGGGTCTGTAGGTCAATCTACATTGTCTTCTGACCTGGATGATGTTATCTCTGAGCGGCTGCGTTTCGGTGCCCCAGTCACTCCCACTATATGGATATACGCGGATCTAAATATCTCCCGACTGACTGCAAATTACACAAAAGTTATATGGGTGAGTAAACGATTGTATTTTAGGCCAGAAATAAGGCCCAGGTTGTCAAAGACAGTAGTTCCCCTTTGAGAAACAAACACAAGACACATGTGTCACACATTACTAGCAGATATCAAGTCATATGGAGCTGCTTCGCTAACAAAGACCCCTCAGAATAAGTTCAAGGTCAGATCTTCTCCATCCAAGTGTAACACAGTAACCCTAAGTTCCACTGTCTCTGTTCATCTCCATGGCTCTGTGCGCCTATCTCTCCACGCCTGCACCACCACCACTACCACCACCACCACCGCCACCGCCGTGACCTCCTTCTTGCAGAGACCAGGGAGAAGTTTCCAGCGCGCAGCCCGTCCAGGCTTCCTCCAGGGTGGGAAAGTGCTGCTGTGTGTTTATTCTGACCGAATCACCCGTCGGCTCTCTCGCAGCAGCTAAATAAGGAGAAGGCAGGGCCAATGAGTTCTGACTGCGGGTCAGCAGCCAAATGTTCCACCTTCTTGGATGTTGCAATGCATCAATCGCGGTGCCCACTCACTGTGTGGTAACACCTTTGTGGACCATCTGCCCAAGCCTGGCTTCTCAGCCCTCTGGTACACACACATGCACACTCACACAGCTCGTTATTTCCTTCTTTTTGCATCTCTGCCCAAGAGGAGAACTAAATCTTCATACATTCTTATGCAAAAGAAAAAATCTATAAATGTTTAACTTCATGATAGTTTCACTAGAACATTTCTATAGCTTGTAAAATTATATTTCTCTTTAATTAGTTATGAGATTTAACTTTTTTTTTTAAATAGATAACATTTGGGACATTGCAGTCTTGTTTCTGCACCAAAGCAGGACTTTACTTAATACTTAATATGAGGGTAAAATCAGTGGCCTCCTCACAGAATGGATAATTATCCCCCGTGTCCCTGTGTTGCATGCATTATCCAACTGAGCAAACAGTTGCAGGGCTCCTTGTCCTGCTCGCGGACAGCACTGCCAGCGCGGGCCCATGAGATCTGCATATTGGCCCATGGTGGTGTAAGCTGTCTGAGGCAAGGCGGTGCCACTGACTGTATGTCCATGCGTGTGGAGCTGGTGAAAATGTTTTCCACGCGAGAGGAGATAGACGGCAAGAGGGAGCCCCGCGTGAGCCGGCGAGGGGGAGACAGAAGGAGGGCCGTTCTGGATTCCTTCGAGCAACTCCAAATAGATTTCCAGGCAAAACATATTTGCATACGCAAGACAGTGCTACGAGCTATCCGAGTGAGCCGTGGCATGTGTGCATTGAACAGATGGGTAATTTTTTTAGAGCTTTCTTGCAGAAATTTCAGCCCATTAAATCGAGATCTTGGGCATTATTCAATCTGCTTTTATTCATAAGGCTCACAAAGAATTAGCAGGATAAAGAGAAGAAGTTGCTCTTGTAAAGCAGATTTAGTACATGATGATTATAGTGGCAGAATCAAAATTAAAATTAAAAACACTGCAGAAGATCTGTTATATTTAAAACGTCAGCTTGTAAATTCATGCACTTACAAAACCACCTGAACACACAGCAGAGGAAAACACTTCTGCAAACTCTGTTCCCACAGTTTCTGCTTTTAGACTGCACAAAAGCAGAAATTCATTCTCAAAGATTAAACTGCTAAAGGGGCTGCATTTCCTTACTTATCGTGTGCAGTCTTGAATCTAATATTTCACATTTAGTTCATTAGTTTTTTCTTTACTTGTACAAAATCATGTGGCAATAAAATCTATTATATCTTGATTCATCTTGACCCTAAAGCTGGATGGGTTGAGTAAAAATATGACCTGAATGTGAGGTTATTCTTTCACTCTACTGCACTCTCTCTCTCTTTCTTAGAGGTTGTAATCTTCCACTATGGTCGCTCGTCCTCCCCCTCTGGGCTGTATGAAAAATTCACCAGGCCTTCCCATTAGAGTCAGTCCGAATCAGGGCGCAGGCGTTACAATGGCCACTCACATGGCACTTTTATCACTCGACATTTAGCAACGCAAATGTTATGTTTAGAAAACACAAAATCACGGCAGAGGCCGCGTTTTGGCCGAGCCGAACGCGCGCTGTATGCACTGCACAATCAGGTGCACACGCTGCCGTCAGCAGCACTGAACTGTTAGAAAAGCAGATGGAGTGTACGCTTCTCAGTGCAGGGTTTTCACACTGATGGTGCGAGATCTGACCTTTTCTGGGTGTGAGTTTGAGAGCGGTTGGCTGTGTCCGGTGTGACACCTCCAGGCAGGACGCGGTGCTCTCTACCTCTGAGCACGCTGCCTGTCCTGTGTCTGAGATACTGAATGTTGTGGGTGTACAGGGGATGGACAGAATAGGAGGAACACAAGACAATAGCCCTGGACTAAAATGGACGATGAAATGTTCATGATGATTCAACTTTTTTAAAGGCCTTAACCTGTGCTATTGCTGCATTGCAGGTAGTGATAAAACAATTACACAAATTCATTAGGTGCATTACGTCTAATTTGGAAATATAATTTTTGAAATGCACTGCATGCAAAATGATCTGAAGGAGCAAGTCTGGCAACTTCTAATCTTTACATAAAAGCGAAAGGAATGAAGGGAGCCATCAAATGCAGCAAAATTAGAGCTTTCACGCTAATCTAATATAACCTAACAAAATCTAACATAAATGCAGTTCACTGGCGCTTGAGTTTTTAAAAAAACACATTTTTTAACCATGATTTATTCTTGGTATTATCACTGGCTCATTTTGGAAGCCTTTTCCTACAGATTTCTGTGGTCTTACCTCAAAGTCTTGTGTTTGAAAAAGGTGTTTCTGAGCCAGCGAGAGTCCAGCTTGAAAGACTCCAAGGAAGTGCATTATGGGAAATATAGAATCCAAGACCTGACGAAATTTACTCACACTAGGCACTAAAAATCTGACTCTTCTTGTTCATTTTGACTCCTGTTTTGAATTTAGGACTGAAATGCTGTATAAATTCACCGGAGCACACCTTTAATGTTGAATTGCTAACAATTTGAAACTTGATTTCTTTTTCTATGTAGTCATAATACATATATAATCATGAAATAATTTAAATCTTTCAGTATTTAAGGCAGATTGTGACATGAAACAATAAATATAAAGATGCAGCTTCAGGCTGCGGTAGTTTTGTTCCTGAGATTCCCCAGATTAGACATGTTCATGTTATTTTGTCTATCCCCATCCATTTGATTAATTTATTAAAAAGTGATTCTGTCCATATTGTAGGACTCTATTTGTAGTGGCTTGGCAGTGCCTGGTAATAGTGGTGAACAAGGAACAAGGAAGCACTAGGGAGCAAAATAAACAACATGCATTTTTTAAAATACACTCTGTATTTAAACAAAATGTTTGGTAGAAATTTTTTTCTTTTTATTCTGTCTCCTCCACCCGAAAGGAAGGCAGCATCAGAGAGTGGAGGCTCTGCGTTTGAGTGCACTGTGGCTTTTAGCTGTGAATTCCCCTCCGTCGCCTCTGGGCTGGCCTCTCCTGTGAACATATGAGCCATGCCACAGCGTGTGGCGCTGGGAGATGGTCCAGAGCCTCCTGATTAAATATTACAGCCCTCTAAATGGATGGAGATTAGCCTCTGTGGGAATGTTAGGGCTTAATTTACCCCCCGGCCAGATGTGTGTGTGTGTGTATAAGAAAGAGTGTGTCACTGTGTAGATACGAAGGGCAGGCAGAGAGGGTACGGGTTGCTGTACATGCGCCCCAGTGTAAACGGATTACATGTTTTCAAGAGTAGGTCACTGGAGGATTCAGAGGTTCAGGGGGGTGAATGTTTTGCAGCAGTTCGGAGGCAAGAGCAGGTTAACAGGATTAGTGCACTCACAACATACGAATTAAATTTGTCTCCTGTGGACTTTTTAATTTTAACTTTCACTTTTGATCTCTTTAATCTGAATACACATTCATCTCTTATGTGTCTAAATAAAGACAATCAACTGAAGAGACACTGTATAAATGAGATGAAAATGCAGGACCACCTTAGTGCATTCATAAAGACAGACATCAGTGGATCACACATGCAGAGGGTTTAGCATTTAATTATCATAGAAGATCACTGTCATTAAGATGTGATAAGAGGCAAAGCAAAAAGTAAAGGTTGTACTAATTGCCACCAAGCAGACAGGGAAAATTTCTCTCTCTCTTCTTTATTTCTTTTTCCAGCCACAGCTCTCAGCCCTGTTAACTGATAGCAGTGACAAACCCAAACCCTTAAAGGACCCACATCCACCTATTATGGTGAATTATAGCCGCGTTTTCCTCCTCAGGATGTACTTGGTGAGTTTCCACCGTAGGGAACAGGGTCTAAATTAAGTTCTGCTAGTTTCAAGGGTGTTTACCCTGCAAAAAGTTCATTTGCAAAGCAGCAAATCGTGATTAACCGCAGCACAACTTAAATCTCCTCCACTCTTACTGCTGTTGTGGTGTTGCCGCTTTATTAAAAAAACAAAAAAAACAACCGTCAGTTGTAAGCGGACTAATCGGCGGTTTATGCTTCTGCGTCAATTTGACGCCGTAGCTACGGCAAAGCAGACCTCAAGAGCTGTGATTGGTCTGCTTAATAGTAGCGTGTTTCTGCTTTACTATTTCCGGCTGCTTCTCCATCTCCGCAGTTTTCAAATTGATTGTTTTGGATCAATACAGATGGAACACATCAAGGAAAAGGTTAACTGAGGAGGCTGGGAGATACAAACATCTGTATGACTCGTCTTCAGTGAAATTTCAGCGAAAGTTTCAGTCACCATTGTTCGAAGTGAACCAGGAAGTGGAAACAAAAGCAAAAAAGACACAGTGCTTCTCACAAGTATAAATGGCTCGCACTTGCTAAAACAGTCTCACTGAATGTTTTAGTTCCTTTGAAATGTTGCTGGGACAAAAAGTTCCAGGTACTTTGTTTGGGAGTGCGGGTTGTGTCCCTAGAATCTGCTGTAAGGTACATTATTGTGGAATAAATGTTTTATGTACAAAAATATCCTGTTCCACATTCACTGTTTAAAGCAATTAGACTAGTGTGTAGCTTGTAAAACCAAAGTCACGTTGCGGACATTTAATATAATACAATTTAGTTCATTAGAGGGTCTTGTTCTTGGGACATACAGCCTGTTTGTTGTTGTTTCTTCACTAATGGATGTAGGTCTCAGAGTTGGTGAGATGCAGTGTGAAAACAACATGCTCTATTCAGATGATTAATCTACTGAATGATTGATTTCTGATACAGCATATAATGATATGAATACACTTTATTCAGGGTTAAGTTCAAAGCTAAGATCTGCTCAGAGTCGTTCTAGCCGCCACCATTTGAGGGCTGTTTACTTCTCACATATGGAATAAATGAGTGTCTTTTTAATTGCAGCCTGTTTTCTGTGTTCTGTTATGCCATCTCGACATTCGCTCTGAATTATTGATCAGCTGGTTTTGTAGTTCACCGCGTCTAAAATGCTTTTAAGGACGTGAGAGCGTGTTTTGAGGTCTTTGCATGAAAACCCTGAGCTTCATTATTTATAAACACACGTGAGCTTTAAGGAAGCTGGAATTTATCAAACCAGCCTCTCCGTCTTTTCACCTTTACTGAGCGTGCTTCAGTGAGGACCTGACGGTGGCTGCATATAAACATATGTTTCTCTCAGTCTTCCTCTTGTGCATCAGATGTATCACTGCGAGGCCTTAATTCTCTGCTAATTTTCCTCTCATAATGGACAAACACATTCATCAAACACACACCACATATGTGTACAGCATCCGCAGACAATAACTACTCAACATAAACACATGTGTGCCCGCACGGAGCCAAAGACAATGTTGCACATGCACAAACACACACGAGCACTCTGCGCCACTGGGCAGGGACTAGCCTGAAAGATTGAAAGCAATTAAAACTATCATCTGCAGTGGCTCTGGGCTGGCCTGTGGCTGCGAGGGGGGAGCTGCCACTGCGCATCAGCCTCTCAGTCTCAGCAACGCACAGCGACATGAGAGGAAGAGTCGCAGCCCTCTCCGAAAAACACACTGCCACAGCACCCCTGCGCACATGTGTGCTCGCGCAGGGCTTTGTCATACAACTGCCACAACACTTGATCCAGCTGCTGATCTTTCACCTGCTCCCGTATTTCCTCTTCTGAGGGCTGAGCACATGATGAGGCTCACAGCCGAAGCGTCCCAACACGGTAGTGGAATTGGATTCCTCCACGTTTAGCTGTTTTGTGACATTATTGTGGAGGTTTAGAGCAGGTACACTGCGCATGGCCCTGTAATGGCCTGGCCTGAAGCATCGGCAACTGACGTGTCTCCAGAGGTGAAGCAACACAAACAGCGAACGGAGAAAAAGTTGAAGTTATGATTTAGCGAAGATGGCGCAAGGTGCCTTCAGTGCCCTGATAAATGCTTGTTTTTATTTCATGTGCATACTAACACAAATGCTCCGTAGAGCCTTCGGTAGATGTGCTGGCCAGGAAATAGTTATTGTTCCTGTAAATACTTTTGCGCTTTGGGATGTTTCATTGGTGCATATGCGGACACACACATACCTGCACACGGGGCTCATCAGTCTGATCTCATTAAGGGGAAGAGCTGTAACTCCAAGCTGTTTGGGCCAAACTTGGAGCAGTTTACTTGCGTTCAGATCCCTGGGAATGGTGGCTGTCTGGTTCTGTCTGGACTGGCCCTTAACAAGTCTCCTCAGGACAACCACACCACCATTATCAACTACTCTCACTGTTTCTCTCTCTCTCTCTCGCTCTCTCACCCCGTCCTTTCCCTCCGATCAGCTCGCAACCTGTCACTCTCACTTAGCGTCGACATTAGCACCGGTGGTTTCCTCATCCTGGTTCTCTTCACCCCTCCCTGCCACCATCTCCCCTTGGTGCGTTTGAATACATATCTCCGATATTCAGCCCCTACTTAATTTGACAGGCCCCTGTTTTGTCAGTCTGACAGGCCCATAGCAAGACACTAATAGGCCACAGAGACCACCAGCAAAGGCACCAGCCAGGGAGGCCCCTGCGGTGCCAGTCCCCATCACCCTCTACGTCTCTCGGGGCGATGCAGGCGGGAGGGAGGGGGTCAGGGTTGCGGTGGTCAGGCAGCAGTGCTGTCACACCAGGCCACAGCAGACTGGACCAGGCCTCAGTACTGACACTCGTCACTGCTTCCGTGCAACCACCCCCTCTCCCCCCCCCACGAACCACCAGCATCAGCCGCTCTATCACTCAGCGTACACACACACACACAAAAGAGCGTAAAAAGAGCAGCCAGTGGGGGTATCTAGGGATCTAATGATTGTGCCTGCCACTCACAGCCATGGCTGTAGTCGTCACAGACATGGCTGCTGAGAGAGAGAATTAACTGTTTGTTTGGTGATGGATCCATGGTGGAGCAGCTGGGACAGAGATGTTTGTGCAGGAGTAACTGTGTGTGTGTGTTTCCCTTTAGGCCACCTGTCTGACTGATAGTGACCTGCTAAACTCTGATCACAGTTAATTGGTGGCCGGTGGTGCTCAGACGAGGTACCCTAAATTTGTGTTCTTCTTTTGTTTGCTTCCCAAGGTAGGTGAGGGAGAAGTCCGAGACACTGAAGGTACGACTTGATCATGACCTCAATTTATATCTACAGATATGAATCAGGCTTTCTGTTCCCTTTAGACTCAAATCACACAAACAGCTTGGCCTTTGTTCAGTCACACCAGCATTAAAATGTCTCAAGAACTATTACGTGAACTGGATATCTACACAAAGAAGCAACCCTTTCCCTTTAGGATGCAAAAAAATAAATTATCTTTTGAGTTTTACTGTCATTGTGTCTCTATTAGTATTACAATGTCTGAGGAAACAGTACATATTCTGCACTTAGGTTGTGTGCAAAGTGTTCCACCTGCTGAGGATGATAATGTGGAATAATCTAAAGCTCCAGACATCTACTAAATAACAGTTTTCTCACTAGTTAGAACTTGTTCAGCCTGAACCTGAAAGACGTATTTAATATTTTAGACTTCCTGGAGTTTGTTATCAATTGCAGCAACGAAAAACTGAACTGAAAGATCCTGAATTCAGTTGTCCGTCAGTTAGGATCTTGGTTTTATCTGTTAACAGGCGCTGGGACCGAGAGAGAGATCCAGAGGATGTCATGGCTGGGATGAGAGCCAGAGACAGGGGGTCGGTCGGGGGGGACTCCCGGGGTCTTCCGTTTAGTGAATTATTAAGGTTTACTAATACTTCATAAACCCCCTCTTTGTCCTGTCCATTACCGGCCTGTCACATCCTCTCGCCACTGCTAGACTGACTCACTTGCTTCATCTAAATGACAGAAGTTAAACTGTGTTCCAGAGGAGATGGGGGTGAGGGTGAGGGTGGCGGAGCTGGGGAAGCAGGGAGGGGGCAACAGCACTCTGCAAGGAGGCCCCGGGGCTGGATGGCTTGGTGAGGGTGAGTTCGGATTATGTGCTTGTGCTTCTTGTATATCTGGTGTTGCTCGGTGTGTCTCTCTGATCAGAACTGATTGATCAGAAGTCCACCTAAAGACAGCGAGTGAGTGACTGGATCAATAGAGGAAGTCGGCGTGTATCATTCCTCAGATCCACACTTACTCATTAACTCTCCATGTAGCCACACCACCAGCTCGCTCCCTGTCCTCCCCTTCCCCTCCTCCATCTCTCCTCCTCCTCCTCCTCCCAAAACAGCAAACCTTGCCTCAGTGCGTGCCTGGCGGACTCTCTCCGCGGTCTCGACAGCCGAGCTGGTCGTTGCCCCGAGCGCTGAGGAGCTGTCGCCTCTCGTTAGTGTCGCTGTGGCGACCCAGAGTCCTGCCTGCCTGCTCCTTGATTAGAGAGTGAGGTGGATGGAGTGTGTTGGCCTGTGTGAGTGTGTGTGTGTGTGTGTGTGAGTTTAGTGCTACTCAACCCCCCTCCTGCCCGCAGAGCTGCTTTTAAAGATCAGTGATTTGGTCAATTGGCCTGGCAACTCCAATCCCATGGAAGGTCACTGATGACTCAATGGACCAGTCAGTGAGGCAGGCTGTCATGTCACTATGAGTGTGTCCATGTTTCTGTGTGTGTGTTTGTGTGTAAGTGTATGTATGTGTTTAAGGGGGTGGCCAAGCCCCCCCCCCCCCCCCCCCCCCAACAAAATAGATGACAACAAAGTCGATCAAGATGTGATCACAGAATCAGAAATTCCCTCAGACCGTCCAGGCTTGCTCTGATTCCAAGTCACACTTGATTGACTGTAGCATCAGATCAGGAGCAATGTGGAGATGATACAAAGTGTGTAACCAACATTACACCTTATTTTTTATTCTTATTGTCCTTCGTCTGCTTTTTGTGATTAGAGCTTCCTTTCTTTTCCTTATTTCCTGCTGCCGTGCAATATTTCTCTTCAGTTTTAATGTTTTATAACCCTGCAACGCACTTAGAACACATGAATGAAACTGTGGTGCACATGGAGCATTCTGACACACACATACTACATAAGTGCAACATTTCTTTGGACCGGAGACACTTTTTGCACGTCACACTGTTTCTTGTTCAGTGAGCAATCCAAGAAAATGCCTTACAAAGTCAAACGGCGTCACAAAAATAAACTCTACCCATTTAAAGCTATTGAGTTCCACTGCAGAGTGTTCAGCACGGGAAGTGAGAAATGAGAAGTTCATTTCTGCCGAACAAGACGGAAGTAGCTAATCTTGGAGGCTTTTCACAAGGTGGCTGACCTTGTGAAAAACTTCGGGCTGCCGACTGTGTGCCTGTCCGCTGCTGCATGGCCAGGTCAGTGAGTCCTTGCACCCTCAGGGAGCCATAAATACTGTGTGTGATTTCACTTCCTATGTGCCCTGCCCTGGGCACAGCTGTCCATCTCTGGACAATTTCTCTGCCCAAAGGGAGGACCGACTGGCTCTGCGGACCTTGTACACAGACTGCCCATCTGTTTGAGGCTCTCTTTCATTCATCCCCTGGAAAACAGAATCAGACAACTTGGTTCATTTTGAATTATAAATGCAGATGCACATGCAATGTTCCCAGATGACGTACTCAAAGTTTAAATTCGTAAATGATAAATTAGAATCCTGCTAACGTATAAACATTATTACAGTTATTTCCAGTTATTGACACAGTTTTTTATTTTAGTTGTAGATGTACAGCAAAACATCGCAAAGGAGTAAACCCCATTCTTTGTCCATGGGCTCCACTCTTCCAGGTCATCGTCTGCAAAAATAAATGTTTTAATTATGATTATGTTCATTATTCCAGTCACTTTTAAGCCCCTGAAGATGGGTCACTGTCCAAGCTTATGTAGTCCTGGCTGTCTTAGCATAAATTGACCCGAAGCTTTGTTGTGTCCAAGTACGGCCTTAAGTAGACTTAAGTCCAGTTTAGTTTAAATATCCTAATACTTCAATACTGATATCTAAATAATGTACATTAACAAAGCAATACTTGTTTTTTTTTACCAACCTGATGTTATTGTAGTACTCTGGTTAGTATAGAAAAACCCATATTCCAGAAAACATCACATTTGGATGACTCTTTCATTATAAGCAGCCAACTCTTCTTGAGACGTGGCCCCTACTGTCGGTCTCGCTCCCTGGGATTCTCCATACTCATCCCTTCACGTCCACACCTCTCATCCTCTCATCCTCACATCCTCTCATCCCTCGTCAATTTCCCTCAGGTCCTGTCTGTTAATAATCTTCCTTGAACTTGATTAAAGCATGGGCTCTGTTAGTGACTTTCTTCGAGAGATAAATTGCACTCTGCTTCCTTTACTGTGCATCCTTGGGTGTGTATTTCTTCAGAAAGAAGAAGGACTTGAAACAACGGACACTTCACAAAAATATATCTCTCTTGTATTTGTGCGTTACAGCTCCAATCCAAATGAGAGGAGAGAGTCTGCAAGCAGAAGTGAGAATACGCAGGAACGAAAGCCAGTGAGAGGGAAACAAGACTTCCCTCTAGCTATGGCTTCCTCACTTGTTTATTTGCTAACTGGGTGGGTAGGGGGTTGGGGGAGAGGGAGAACATATGGTTTGCTAAAACATGGACTTGTAGTTGGGAGGCCAAGGCACCCTAAGGGATGGAGCTGACGGGCTTTGGTCCCTGTCTCCCTCAATATCTCCCGCTTGGGCAGCCAGAGCCGAACAGCCGTCCTCCAGGAGTCAGGAGCACAGCGCAGCCTCTCTCTCCCTCTCCCTCTCTCTCTCTCTTTCTCCCTGCTGCCGCTGCCCTCACCCCTGCACCCATCCACACTCAAATGCGGAGATGGTGAATTGGGGGGAGGTGAGGGGCCACGGGGGCTTTGGGGTGTACATGGGAGGGGGACCCTGGCTGCAGCTGGGAATCTGACTGACACCATCCTCTTGTTCCTGCTCCCTAGAGTGTGGTGCTGCTCTGAGCCCTGTTGCTGAGGGACTAAAAGCACTGGTCCTGGCAAGAGGACATGCTGGTACCGTGGTCCCAACACATATGGACGTTTGAAACTCGTCAGCCTTCAGCTTTTCCTCAGGTTTGCCAGGTAACAGATACTCTACGCTGTGGGAATTCGTCAGAAATCGAAGTGAGGACATTGAGTGAGCTTTGGTTTGGGGAGTGGAGGGTTGTCAATGACCTACCAGCTACTGCAGCTATCTTACACAGATCACTGCACTGATATAGACAGTTATACACACACACACACACACGCTCGCACACCCTCAAGGTCTATGTGTTTACGGACACACTCCCTCTCCGGGATCAAGGCGCTAATATACACACATGGTCTCACACGCCCTGCATTGATGAACGAGCATATGCACACATATCCTCCCCGTGGGTCAGTGGCTTAATATGCGCACACTCAAACACACAGTTGTTGATAGATTCACACACGCACGCACAGCCCGAAGGTCAGCGCCGTGACAGACAGCAGCCCTGATGTGCTCTGACAGAATCGGCTGCTTCCTTTCATTTCCACTTGCTTTTCCCCCATCAGGTGACACCCACAGGTGCCTCGGCGATAGACCCGGCTTCCTGCGGGTGAGTTCAGGGGGGGCAGCTGGTGAAAACGGGATGATGGAGACGGTGGGCGAAAAAAAGCGGGAGGCCGAGGCACCAGCTGCTTCCTGTCAGTGACCCCACAGCACAGGCATCGGCGTGAAGTCCACCTCTCATCACACTCATAAATGATAAACTCTGAATATTAGGCCTCAGCTGCGGCTCATTCCGAATGGATGCCTCTGACAGTAACGCGCCTCTCTCACCTACCGATTCTGCCGTTAAGCTGCGTCCATCTGATGTCAGAGAAGGGCAGAGATATCTGCAGAGAAAAATCTAAAGAGTCATGACTGAACCTTGACATCTGCACTTTTCAGACATCAACCCAGCTCACATCGAAGGCTGCGGTTTTACCTCGGCGAGCGGCCAGAGCTCGTCCAGGCCTCATCTGTATAATTGTGCGTGCTCACTTAAGTGTAAAGCTGAAAATGTCTCACTCCGCGCTCCCAGCGCTGCTGCCTGACATTACTGTGGGGGCAATTCACCTCCGAAAAGGACACTTGTCCGTCATCCTGTCAAGATTTCTGGATCTGGGTTGTGGTTCAGAAAAGATATCATTAAACAATGATGACCTTGTGTTAAATGAGAAAATCAAGGCAACAGCTTGTCCTTTTACATCGAATTATTTCCCAGTTAGAACAACAGAGATATTAATGAGATTTAAACATGTTGGTGAGTGATTAGGTTAGCTGATTTCTTGATGCTAAGCTAAGCAAACCTGTACCTGCATTTGTTCAGACCTAAAAGTTGTGTCACTCTTCGTCTCTCTTAAAAAACAAACAAGCACGTATCACTAAATTACAAACTATATCCAGTTAGGTGCAGTTGCAGGTGAAGAAGGATTTGCACCCTCATCCTTTTTAATACATAAAAATGCAAAAACCTTTAAAGTGAAGAGAGAGAGAGAAATATTGCAAGCGCAAAATGGGAGGATAATTCTTTTCAGGGTACTCCACTGCATTTCATTTCCCCAATAGATAGAATTACATCAAAGTAAATGAAGAAAGTAAAGAATTGAACCAAATATATATATATATACTTAAACTGATAAATACATGTATTTTTTGCAGATATGTTTTATTTTAGTTATTTCAGTTTTCTGCTGAAATGAAAGAAGATTGTTTAAAATTTTTATTTCAGTGCAAACCTGCTCAGATAAAGTGATTTTTTATTTTTTGCTAGAACCTTTACATTTTGCTTTTTGGTTTAAAAACAGACTAAAACAGACAACGAGTTCAGTCAGAAGACAAATTATGGTTCTGTTTGTAATGTTAAATGTTCAAAAATCATAAAAGGTCAAATCAGAGTTTGAGACACTGTAGGTTTTTTTTTTATTTATTTATTTGCCCTAACAGACCGGTGCAGTAGAGACAGACAGAAAAGCTGGGAAACAACACGCAGCAGAGATCCAGGTGGCAGGAATCAAACTGAGGACTCACCGCTGACTGCTTCTACGCCCGTTTTTATGTGCACCCTACCCGCTGTGCTGCCAGATATCTCCCGTGACCGGCTATCCGACACACCTTCCCTACTGACGTGTCTTTAAGTGAGAACTCTGAAGCTCCACTTACTTCAGGCCTGCTGGAGAGCCCGCAAGGAGAAGCAGAAATTTTTACATAGGTCATAGAGTTGTCGCACCTGATTGCAGTTTCTCGAGTTTCAGTCGTGGTGTAGTTTGGTCCCCTTCTCTTAGCTTCACATCACTTTCCTTGTTCTCATTAAAAACTCCAGTAGAATCGCATGCTTTGGGGATAATGTTGTCTAATATTGTTTGTACTGTAGGAACCTGCTGCTGCTGTTGTTTTACCTCAGCCTTCAGTTTCATGTTTCCTTTTGTAGTGATTAATCCTCATTTGAATTAACTTTTTTAAAATTTTCTCTCACTTTTCTCTTACTTTAAGCAATTTAAAATAGTATTTTTTTAATTGTTAATTGTGCTAAACATTTGCTCCTTTGCTGATTCAAAGCTATGCAGATACGTAAAGCAGCTCTAGAGTATACAAAGCTTGTTATTGCAACAATGATGTAAGAACTTTATTAGCACGCTAAAGAATACTATTAAGATTATAACGATGAGTTGGAGTCAAAGCGTACTGGCTGCCGAAGAAAACCAAAGGAAGTCACCAAAGGCATGGGGTTGTTTTGTCACAGTGTTGGCAAAGCTGGGAATGGCTGTCTGAGTTGTGCTCCTTTGAAAACGAGGGGAAACAGGGGAGGGGGTGGTGAATAATTGATAGTGGCTGAGAGCGATATGAGTTTAGTTAATGTGCCCAGCAGCACAGGCTAAGAGAGGAGCTGTTAGCTATTCCACCTCAGGCCTAAAACTCAGGCAGTGGAAAAAAAAAATAGCTGAAGAGCCGCTGAAGGTTAGCGGCTGTTATTCAGTCATTCATCTTTCTATCTGTGCATGTTTTTTTTTACAGAATGCGGTCCGTCTTGGCAAAAGTTACACGCGTGTTCTGAAGATTTCTCTTCATCTGCATTGGTTCGGTTTTGTGTGTGTGTGTTTGTGTGTGTGTGTGTGTTTGGAGGCGTCTGCACAGCTGGATCTCGCTGGTAGCCGTGTTGTTGCAGCCCTCAGGTTCCTTCCTCTGAGTGATAATAGAGTGCTCCTGTCAGCCTCCCCAGATGCTGCTCCATAAGGACCCTCGACTCGCCAGGAGAGTTTTGTGTTCGCACTGCAAGTCTCTGCTTCTTCTTCTCGTTCATACTTTTCTCTCTCAAGGTAAAAGCTGCAAAGTTTTTTGGGGGACTGCAAGTCAACTTGAGACTTCATACAAACAAAAGGGGGAGAGAAACTAGAAAAAAGCAACGTCAGCAGTCTTGGCCAGAACATTTATTTAACTGATGCTTTTAAACTTGGACTGTAGTTCAGCTTCTAACAAGCAGACCAGTTCATGTTCTACCAAATTAATAAAAAAGATATAATGGAATAGTATACTCTCGATTCTGGCTTAATCCTAGGTACTGCAAGTAAAATTCTGAAATCAAACACACATCAGTCTGTTAAAAAGTGGAATCCTGATTCTCAGAAATGAGCGCACAAACAATATTAAAACGTTCCAATCAACCGTGCTGAGATATCTGCAATACTTTGAGCTTCAGCATTTATAACCATAGTATTTCTTAAGCTGAATGATGCATTACATCAGACTATACGTGGCCTCATTGGCCACTGTGAACCGCAGACGTATCGTTCCGTCGCTCTCTCTGTTTCCAGGGAAGGCGATGTGCACTGGAAGAAGAGATTAAAAGAAAAAAAAAAACAGTGTGCACGAGAGGATGAGATCTGAGTTTTGAGATGAAATTAATTCAGCTGGTGATATTTAAATATACCTGGCACCTGAGTCTTTAACAAAATGATAACGTTTCAGTGCAAAGAGGTCGATCTTTCTGTGTTAACTGATTAGCGACTGTAAAAATTGAGCATTTGTTAGAATTTAGCGGCAAATACGAGAGACAGTGTGTGAGTTTTGAGACTTTTTGACATTTTTAATTAGGTGGAGGCAAAAATCTCATGTTGAAGCTTGAAATGTAGACTCTAAGTGAAACTACTCATACACCAATCAACCAGTTAACTTATCCAGTATGCACTTGATGGCCACTCTGCAGCTGTAAGCAATATAATATATTTATTGGGTCAACATTCACTTGATTCAGGAGGAAAACATCAAATTTGAAAAAGTGTGTAATTCCAATAATCTTAATGCCTACTACAGAAAAATATATTTCCCCGTTGTATCATTGTCCCACATACTGTAATGTTTTAGTGCTTCAAAAAAAGCAACAAAACAGGCCAATGTTTGTCATTTAAGGCAAGTTTTATAACCGCAGTCTAGAAGAAAATACGTTTTCTATTTATTTTTCTGCCTTTTGCATGAAATATTTGAACCTTCAGACAGACTGAGATCTCTAACACAATAGTTTCATGCACTAATCTCAGATCCGAGCAGCAGTCTTCAACAATCCCTCTCTCACAGCCACAGCGGGATTGAGGATCTGACAACAAATATGACGAATGAAGTGGCAGCGGTGATGGAGTCGGTCCTCGTGCTTACACTTAACAGTAGAAACTGACACTCTGTCCCAAGTGTCTCTGCAGTTAGAAAGAAACTCTCCCGGAAGAAAAAAAAAAAAACCCTGACATCAACTCCCATGTGCTGGCGCTTCAAGAAGCGGAGGATCTTTCTCCGTTCCTCCAGCTTCTCTTCCTCTTCCTTCTACTTCCTCCTCATGTCACAGAGCACTCCTGTCGTTCCTCCTGATTTACCAGACATCCTCTTTCCCCTGCTGTCACATTTGGTACAGATGGTTAGGCTCTATGGAGTGGCCTGTCAGTCTCCATTTGGCCGCCCCTGTGTGACAGCAGGGCCGATGGCTCGTGAAGGGCCCCCGACATTCCCGGCACACGGACACTGACATTTCTCAAAGGGGCTCGCATGTGCGCATCCCGCCCAGCCAGGGGAGAGAAAAGGAGAACCTGGAGTCGACCCAAAGCCCGCCACGGGCTAGTAGAGGCAGGGGATGGAGGAGAGGGAATGGAGATGTACGACCCTTCATTGCACACACCACTTCACCTCTCATATCTAGATTTCTTACAGAATAAGTAAAGAGGATAAATATCTAATGGAAAGTGAGTGGAAACTGTCAGTTGAGACATATGTCAGTCATGGCTTGTTATTGTGATCTTGCAGCTCAAATCAGCCAGTTCTCTGGATCACTGAACTCTTTTTGAGCGATACAGCTACAAATGTCGACCGCGCCCCTGCAACCCTCAAGACCAAAGTGTCTGGATGTCGCTGGTGATGCAGGTGAAGCAAGGTGAAGTGACACACACACACACATACATACCTCCGCTGACAGATTTGCACACTCATACCAATTCTTTAAACTTTATAGAAATGCAAAATAAATAAATAAATAAATAAATAAAAAGATGACGGCAAAGAGAGAGAGAGATTGCAAGTACAAGATGGGAGGATTATTTTCTCCAGTCATTTCAATTCATCCCCAATAAACAGATAGATAGACAGACAGACAGACAGACAGACAGACAGACAGATAGATAGATAGATAGATTTTTATAGATAGAAGATAGAAGTTTAAAGTATTGCATTTCGCTACTGGTTTTAAAACAGAGCTTGAATTTGACCTCATAATGGGGATTAACCCAGACAACCATCAACCTTATCCTCCGTTATAACAAGAAACCATCACCATTCTAACCTTTGCCAATTCTGTGTAAGTTGTTATACGGCATCCTGGCTGCAAGGTGGAGACCGCATTTGACAATCCAGAGAGAGGGGGGGCTGTAGAGGGAGGAGAGGGGGGGAGCTGCTGTATTGTAGTGCCTCAGGGCAATGCTCCCAGTCAATATATATCTCCACACTTGCTCCTGCACTCCCATTTGAGCGGGACGCGCCGCCCTGCCACTGCAGAGGAGTGACAGACAGCCACGCCGGGACGCTCTCAAGGTATGGATGAATACATTTCCTCTTTACTTTCAAGCAGCTCGTGGCGTGCAAGCAGATTAGTTAGTGGAGGTTGTGGTATTATGGGGAGAGGTTAAGTGGAGGCAGGTTATATGGTGCTTTTGCATGCAGTATGAAAATGTCTCATGTTGTTTCATTTTAGCTGCTTTTGTTTTATTTTATTTTTAAAAAAAAAAAAGCATTTAAATGTAAGCATTAATTCCCATGTTTATGCTGTTAGTTTAATGCTGTACGTACATTTGGTTTTAAAATGATCTTTCCACTATTTTAATTTTACATTTCACACTTTGGAATTTAAAATTAAACTGTCACAAATCTTCTAGCTTAGCGTTATGAAAATGTGTTTTTGATGCTTAAGTCAAATGAAGATTAATATCATTTTGTATAAATGTACCAGCTGCAGCATCGTCTACTGTTGTGCTGACAAATTTAAATGCTTGAAAAATAACTTTTTGTAAATACAATAAATATAGGCCTTTTATTCAAATGTTGTTGTAATAATATAAAAAATTAAATTACATATAAGAGTGTTTATTTCTGCATTATTTCACTGATACACTATTCTTTATTCCTCTTTTCCAGAACTTTTCTCTTCTCAGACAAGACAAACAACAAATCACCATCACCATTTTAGGTAAAGAGCTTATTTATTTTATTTATTTCCAATGCAAGAGCTTAAGAGAGGAACTGTTTCATTTGCAATCATTGCGTGCATTTTATTGTACAAGCAGCCCGTGCTGTAGGCGGTGAGTAGTGCGGTTACTGTAACTTGTCAGAGCTTTTAGTGTGGTGAACCTCCTTAATTGCAACAATAGATGTTCAAGTGGTTAGACTTGTTTGATCATCATCCCTAAAAGCTTAAAACACGGCCGCAGGGTTTGGATATGGGGAGTGTGGGGCGCGGGGGGGGGGGCAAAGTGCACAGCCAGTGGAGAGAGGGGCAGATAGCAGTGGCCAGAAGAGAGGGAAAAAAGAACTGTAAAAATGATTTTTATTGATTTGCTCGTAGCAGCAGCTGTTAGACTCCATTATGAGCTCAAAGCTCAGGTCAGAGCCCCGGGGCTGACAAGTGAGCCAATCAAATGGTCAGCCACTAACAGGGCCAGTTCTGACGGTCCAGTCGGGAGAGCGGTTGGCGACCGCCTGCCATCCTGCGTTAGACTCAGTGTGTCTTTCATCCTCATCCTCCACGGGTTTATAGATGGGGTTGTCCTTTGACTCTCAATATATCACCTGCATTCGCTTCTCTGGACTTTATTTCAAAACTTTGAATCACTCTGTTTAAGAAAAAAAAAAAAAGAAATGAATATGAGTTGGTATTTTTATTTTACCTCTGCTTGGACCCTAAACTTCCATCAGACTTTCATCTCTGAATGACCTGAGGAAACAGGCAAAACAAAAGCCTGAAAGCAGAGTGTTTCAAACTGAGGAGCGCACTCCTCTTTACATCTTCCATCACTGCAGGCTTCACCCAACGGCTTGGCTCACAGTAGAAAAAGATCAAAAAGTCTCAGTAATTTATCAGGTTCAAAAAAATATATATATTTGAATTTATTTTAGGCGAATAGAGCCCGGGATATTAATTAAAGCGGTGTCTAAAACAACTAGGAGGAGCAGAAGTGTGAAGAGTTTTAAGTAAATCAAAAGAAGAAACTCTTTAATACCCACGTAACACTAAACTGCATGTATACAAGCTGACAGTAACATATTTTCCAGATAAAATAAACTAAAATTAATTTAGTTTTTGGGGTAAAATGACAATAAATGCGTGAAACAGAATTTTGCAGGTACAAAGGTTTTTGGCCTCTTTCAAGGACATAATTAGAAAAACAAATGTAAACTTCTGTCACAAAGTGTAAATCCTTAATAAATTGTATTTGAGCCAACTGTTCAACACTTTAAACCCATTAAATGTCACCTGTCGTAGCCCACGCTATCGTTACTTATCAAGTTGGGCCAGAGGTAGTACAATGAGACAGTACAGGAGAACAGTTGAACTTATGCGCCATGTCCTGACCCAGATCCCAGTCCTGGCACTAATGACGCCCTATAGGCATGACGCCAGGCTCTCATTAGGAATCAGGCCTCAAACCCCCAACTACTCTAACTTCCCTACCCTTCGCATGCAATCCTCAGCATTGGCGAGCCGTGCCTATAGCAGGCCTGCGAGGGTCCGTCCCCTAAACCCGAGCAGCCCTGTGACTGTTGCGAGACCCCTGCACAGGTGCACAGGGTCCCCCGTGACGGCCCTTTTTGCCCCCCGGCCGTGGGCCCGGTTAGAGCCCGGTACTGCACTGGAACTAATGAGTAGTGGCAGGTACAGTGAGAACAGAGCAGCGTGGGCCTCCCTGCAGTTAGGTTAGTGGCAAACCTAGGCTTAGGCAGACAACAAATGTGCTCTCGTAATACACATATGTGCATAATGATATGTACGACCCTTCATTCCACACACCACTTCACCTCTGGTATCTAGATTTCTTACAGAATTATGTGATAAATATTGGCAACGGATAAAATACAGAAATTCATAAAAGATTGTCTTCTTTGTTTCACAGGTACGACTGCACTTTTATCAGGAAGATGCTATTTGTCATCCACGTGTACCGACAACATTGAGGAAAAACTTGCATCAAATGAAATGCACCCCGGCTGAAAATATCTAAAAGTCTAGCTTAAATAATCAGAATTTAAATCGCGCAGTCTTGTTTTGAGAATCAAGAGTCATGTCCAAGGATGATGCTTGCAAAGTGACGTCCGCCAGCAAACACAAGGAACGAAAGCCCAAGAAGCCTCACTACATCCCACGACCATGGGGCAAGCCCTACAACTACAAATGCTTCCAGTGCCCCTTCACCTGCATGGAGAAGTCCCACCTGTACAACCACATGAAGTACAGTCTCTGCAAAAACTCCCTGTCGCTGCTCATTGAATCAGACTGGCCGTACAAAAAGGGCAACATCCTGCACCCAGAGCAGCTACGACCCTTCCAGCAAGCGCACGGCCTGCACGCTGCTGGGAAGGACGAGCTGGAACAGGTGATGCGCACTGAGGAGAGGCAGGCTCAACGGAGGTCTGTTGAGGAGGAAGGCGAGGGCAGGGAAACCCAGGGAGCGGAAGATGAGGAAGAAGGAGGAGAGGGAGTAGAGATCACCGGGCCGACCAAAGAAAGCTCCAGTAACAGCAGCAGAGGAGACACTACAGAGTGCGCTGCCAAGAAAACCAAACAGCCGGAGTCAGAGCTTCTGATGGCTGACATGCTCTCCCTTGAAGATCAGCTTTTACGAGCACGCTCGGTAGAGGTCGAGGCCCAGCTGAGACATTATAAACTATCAAAGACGTGTCTAACAGCTCCTGGGATTCTGTCGGAGCAGTGGAGGCTGCTGGCATCCAGCCACACTAAGACAAAGGCGGAAGGTGCTCAGCCTAGAGTGAGCAGCTCAATCCCCTGCTACCCTCCTCCGTCAAACCTGGTGGATTACCAGGACCCCACTGGGCTCAACCTGTCTGTGCTTGGGGTAGGTTACCCCATCAGTCCCAGCCTTTTCTCCTACATGAACTCAGCTATTCCCTCTGCGGCCTCCAGTGTCACAGCCCAGACTCACGCACAGCTCGCCCAGCTCCCCTTCCTGGCATCGGCCGCTCAGCTGATGCACCCGTCCTCCAGCACGCACACAGACAGAGCTCTCATCCCCCCTCGTCTCTACTACCCCTTCCTGTGCGAGCACGCATTCGGGCCGGCCTCCAGTCAGAGCGATGCCGGCAAATCTCTCAAGCCGTCCACAAACAGTCTAGAGGCAAACTCTTTGTCCGGCTACCAGCCTAAAGTCAGTCTGTGGAAAGTGCCTGCTTTGCGGCCAGGAAGCACTGCCTCCCCTGCCGGCTGGGTGTCACCTCAGAGAGACTCTCCGGACCACGGCTACAGGCCGGGGGATAAATTGCAGGCTGCAGCCAAGGAGGGCAAATCTAGCTGGGGTCTCAAGAGGACAGGAGCTGCACTGAGAAATCATGAGTCACCCGTGGAGAAGAAGCCTGCCATGGGCTTCACTTTGGACCTTCTGAAGAATATTCAAAATGCATCAACTCTTAGTGTGGCGGCAGACAAACTTCTCATCCAGAACAGGTAAAGACGACTTAAAATAATTATTGTGAGTAGTAAAAGTAGTAGAGATTTTAGTATCATAATCACTTTTGTCCTCATGTCCATACAACAGGATAGATCAAAGCTGTTTCATTTTGTTGTTTTGTAAAGGTTTGAAAAGCTATAACCTCCTTTCTATTCTTAGTCTACAGGATGCTCAGCTTCAGACACGCTCTGCTGAACTTTGGTACAACGATCGTCTCACCACTCCCAACAGTGAAACATCCTCTCCTTCAACCTTCGGAGGAACCAAAAGCCAAGACTCGACTGCTGCCAGGACGACTGGCGAGGGAGCCTCAGAGTCTGTGGCTGCCCTACTCAGTGACCTCTCCAAGGCACTGCAGGAGTACCAGGAGGCCGAACGCAAAATCTCCCACCTAGAAAAGGAGGACCTTCCCGCCCAGCGTCACCTCTGGGAGCACCTGAACAAAATCCGCAGCGAGCTCTCCCACATTCACCAGGCGCTGGAGCGGACGGCCCGGCAGAGCGACGGGCCTCTTGACCTGTCGGTTAAGAGGGACTCCACGGACTCGGCCGGAGACCAGAGCATGAGAGAGGACGGCAGCCTTAAAGGCAACACGACGGAGACAGAGGAGGAGGACGAGGAGCTGGAAGAGAGACGGGAGGAAGAGGAGGAGGAGAGCGAGAGGAAGGCGCTGAGGGCTTCACTAGAGAGTCGTAAGCAGTCGTTGGACATGCTAATCAAGATGAGTCAGGCGTCGGTGGTAAACACAGACGTTCTCTCTCCAGCCGGTCTCGGCTTGAGGCCTACTCCAGCCGAGGCGTTGTGGCCGAGCAGAACCACTAAGTGCGAGGCAGACTCCAGCGTCCTGCTCTGCCCCGACGGCCGGTCAGTCTTGTTCACCGACATCCCCTCCTCTGCCAAACCCCCAAAGCGGCCCCCGTCCATACAGAGACTGGAAGCTCAGTGTCCCCCAAGTCCGTTGACAGCCACTGACTGAAACAAGCTTCTGTTGTAATATAACTGATCCCAAGCTGACGTTCAGATGAAGCCTTCTCCATTGTTACTGGCATGCCTTTGATTTTCACTGGCTGGAAGAAGACTGTCACTCTTATTCTCAGTTTACTTTCACAAAAAGAGTTTGCACCTTATAAGAAGAAGAGAGAATGAATAGAAATGTGAAAGATAAGGATTTTTTTTTCTTAATATGCACTTAGGACATTGATTGTTACAACAAAGTCCTCGTTAAAATAAGTTTAAAATGTAACATCAGGATAATTTGATCACTTTAGTCCATGAAAATCACGCCGAGAGACAATCCTTTGAATGGATTTGTAAATACTGTAATGAAAATAAATGTAATTAATGTAAAATGTTTGAAAGGGTAATGTTTTTATATGGATGATGTCAATGATGAAAATAAAATGTATTATACACAAATAAATGTTGTAATTATTTTATGAAGGCGGGACAATAAGAGGAAAAAAGTGAACAGCGCAAGCACCAAGACACATATAAAATAATAAAACATAAAAATTTGAATTTGATCAAACTGTCTGAAGGAAAAGTAAGATTATTCTAAGAGTTTTTCAAGCATAAATGAATGCATAGTGAAATATCATGTGGCTTGATCGTATCACCACAGCTTTTACTATTTATCAAAGACATAAAACCTAAAGTGTCAGCACCACCTGATTTTCTTTCACACACGTAGCTGTGCTAAAGGTGAAGCACCTCCTTAAGCCACATCACCTTCAGCAGTTACCTGTGCCTCTGCTGCTAAATTCAGGACCATCTCCCCCCCTTGCAAAGGTCAGGGGCCCCAGGGCCAAGCTCCACATAGACTAAACTCAACACTACCTGTCTGCCCCAAGGACGGGTGCAGAGAGCGCAGGGCTGCCCCTCGTCCTCTGTCCCCTTCACCGCCGTCACACTCCAGACACAGCAGCAAAGGTCACCTGCCAGGACCAGAAGAGCCACCTCAGCCTGAAGAGGTCAAGATGACTGCCTGAACCTTCTCTACCGACTCAAATTCATGTTGATATTAGCTGATAATCTGAACTGGCGTAAAAAAATAAAATAAATAAATGTACAGGCGTTTTCAGTTCATGTTCTTATTTGCGAATGATTTGGATTGAAGTGAAGTTTAGCTTAAGTTCTAGGAAATATTGAACCATCGTAATGAAAATACATGAACCACGTAAAATATGTAATTTATTTTTTATTTTTTATTTATAGTTTATAACTGTAGAAAATCACATAATATAATGCGTAAAGAAATAAAACATATGCATATGTAGTAATATATAATTTGAAAAAATAAACTGTATAGAATAGAATAAAATAATAATATATGCATACATTTAATTAACATGATATTTAAATTTACAACTATATGTATCTATAATAATTCACAGGGGGCTGTATAATAAATAAGGATAAATATAATAATAAAAAATATCATGTAAAATATAAAATTAAAATCGATTTTCTCACTGAAGTAGAGCTATAAAAATTATTCTTGGTGTCATTAACACAGTGTCTATACATATGATTAAAAGAAAAGGTTTAATCTACTGCGTTGTGTGTCTAGTTTCAGATCACACACAGAGTCTTGCAGTATTTCACTCAGAATGTTGTAGTTAAATAATCTAAATGCATATTAGCAAAATGTCTGGTTGTGGGTTTTCTGGTGCATCTGGACATGTACTTGGCTCCGTACTGTAGCCTCAGCAGAGACACAGGCTGATGGCTCCCTCAAGTGGACAGAGCCAGGCGAGCTTTGCCATCAGCGTTGACACAGTGCACACAAGAAAAGAAAAAGAGAGAAAGGAACAGACGCTCTGACTTAGTACTGATGGCTACTTAGACTGTAGCCATCTGAAAGAGAGATAAAGCTGCGCTGACTTTAAACCTCATCACCACATCATGCACAAGTTATACCTAGCAGTGTGAATTTGGTCCTCCCTTCCTTCATTCGTGAAACTTGTGAATTCACAGAAGCAGTTAAATAGGAAGTAGAGTTGTGCAGTAAAGCAGCAAAAGAGGAGCATAAAACAGTAAGTCCTAATTTTGTATTTCCGTGCTTAACCCTGACTCATGTCTGTCTGCTTATTTTTGTGTGCATTGTCTCCCAAGAGTTTTGCACTGTCTGTATGATACTGTTGTCTTTGTACTGTCTCTTGTTCTTGCACTGTTCGTACTGTTTTGTGCTGTTTTGTGTTGTCTGCATAAGTTTGCACATGTGCACTTTATGCACAGTCCCTTGTATTGTACTTAGTCCTATGTCTTCATGTAGCTCCATGGTCCTGGAGGAGCGTCCTTTCATCATGTACTGCTCCTACTATATATGGTTGAAATGACAAAAAAACCTCTCTGACGTTTGACATTGCAGTCAAACATAACACTTATAGACAGCATTTACATGTCTAGATTTAATACATGACCTTAGTGTAATAAGTTACATAAGATGGGTGTGTGCCAATTTCTTGCAATGAGGTGGTAGAGAGGTTAAAGATTGTGGCACGTGGTTCAGTTATGACTGACTTGTAGTGTGGGTGACATTTTCAGTGCAGTAATGTTGTTTAATCAAGTATTTTTTTTACATTTATTGAAAATACATTAATACTGCATTTCAAAAATGAATTAAAAGACAGTTCAAGAAATTGTACGCTGATCAGGCATAACATTAAAACCAGTGACAGGAGAAGTTAATAACACTGACCATCTTGTGACAATCCAATGTTCTGCTGGGAAACTTTTGGACCTGGCATTCATGTGGATGTTACTTAGACATGTAGCACCCACCTAGACCAGACCAGACACCCCCACCCCATAGCAATGACACTCCTTGATGGCAGCAGCCACCCCCAGCAGGATGCAGCCTGACACTGGCCTCCAAATTCGCTAGATTCCAAACTGATCAAGCATCTGTGGGATGATCCACAGAGTCCCCTCCAATCAACCCATAGTGGCCCCCACTAACAACATTCTGCTGCCAGGTACCACAGGACACCCTCAGAAGACCCGTGTCCATTCTCTTATGAGTCACTGTTTTGGAAGCACAAGGGAGACCTACACAATATTAGGAAGGTGGTCATAATGTTATGCCTGATCAGTGTAATTACACAGACAAGTCAGTCATATGTCCATCAAAAAAACTGTAACTGAATGCTTTTATAGCTACATGTTGCTGGATTCATGCAACAGTCTGACCACGTGGATCCCCTGTTAATATTGTGGGTTGTATTACTTCTTTACTTAATCGCTCTAAACTTCCCCATACATGTATGACACATTTTATGTTTAGATTTTTCTGACCCGACTGCTGTGCAGGAGCCCTGGTGCAGAGATGGTGCGAGCTGCCCCACTTCTGCTTCTGCTCCACGCCTCGGCCTGCTGCGGTTTTGGTTTCAGGGGCTGCGCTCAAAACATCCCCAGGACGGACGTCATGTGGTGCTTCAACCAGAACATTGTCAACCTCTCCGCCGTCGTTAGCATGATACCAGAAAATACAACTGAAATCAACCTGTCCAAGAACAAGATTGGTGTCATCCCAGTGTGGTCGTTCAGTCGGTTGACTGGGCTGAAACAGCTAGACCTGAGCCAGAACGTGCTAGTTTCCCTAAAAGGTGGAGAATTTAGAGGTGCAAACCTCCTGGAATTTCTCAACCTCACTTGCAACAACATCTCACACATTACCTCAAATGCATTCGAAGGACTCACCATGCTACAAACACTTCTTCTGACCCACAACGCACTTGCAGGTATCCTACCAGCTATCTTTAATTTCCTCCCTGCGATTCAAGAAGTCAGCCTCTCTCTCAACTCACTCAAGTCTTTCAGCTGTGCAGAGTCTGGAAGCTCCTCCACTCTTAGGCATCTCGATCTTTGGGCAAATAGGATTCAGACGTTGAATGTGAGCTGTTACCCCGCTCTAGAGTACATCAGACTCTCCAACAACACCAAACTGGAGCTGCAGTCTGAGGCTTTTGCTTTCAACCCGAGGCTGACGACTCTGCTTCTTCAGGGGGTTGAAGCAAAACAGCTGTTGGGACTCTCTGCACAGACGAAGAGGAATCTCACTTGGGTGTCATTCTCTCTGTTTGTAGAGAAATCTCCATTGACTATCTGCGGATTGCTGAGAGGAATGGACCATCTTGAAACAGTAGAGGTATGTGTACTCCGTGTGACCTAGCATCTCTTTGCATTTGTAGCTTCAATTGCTTTATTTTGATCTATTTTCAAATGGATTTAAACTGATTTTGTGTGAATTGAATTGAACACAGGTTGACTTGAAAGGATCCAAGTTACCTCAAGGTAACTCCAGTCTACTGGACTGTCCAACTCCACCAACGGTCATCATTTTGGATGCACATTTTGGGAACGTAGCCCAACTGCCGCTGGGTAAAGGGAACACGAGGAGACTCAATCTAATCAACTGTGGCTTGGAGCAAATATCTCACACAACGTTCGAGGGTTACCAAAGACTGACAACACTGCAGCTAAATCAAAACAATGTCGTCATCGAGCCGGACGCATTCAAAGACCTGACTCACCTCACTTTCTTGAGCTTCGACAGGAACAAAATCCGTGACATCGACCCCAACTGGTTCGTCCCACTGAAGAAGCTGATCCGCCTGTCAATCCTAAAAAACCAAATCCCCGAGCTGAAACCAGGGGTGTTCAGCACCCTCACAAACCTTGAGCAGCTCTACCTACAGTTTAATCTGCTAAAGTACATCACCGGGAAGCCTTTCAGTAAGCTGCGGAGGCTAACAAAACTCAATCTCAGCTTAAACATCATTGATTTCATTGAAGAAGGCACTTTCCAGGACCTGACAAGTCTAAGGTATTTCTCCAGTTTTCTCCAAGTGTTCATTCATCTATGTCCATTTTATCTAATATATCCTTTAATCTCTTAGATACCTAGACCTAAGTGGGAACCGCATCAAGAGACTGACACCAGCAATTCTGTCTGGGCTTAGGAGTCTAAAAAGTTTTGTTCTGTACAACAACCGCCTTCATTTTACGTCCGCCGAAAGTCCTTTTATCAACCTTCCTTCTCTGGAGGTAAATGCATTTACTAGAGGAAGTTACACGAATGCTGATCACTAGAAGAATATATCTTTATTTTGTTGTTTATCTTTCATGCTCTTGTAGTTCATTGATATGAATTACCAGGGGCCCGGAGGTCGAGGCATCGGTGACATCGGGCCTCTCTTCTTCCAAGGCCCACATCATCTTAACTCTGTTGCCATCGGACACAGCATCAGGATGGACATACACCCTGACGCCTTTGCCCCCCTAGTTAATCTGACGTACCTGTACATCGCTGGAGTGGTTATGAAAGCGACCAACTTGACCGCGGTGTTGTCCCCTCTGAAAAGGCTGAAGAAGCTGAGCCTTTACCGGGCAGACCTTGATACTCTCCCTACAAGCCTGCTGCCCCCACAGAACATGCTAGAGACTCTCAAAGTGCAGTCAAACCACATCCACACTTTGAACAAAACAATGCTGGATGCTCTACCAAGGTAAACAAGTAAACATCTTGGAACTGTGGGAAATTTGTGCTTAGAGATGATTGACACTTTTGTGGCCTATGTTAGAGGGAGTAGTTATACACCTCTCGTTACATGCACCTATAGTACATGAGACTAAAATTCAATATCCAATATACCGACTATACACTTTACAACCACTGGGCTAATAGTGTTATTTAGGGGAGGACTTCGAAAATTCATTTTAAGCATATCATATTTAATTTCTCGCACAGATTCATGCTTACCTCTCAATAGGGGCTCCTATAAACAGTGACATCTATTCAACATAGTGATGTTTCTTCTTTCTGTGCCCACGTCACCTGTGTTGCTCTGTAGATATTTGGTATAAATTTGAATGTGATGCCTGCGTTTCCAGATTGCGAATATTGGACATCACGGAAAACCCACTGAGCTGCACCTGTGATACCGCCTGGTTCAAGACCTGGGCCATCAACAATGTTCACACACAGGTAAAAAACGCGGCAGACGCTGTGGCCAGAATCCATGTTTTAGATCTGGAAATGATGATGACATTTTTCTTGTTTAGGTGTCCTACCTGTACAATCTGAAGTGTGACAATGACAGGAGATCACCCTACCTGTGGCAGTTTGACGATAAGGCCTGTTCCTATGAACAGGCTTCATTCATTCTCTTCATCACCTGCTCTGTGTTGGACGTGTTGTTTGTATGTGTGTGTGTGACCTGGCACACACAAGGTCCTGCCCTGCGCTACCTGGTGCTCATTGTTAAAGCAAAACTTCGCGGACGTAAGGGGGCAGCGGGGGCTAAATTTAAGTATGATGCATTCATTTCCTACAGCTCTAAGGATGAGGCCTGGGTGATGAGAGAGCTGGTACCTAACCTAGAGAGGCCGGCTGCCGGCGCACCAGGGCTCAGACTGTGCCTCCACCACAGAGACTTCCGCCCCGGCAGTGCTGTTCTTGAGAACATCGAGGCAGCCATTTATAACTCTCGGCACACCATCTGCGTGGTCACATGGCACTATCTGCAGAGTGAGTGGTGCTCTATGGAGTTTCAGCTGGCCAGTCTGAGGCTGCTGTGTGACGGCAGTGATGTCCTGCTGCTGGTGTTCCTGGAGGAGATCCCTGAACACTGCCTGTCTCCATACACACGCCTACGCAAGATTGTCCACAGAAAGACCTACCTGCTGTGGCCCGAGGAACCACAAGAGCAAGATGCTTTCTGGGTCAGACTGATAGACGCTTTGAAAGACAAGGAGGAGGATGTAGGAGCGGGAGGGGAGGGGGAGTTGGCTCAGCTAATTGGCTAAATCAAATGCTAACTGGTGCTTCCTTTAAAGGGGAACTACTGTTTTTTTACAACCTGGACCTTATTTCTGGCATAAAATACGATCGTTTACTCGCCCATATAACTTTGGTGTAATTTGTAGTCGTTCTGGAGATATTTAGATCCGCATATATCCATAAAGTAGGAGTGACTGGGGCACTGCAACGCAGCCTCTAAATAACGCATTATCTGCTGCGAAACTTGTTCATTTCACCAATATTTTGTTATCATACGCTAGTGCTATGGTTCGTCCACAACCTCAGAATCGGAAAAATATTCAGCCATGTTGCAAAAAACTAGCAGTAGCAAATTACAGATAAACAAGCCGACAGTCGCGGGTGCAAATTACACAAAAGTTACATGGGTGAGTAAACGATCGTATTTTATGCCAGAAATAAGATCCAGGTTGAGAAAAACAGTAGTTCCCCTTTAATGCCAATAGTAAGAAAACAGCAAATGTCTTTGGCTTGTGCATTTAGTGTTTGCTTATGGGTGTTGCATTTATTTTGGATTTTAAGTTTCACAGTGGAGCCTTTCAGATTTAAGATTATTTACACATCTTCATTCAAGAAATGAATTTGATCTGGACTGCAACAGATTAGAGAAGATGAATGAGCATTCAGAAACGGAATATTGTTTTCATTACGGTATATGTATTTTTTCTGGTATAACTAGAGATGATTTGCCTTTTAGAATAAAAGCCTTTTTTGTTGGTGTGCAAGTTTTTGTAGGTTTTCATTCATTCCTGGAAAGAAAAGGGTAATCATTTTGTTGCAATCAGCCACAAGACACAGCCACTAGACTCCACTAAACCTTACACACTGGTCCGTTTAAAAGAAACTCAGTACTGACACACAAATTGAATCTAATCAATCAACTTGCTTAAGTATTAGATCTATGTATTATGTCAAGTTCTCCTTGTTTTTAGGGAGTCTCTGCATTCCTTTCAAAAGAAATAAAACTCAAAGATTTCCAAACACTTCATTTATTTGACGTTATACATTCAAATGAAAATAAAAAATATTCATATATATTTCATATAGAGCTAGTGAGCAAGGTACAAGTTTAAAACAAAACACAGAAGACTTCCGTGTGGTATGTATGTACAAGGCGTGGGTTGAATACTATACAGTGTGTATCCATAGCTGCACAGGTTTCATGGATGTTTATATTCTTCACTCAGTTGAGGCACGACTAGATTTCAGTGTGAGGTCAGGGACTGGGCCAAGTGCTTCAAGACTGCTGCTTACAGTAAAACAACTCAATCTAAACAGTAGGACTTGCAAAGCTTTTTAGAGTTAAGGGTTCCACACTAAAGCAAAAAGTAGGAAAATGAGGCAACAGGATCATTCTGCTATTCAAAGTATACTGTACAGTCATGCAAAGTCCTAAATAGTTATTTTATGAGATGATTTTCTCACACCAAAGTCAAAATTGAGCAAACACAAAGTCAGAATTTCAGAAATTTAAAAAAAGGAAAGAAAAAAAAGAATCCAGTATCACCATCGAGTCACGGTTGTTCACTAAATATAACCTAAGTCAGGATGTTTGGTTGCACTGCAATAATTGACTTGAATTCACTACACCAATTTGAGACAAATAAAAAGAAAGCTTCCTCAAGTAGTCAAGTGATAAGTGCAATCTCACCCCTGTTTTCCCCTCTTCACACAGACACACCGTTTTATAAAACTTTCATTCATAAGCGAGTTAAGCGTCACATTGTTTTTCACTATCAATCAAACCAGTTATAGTACAGCAGATGCCCCAACAAATCAATGGCAAACCATATTCTACACGTATCCAGTAGTTATGTACAAGAGAACTGGTGCAACATTAAACACATTAAAAATTCTTAGATATAGACACTGTTACAATAATAAAATACAGCAGATATTATTCATATTGAGAAATATATATATTATTCGTACTGTGTGTATTGCTGTCTTTTTTGGCATCCTGGAGGATCAAGATAAATGCTGTCATGATTCCCCTCAGCTTATTTGACACATCTCCAATTTGGCCAGATTATATGTTAAAGAAACCATACACAGGATTGATTCTCTAGGTCTTTCTTTCAACTCATGAGAAGAAAAAGAAATAAGAAATGAACCAGAGGCATAGAAGTGGAAGGTCCGGGCCTAGATTTCAATAGAAGCTGATGCTGGCACAGCTGTGAAAAAACTCCAGGTGTTCAAATCTTTCTGGAATCTTTTGCCTCAAAAAGCTTCATGCGCTCTTGCACGGTTAGTCCCTCTTTCAGGCTCTGTTAAAGAGAAGACAAAGTAATTTATTGTTAATGGATCATAATGCACATAAAGGCAGACGAGCATTTAACAGACACAGCAAAAAAGTCTTAGTGGGAAACTGGAAATCCCAGCTGTTTTATTTGTTTGAATGACACTGATTCAGGTCATAGTATAACATGTACAAGAAAAGTGAAGCAACATGGTCATGCCACACAAAAGAACTTCCTCTGGTGCATAAAAAATGTGTTAACAGTCGAAACTCTTCAGAATAAGGATCTGAGATCAGTTCAATAATCCACTGATGAGAAACAGTGTACATAGATCCGGGATCAACAAGATATAGTTTCAACTGAGAAGTGGACACGGCAATCAGCTAATGGTTGTGCACTGTGGGACAAAAAGAAGAGTTAGGGGGAGAGGGGAGGGAAGATCATGCAGGGTTAGGTAGGACATGCTTTGGTCTACATCATGCTATACCTACAGCACATCTTGGGGCGGGGGTTGGGGAGGAATCACCCCACAATGGGAGTGTCAGCTATCCCAAGAGACCTGTTCAATGACAGACTGATGGACAAAACAGACAGTTGACAAACTCGAAGGACAACAGGATGTCAGTAAAAACCTTTCTAACTAACTGACTCTGGAACCTGCTTTGGATGTACAGCATACGGCGACACACATTTAACATCTGCACGACAAAAACTTGAAACATCACGTCACAAAAGCAGTGTTGTAATAGAGTTTCTTAAAGGGTTTTGCATACCAAGTCTGTAATAACTTGCCAGAAACCGTAAAGTTTAAAAACATACACAGCCTCATGCTGTGCTAGTCATGATGAAATCTTTTAAGAGTTTGGACCTGGTTTAATTTTATGCATTTTTTTCCATCCAGTTTCCATCTTTCTAAATCATTTTGAGACAATGTGAAGAATATGGACATGAAGGATTTAAAGAACATTTGCGGTGGGTTGTTGCATAGCCAGACTCGATTGGTGTTCGGCTGGGTGTTTGAATGTGACACTCACCTTTGACCTTAAACCTCGTAACTGTCTGGAGGATGATGGTCGTTCCTTTTTCAGGAAATCTGGATTACTTTTTGATTTCATGATATCTAAAATTAAATTGAAGACATGTCATTATCTTGAATTGAATTTTAGCATCACAGTTGCAATTTCTGAGCTCTTAAAAAGACAAATACAGTACACAAACTACGATTACACTTTGTGGCAGACTTTATCATAAGAATCATCTTCAATCAATCAAGCAAATTGTTTAATCCAATTAAATACTATACATGTTCTACTTACCATATCCAGATGTAACAGTGCCATCCACATTCCTCTCCCCTAAAGCTTCTGTGGCAATGAGCAGCTTCTCCTTCAGTTTGCTGATGTCGCAGTCAGCCTTTGCTTTCACAATGCTGAGTTCTGTATAGATGCCCTTATATTTGTCTGTAGCATATTTCTTGTCCTAGTAAAATGATTGGTGATGAATGCACAGCCTCTTGCATGAAGAACTACAGGAACACGCCTTCAATAAACAGCAACTCATAAAGACTTACCCTCAAAGCAGACTGCAGCTCATCTTTCAAAGAGTGGATTTCCTGTTTAAGATACTGGATCTCTGACTCCTTTATACGCAGCAACACCTACAAAATAAAACAATTAGCTTGACGAGCGAATCGTTATGCGAGTGTGTGTTTGTGTGTGTGTGTGTGTTTAAACAACATACCTCCAGTTCATACACATCTTTGCCATGGGTAAGTGGGGACAGAGCTGTTTCACCACTGAAACATGAGCGCATCCGAGTGATCTCTGTGGTCAGTCGGTTATTTAATTCCTGTTGGAGGGATTAAGTTTTAACTTGTGGAAAAATTAAGTTGTTGTATGTAGAGTACATGTGCAGGTCTGTGGGTTCTAACCTGGTTGTGAGCATTTAGCTCCTGGTTCTCTCTCTGACACTGCCTGAGGGCCTGCCTCTCGGCCTCCAGCGCCTGGGCCAGGTGAGCGTTCTCCAGACATTTTTGAGAGTACTGCTCAGACAGCACCTCCAGTTCTCTGTGGATGGACTGCAGCTCCTCTCTAGACAGTTAGAGGATTACAATATCAACTTGAATTCTTGTCTGATGTTTGCCAAATGCATGTGCTTTTCCCAGCATAGAAGAGAGCAGATCCTTAGATAATGGTGATTTTCAAATTTCAGTTCCTCCAGTTTATACACATTTTTTTATATCAAAGGAAAGAGTCTGATAAATATATGGATTATTTTATAGGAAATATCATGTTTCTCAATCACAAAGATGTTGTAAACATACTCATATTCCAAGCGAAGTTCATCAATGTCGGAGTTCAGTCCACTCAGTTGGGAGCGCTGGTTCTTCTCCAGTTCCTCCTTGTGGGCATTCTTCATAGCTTCAATAGCTACGTTCAAGACAAATCACACAAATTGAATGACTGTTCAGTACTGCTTGTAGCATAGCATTAATGAGTGGTCAGATAGTTTATTTACCAGCAATTGTGGCAGCAGTCTCTTCAGCCAATAATCTCTCTCGCTCTTCCAAGAGTTTAGAGATCTCCCTCTGATGCTGCCTCTGGAGGTCTTCTACCACCTTCTGGTGAGTTTCTTCCATTGCGGCAAAGCCACGTTCACACGTAGCCTGGAGGAAGAGAGGGTCAATGATCTGTCATCATCACAATGATTTCAAGTTGCACATACAGATCAAGGACAATATCTATTAATAGTTTACTAGGCTACATGCAAGATCAGATACAGAAGCCATGCAAGTTTTTTATGACCAATAGCCCAGCTATGTTAGTAACAGAGAAAGTTAAAGCAGCAGAATTCTAGACCAGCAAAGCTGCATGTTTTACTGAAAGACTCCTATTCTGACGGACTATTTTATTCTGTAACTGGATGTGAGAAATGGTATGTTTATTGATGCCCAAAATGAAAGGGCAATATTGAAGACAAACATATTTGAGTAAAATTACATCTTTACACTTAAGTGTCAGGAATTACTCAAGTCTGCTTTGTTTACATCCACAGGATCACAGTTTTGTGAGAGAACCACAAAGCACATACCAGCCTGGGTGGTGATGACAAGTCATCAAAGGTATTTTAATGTACCATGGGTTGATAATGAACAGAGAAATCAAATCTAATCGCTTTTAAGACAATTAAATCAAGTATTTTAAAATATTCACCAGCTGGCTATACGCTACTATTACAATCGTACTATTTGTCTTCAGTCTAAACACACTATTTCCCAAAGTCCACTTTATCTGTCAATATTAGAAAAATAAAGCACCAAAGTAAACGTTATTTAACTATTTCACTATTCATCTATAATTCTCTCCTTTAAATAAACGTTTAATTCACTAAAGTAAAATGAAAGAGCAAAAACCTTAAGACTTTCAAAGTCTCTCTGGTATTTCTCTCTCAGGCTGGCCACGTCTCCTTCAAGGTGCTTGTTCTCCAGTTCGTCTCTCATGCTATTCATCTGAGTCTCCAGCTCCTGGATTCGGTCCTTCAGAACCAGCATGGAGTCCACTTCCGACGTGTTTTGTGCATCTTCCCCCTTCCCCTGCTCCTCCTCTTCCATTGGCGTAGAAACCTCGTCACAAAGAGGCAAGTCTGAAATCTCAGGGCTGGTTGTATCCGGTTGGCACTCTTTGGCACGCTGAATGTTTTCCACATACTGAGAATGTAACTTTTCGATCTCCTCTCTGTGGATGTGCTGGAGCTCACAGATTCTCTGTTCAAACTGTTCCTCCAGTTTCCTCACATGACTCTCGTGTTGTTCCTCCATGGAGTCCATGTCCACAAGTAGAACCTCTAGTTTTCTCTGACTGTCAGCTGCTGTCTCCATTAGGGCCAGCTCTGTCGAGGCACGGCCTTGCTCTACTTGGCTTAGCTCTTTTTTATGCCTTTGCTTCAGCTCTTCGGCCTCCTTCTGATAATGTTTCTCCAGGATGGCCACTTGCTCCTGCTGTTGGCAGAGCTGGCTCACCCGTTTGCTGATCTCACTCTTCAGGGTCTGATTTTCTCTCTGAAGAGAAGCCACTGTTTGTGTGAAGTTCAGGCGCTCCTCTTGTAAAGATGACTCGTATTTCTCTTGGATTGCTGCGACATTGTGAGCATGCTGCTGCACGAGAGCATCCATGTCCTGACTGGTCTGTTTACACCAGCCCAAATCTTGTTCATGCAGGGCCCGTAATCTGCATGCCACATACGCCACTTGAGCCTGGATGAGGGCTTCACGCATGCAAATAGAGGTGCTTGTGAAATTACGTGAAGTTTGGTGGCCTAAAAGAACATGGATCATTTTAGACAGTCCAGGGAGGTTTCCACAGTTTTCTATCTCTTGAGCATACTTATGGAGGACTGTTGCTTGTCTTTGAAGCTCAGTAGCAAGGTTATCATGTGCATTCTGCAGTGATTCAACAGAGTCAACACCACAAGAGGGCATTTCACCAGCCAGGTGTCTGTCTACGATTTCCTCAGCCAAGTCTCTAGCTTCTTCCATTTCGATTTGCTCCATGTAGGGAGCCAGTTCAGGTGGGTTAATGTCAGCCAACTTTTGTTTACCTAACCCCAAGTTATTTTTGACCTCTTTTATAACAGTTTTCAAATCCGGCCTTTTGGAAGCTTCGATAATTGCTTTAAGAGCCATTTCCCTTTGATGTAGGTTTTTATGGGCTTCAATCAACTCCCTTTTCAGTATTTTGAATTTCTCTTCATAGCCAAGTTTAAGGTTTTGAATCGAGTAGGCTAGTTCTGCTTTCATGAATGTGTTAAAGACAACTGCAGCATCCACATCTACATCAGCTAATACGCTACCTTCTTTGGATTTAGCAACATCTGTTTCAGCTTTCTCCAGTTCTTTCCAGAATGCACTCTCTAACATCAACTTCCTGGTTAAGACGTCAGCATAAACTACAGCCAAGCAATCTTTGTCACTCCTTTTAATGTGCTCTATGTCTTCCCATATCCCCGAAAGAGCTTCCAGCAGGTCAGACTTTGAAGTTTGGATTAACAACGCCATCTTGTTCAAAACTACTGCCTCAAAAGACAAGGTTTTGGCAAAAAGTTGCATCGCCTCTTTATCTATAGTCTCAGGGGTTTGATTTTGGGGCAACACTGGTGATTGCTCTTCCAACGACTTTTGTCCTTGTCGGATGTACAATGACGCATTGAACAAATCGTTCTCTATCTCTGACAGTGAGCGCAGCTGTGAATCAGCGGTATCATGAAAGCCACTGAGAACAGCCCTTACTTTGTCTCTGCTATTTTCCACACACTCTAAGGCCTTAGTATAGTGCTTAATGGCAGTACTACTCTCACTTCCACCACTAGTCTCTTTTTCTGGGCTAGGCGTCTTTTCTGTCATCTTTAGATCAATTTCGGGGATGTCCTCTGCTGGGGTGGATCGTTGCACCTCTAGATTCTGTGTGAGGTTTCTTAGCTTATCTTCAGTGGCTAGCAGTTTAGTTTCTAGAGCATGTATGATGGAAATAAACTTTTCTGGGTCATTAGTATGTGGGAATGTAATATCAGAGGGGACGTTTCCTTCAGTTACTTGGATGTCTTCATTTTCATCCTGTTTAAGTTTTTGTCCTTTGTCTATAAAAGTACCGCTCAAATGGCTAGTGTCCAGGCAGTCGAAAGTGATGTATTTTTGGCACTGAATACTGGAGAATCGTATCCTTGGTCTTTTAGCTTGTGACTCTTTATCATCTTGGGAGTTCTCCGTCTTGGATGTACTGTCAAGAGAAACCTCTGTGTTTGATGATGATGAGGATGATGTTTTAATGTTTCCCTTCTTGCTCTGTTCTGAGATTTGCTGCCTTTCCAAGCACAGGTCAGCATAGCCCAGCTGTAGAGCATTGAGGTGCTGCTCTAACTCCGCAATACGGTCCTCTGCGACCACAAGCTTGGCTTGCAGATCTTTCTCAGCATTACACGGCCCAACTTTATCTAAGAGGCTTTGACTCATTTGACAAAGAAGGTCCTCCTTAGCTTGCAGCTTCTGTTCAGTTTCCTCCAAGCTGTTGCCAAGTGCAGTCATTTTAACAAGGGCCTCTTTTAGGTCCTCTTCCTTGCGTTCCACCAGCCTCTCATACATCTCCTTGGTCTGTCGGATCTCTTCTTCTTTTTCTCTAAGGAACTGGCTCATTTTCTGAAACTCTTGAGTAGCCCTCTCATATGAGTGCTCCAGGGTGTAGTAATCAGCTTCTTCCGTTTCCAGACGACTGCGAAGCTTGTTCACCTCACGGTCTGCTTCTGCAATCTGGTTGATTAGCTCCTGACAGCGGCAAGTGAGATGGCATTTCTCTTCCTCTAGCCTACGCACACTTTCCCTCAGTGACTCAACCATGTCAGTCTTTTGGGCAAGCTGTTCTTGTAACTTCAGCATTTCATCCCTGCATTCTTTACCTCCTGAAGCCTGCCTCCCTCTCAGCAAGGCTTCCACCTGCTGCTCAGCCTCCAACAGTCTGTTCTCTATTTCTTTCCTAGCAGTTTCAGCCTCAGCTAATCTTCTACACAGATTCTGTCTTTCCCTCTCATGACTTTCTTGCATGCTATGCTGCTCGTTCCTCAGGCGCTCCTCCTTCAAAGCCTGACCCTCTTCAGTAGCAATTAGTCGAGCAGTCACTTCTTGCAACCTCTCCTGCAACCTCTGTATCTCTCTCATGTGGTCTCGTTGGAGGGCCTGCTGGCGCTCTAGTTGCCTAAGGGCCTGGTTTCTCTCCAAGAGGCTGGCTTCGACTTCACGGAGTCTATCTTCACTGTCCTTTAGTTGGGCTCGTAAGGTGGCCTCACTTCTGCCATATTCCTCTTCTTGTTCTTTCGAGCGCTCCTGCTCTAGCTTGAGTTCATTCCGCATTCGGGCCACAGCTTGTTCGCTAGCTAAGATTTCGGCCATTGCAGATGCAAGTTTAGTCTGCAGAGCTTGAATATCAGCTTCATGGCGGTCTACAGCATCCTGGGCTTCAGTGTAGCTTCTCTTTAGCGTCCGGATCTGCTGCTGAGCAAGGTCCTGCTTGCGTTTTTGGGACTCCAATTCGCCCTGTAAATCTTGATTAAGTTTGTGTAAGCGTTGCCATGGCACTTTGTGTGGCGAAGAGGAAGGGGTTGTTGCACTCTTGAAAAAGATTGATGGGACAGTTTCATTAATGACATCACTTTAGTTCCTTACCATATACGGAGAACCACATCTCGGAGGTTACCAGGAAAATAAGTTTTCTCCTTTCGTTTTGTCAATCTCTCTTTATGTAAAAATCTTTCCACAAGCTTCCACTGTGCTTTTTCAGAGGTCACTCGGAAAACCGAAAAGTTTTGGTGACTTCAACCCCACCCAAACAAAACAAACAAAAACTACAATGAGGGACTACACAGTGATTGTAAAAATTAAAACCAGACCAAACGTGATGAAATGTCGCTCTATAACTTAAAAGAACACAATGTAAAAAGAAACACAGAAACAAATCAATTAGTTAAAGCATGCAATTATGAAACACAAAGCATTCAGAAATCAAGCTGGGAAAGGACACACACATGAACAGAAAGAAAAAGCACAGCGCAAGGCTTCTTGATCAAGATTCTTACCTTAAGCATATCAGATCAAATCAGTTATTTTCCCAGGAGATGTGAAACTCCGTCAAAAACAGTTAGTGAAAACACATGCTAAGAACACCACAACCATGCGCATCAGTTTCAGAAAATAAGCACCCACACCTGTTAGTAGAATGTTTTAAAACAGACAGTAGCCACACTTAAATCTATTGAGGACCAGTAGCCTGCATACCAAAAACACAATCTAACCAGTACTATGTAGACGCACCAGATGTTTAACCAGTACATGTATAATGCTAACCTTAATAACATCTAGTTCAAGATATCTGTGTCAAAATGTAAGTAAATATTTGTACATGTTGTCTATTTAAACACCGACTAGACGGTGGGTGAGCGTGAGTGTAGTACCTGCAGCACATAGCCCTCTCTGGCACTTTGTTCTCTCCCTAGTGCATCCTCCAGTTGCTCTTTTAAAAGGTTGTTCTGCTTCTGTAGTTTGTCAAGCTCCCTCTGCTTCTGTCCCAACTGAACAAAGACAGAAAAAAAAATACATGAATGGAACAAGGCGGTCTGCGACCAGTAATGCATTGTATCCAGACTGCAAGTATTTGTACATTTATACATTTTTTTTTCTTCAAGTTCGCTGTTTTCAGTTTGAAATTATAAATTGATGTCTTAAATATAACCAATTTAACACATTTTAAGTTTTAAAGTAATGAATACATGGCTACTAAATGTTTCCTGGGCAGCCATGCTAGATCTTTAGCCTATTCCTAAATGTCCTGCACTTACATAGTCAGTAGCCTGGGGAGGAGTCGCTTTTCTGTTTTTCTTTACATATCATATGTACAGTGCACAATCAACACTGTATCATTTGCATTCTGTCTACCATAGTTGCTGACTACTTAATGATGTCCTTTCCATAGGTCTTAAAGGATCAAAGTGCAGATGTTCCTTTAGTGACTGCATCTACAGTGTTTGTGACTAAAGCTCCTGCTACCTGTGCCTTTACAGTAAAACCGTAATTTTCCTCTTGCTTCTTAAAACAAAATCTGAACCGGGTGACTGCAGGATTTTTATACATGCCACAGAAAATGATAACCTGCTTAACTGTATCATCCTGTGTAAACGCACCTCTTTGTCTAGCAGGGCAGCAAGTTCATGTGCAGACAATCTGTCAGAACTATTAGAGTTTCCTAAAGCTGTGGTGATGGGCACTTGCTTCTCTTCTCTTAATGGTGTTGTCTCCACCTGATGCCATCGCTGTTCAATCTCCTCTTGAACGTCTGAGGGTCTGCTGTCCTTCTTGTCTTCACTTGAAGGACACGTAGCACTGGGGTGGTCTACTTCCATCTTTCCTTGCTCTTGGCTTTCAGTTGTTGATGGTCGTACCGGTGGTGTAGCATTTAGCGTTGAAATTACAGTGACAGTAACAGTATTTGGCATGTGTGTTGCACTGGTTGTGCTGTGTGGAGGGATGCCCCTCCTAACATTCTCCTTTTCGGCTTCCTCTGTCATAGAAGGTGGGTGAGCACCTGATATAGATGAGGTTAGGAGGGAGGAGGTAGAGACAGGAGAGGATGCTAAGGAGGAGGGCGAAGAAGAGGGAGAGCAATAGGAGGAGGTTGTAGAGAAAGATGAGCTGAGGTCAACTGTGTCTGCTCGTTCTTTTGCAGGCTTCTCCGTCTGTTCCATTTTGAACTCAGACCAGTCAAATGTCTTCGAGCGGCCCTCTCGTCGGCGCTCACGAACTCTGCTCTTACGTGGCTCGGAGGAAGCGGCAGAGACGTGGTTGCCAGCTGGCTGTCTGTGGATGTCAGACTTAGGGACCTCAGGACCGGTGCTTGTCTCAGGGGCGGCCTGTGGACACGGCTCCAACACCACATGACCTTTTACCGTCTCATTGGGGACAGATCTGAACAAAGAAAAACATAAGAAATGAAAAGAGGTATACAGGCCGGCAAAATGTTTCTATTTACAGGAACTCAAGCTACAAATAAAGCTTTGCTGGACAAAACAATGAAGCTGCAATTGAGCATTTACAGGGTTTCTGCAGGGTTCAACAAGTTAAACTAAGACCATTAAAGAACTTTTTGATGACAATTAAATTAGTCTAATCTAGAACTGGATGAGCAACATACAACTGATGGATGGATGGATGGATGGATAGATTAATCAATGAAAAATTATCAATTCATTCAAGTCTTTGCTAAAAGTTAAAGTTGTCCAATGTGAGACAATGAGATCAAAGTTTCTGTAAGAACCGGTGGCATTGTATGCTGGACATGTGATGGTGCTGACTGAAAGGCCTGTTCTGTTGCATCCATCCCACTATCATGTCAAGTAAATTTTATCTTAGATCACAGATCACAAATCCCCTTTAGAAGAGGAAAAACATAGATTAGTAATCCTAATAAAAAATAAAACAAAAAAAGAAACAGCAGCAACATCTCCTGACTGCAAAAACTATAAAAAAAGAACTTCTTGAGGAAGTAGAATTATTAGTTGTTACTTTATAAGACCAGCAGACACCCTGATTTAATAACATCAGTGGAATGGATCCAAGTAAAAGCATTGACACAAAAACATTTAAAAGGCACACTATGCGGCTGTAAGCAGCTTGGGTGTTAATAGCCATGATCTGAGCTAAGCCTAATGGCAGACGCCTGCATTTAGCTGTCAATGCAATTTCTAACGTCGCCTATGTGCAGAATGCATTTAAACTGCTCACTGAAGTGCACTGGCACTCGTAGTGTTAAAGGACAGAGTGACCTGAGGGAATAATCCATGTTCACCATGCTGTACAGTACAGAGGTGTCAGGAAGTATGAGGGGAAAATAAGAAGGGACAGAGCTCAAGAATGAGAGAGAGGTGTCTGTAAGGTGTCTCTGCAGAAATACCAAAAATACCTTCGGAGGGAGGAGCCTAAGACGCAAACTGGCAAAGTAAACAATGTGACACGTGATAAGGTGTATGAGTTGCAATTCTCAGCTTTGTAGATAATAATAATACATATTTAGGCAGTTAAAGCATTCTCGGGTGAACTGCTATTTGGAGACGTTTCCAAAAAATTTCACAGTGTTCATTCACGTCTATTCAATCTTCTATCTATTCACTCAAGCCAGTGATCCAGTCGTTACTAGATGATTAACATCAGACGGTGGCACCGAGCAGATTATAATTCACTGATGTGAGTGTCACTACACGGCATAACTGACGGGGGAGACATTACTCAATAATCACATGACACATGGCAGGACGACAAACACGCCGGAGCGGACATTGCTGAGCCATTACATCACTGTTCGAGGAGGGGGAGATATTTAACACACAAGCACTCCAACCTGGGCTTCAGAACGGATAGTTTCAGAGAGATGTTTTTCCTGGAAGCAGGTTGAAAATACCAGTTGAAAGGAAAGAGAAAAAAGGAAAGGGAGGGTGAGGAGGAGACAGGAATTGAGATAAAAAAAAAAAAAAAAAAAGTGAGAAGAGCAGTGGTTATATCTGCCAATGGTTTGTGTTAATCCTTGCTGGGGATTACCGGGTGACGTCGGGGGCGATAGTGGGTCGCACGTTCTTCATGATTGCCTGAATCCAGTTGCGACGGATTCCAGAGGTCATAGCTGACAGGGTGCTTGCTCCCTCTTTACACTGAAAGCATACAGGCATTTAAATGACTGACAGGGTGACACAACATGTTGGTTAAAATAACTTTCTGACAAGGTAAAAAAAAAAAATGGGGTCAAGGAAGGACATCATTATTTACAAAGGTGAAGGCACAGACAATGCAAGACCTGTGGAAAATATTTAGGAACATATTTGCTCCCAAATCTAACACTTAGAAGTTAGAAAGACTAAGTGAATGACATAAAGAGTAGTTTCAATGAAGGATGCTTATATCTGTGAGGGACTTTTCAAATCACAGAAATGACACGTAACTTAATATCTTACAACACTTCTCATATTAATCTATAAAAGCCTCTGCAGATGTAACACATTAATGTATATAATTACACAGTATTACATTCTGATGAGACCTGCTTTCTTGATCCAGCAACTGAAATCTTTTTTCTACACATTGTTCGGCTTTTGAGGACACCGCAGTGAAACCAGGTACTTCATTCTTGGGATTTATAATCGGCTGAACGCGGCAGCAAAGCCAATGACAACAGCTCCATCCAGTCTGACCACGGTGCTCTGAGAGCAGATATAAATACTGGAGTTATTAATTTCTTGACATCAAACCCGTGTTGTTCTCAGCCAAAGAGACAAGGATCCTCCTCACTACTCTATTTCTGACTTCATCAGGAAAATGGCTGCAGGAGCAACTTCACACAAATGTAAACAAAAGAAGAGACCTTGTAGCCATCGCTCTCCTCATACAGGATTAGTGTGGTGAGCTTATATCTATATGCAGCAGGAACAAAAGCTCCACTGAAATCAAATAGGTTACACTGCAAGCAACTATATGTGTCCAGTAAATGTTTTGCCAACAACAAGAGCTAAAAATGTTTGATGGCCAATGGAAATGACAGGAATGATATGAATAAAGTATCTTGTTCACAACAGGATCTATGCAACCTTGGGTTATATATATAATATATGTAAATGTTTTTTTATACATATATGTATGTTACTGAGAATTTGTGGCCAAGGACGTGGCTTCTGAATGTGAGAGGTAAACATATAGTGCAGGATGAAGGTTACACGCATTCACAGAGAGAAGCAGGGACACCTAAGGGCTGGCAACGGCCGAAGCAGATTTAGACCACTATGATGTCAGTCTTTCACACAGAGATGACAAGTCAAGTGACATCCTTCATGACAAGCAAAGAATCATTTCGGAAAGAGAAATGGCAAAACCTGATACCCAAAGTTACACCCCAAGGCTGTTTATAGACTGGCAGGAGACCACATAACTAAACTGTGTAGACAATGAGTCTCATTTTTACTGGTGATTAATGATGCAGGGCAATCGCTGACATGAAGAATCAACACTCACCAGTATTTGGAAACCGTAATTCCGCTGGACTGGAAACTCTTTGACATCATAACATGTGGAAAGGTCAATCTCACCATCCATTTCTGAAGCCTAATAGAGAAAATCAAACAGAGCAGTAACAGTAATCTGTTCTTAATTGTCTTCTTATTCAAATTAACTAATTTAATCCACCCTCTGTACAACAAGCCTTACCTCCTCAGCTATTGAGTCCTTGTAGTACCTCAAATTTTGATCTGTCAGGACAAACCAGTGCTTCTTCCACTAAAAGGGGGCAAAAGAGACCAGTACTGTACAAAGTTCTTCAATTCAGTAGAAGCAGATAATCACTAAATCCTACAATTGAAAACAAATTACCATTCCATCTTCATATAGCTTTGTCATCCATCCTTTTTTGAAGTTCAGCAGATCTGGCTGCAATGAAGAGAGATCCAAGTGTAATAGTATGCACTGCAACTAGTTTAACTCATTAAGAAACAACAATATGAAACAGTAAAAGTATTGAAGAGGGAAAAGATCAAGTATATTCCGTTGAAATATTTCGGACTTATTTGTCAATAAAATTGAAGTCATCATTAGGTGAGTGTTTGTCCCTTATGCAGTCAGAATATAACAGACATCTTGCTACACACTGCTGCATTTACATGTATTTGTTTACATTTTGGTAACCCCTTCAGCAGAAGAAGGTTAAGTACCAATATGTGGCCCCAGCTATACAGACTGACTGGCGGGAGCTGGACTCTCCCTGTGAAACACAAACTGCTGCCCATCGAAACCAAGCTCAAGTCTGTTTATAGACTCTAAAGTAAACCATTTGTCCCAAACCTGGCTTCTCCTCACTCAGCAATACCTTGTTTTTGTTGAGCTTCATCAGGTGTGGTGTCATCGCCTGGCAGAGAGTCATTCTGATGGCTAACTGCCTTCACTTCATATGCTGACAATCTTTCTTTCAGTCTGCCCCGGGGACATACACACGACTGCGGCCGTCTCTCTGCTGGCTATTTATAATCATCGGTAGCGGAGGCGGCAGTGGTGTGTACATGTGTACGTGTGTGTTTGACTGGGTGGGGGGTTAGGCAGCTGCAGCTCCGTCGCAGAGAGACCAACCCCACGCTGACTGACTCAGCCACGCAACACTCTCTGAACTGACCAGAGATCAGACCTCAAGAAGATACAGCCTTAACATGAAGGCTACTTTAAAAGGGGCTCAACAAAATCTGACATGCATGATTTTCCTGGGGCCTGTAGTGCTGCACATCTAGATCGCTTTGGTGCAAGTTGCAGAAGTTCGGAGATATAGGCCATAGAGGGTTCCGTTTTGTCTCAAATGTCAGAGAACTGGGTGGCACGTAGCTTGTCAAAATCACAGCATTAAAAATCATACATTAAAATGTGGTTACATAAAAATCCAGTCTCATTTGTGAACCGTTTTATATCTATCTAAATACATTCATCAACCAAATCACAGCACAGAAGGGTGCATCTACCCACGTCATCACTTTTTGGCACCAGCCATAGCAACCCCCGCTTCCATGTGAGCTGGCCCTACTTCCATCTGGTACAATTCTTCTTCTGCATATTGTGATTCAAATGACTATGTTTGAGCAGCTCTTCCTTATAGTCTGACATTACCAGCTGCAGAAGTTAATTTCATACACAACAAACATTGCTGGCTCACGTAGCATCACAGAGCTAACTAAGGTCTCAGGTCAGCCAAGGAGGAAGTTTTTTACATCCTCCTCACTGTCACATGAAACGTTCTCACAGCATGCTTCTTATTGCACCATATAAAACACCAATGCAGTGAAATGGGTCACCAGTGCAGTGAAATGGTCACCAATGCAGTGAAATGAGTTAAATCTCAACTGCATTGCATCTGTTTTCTCTGCACCATCTTGAAGGAACTAGATGATTTTATAGTCCGCAGATTATCGTCATTTGCACTTCAGAAGTACTGTCAGCACTCACCGTCATTGAGGTTTCTGTGACTCTGCGGTCCAATGACTTGGCTCTTCGTAAGTTGACTAAACTGGAGCTAGACACATCAGGGACTGAACGGTCCTTTCCTGCATCCAGTGACGTATCCTACAAATATAAATCTAGCATTAGAAATGAAATTCATGTGGATTAAACTCTGTAAATTCTTAGAGGAAACATGTTACGTGGTTTAGTTTAGGAAGGATTAATGAAGAGAAGAGCATACATGTTTGTTAGCCAGATAGCGTCTCTCGCTGCGGCCTTGTCTCTGGATTAGCACTGTGTTAGCTGAGGGAGAGGGATCGTTGGAGCTGCTTGTGTCCATGCGCTCAACATACTGACCATCCTCAAACCGGCCGATGATTTGAGACCGCCTAGGAAACACAAAATGACCATTTTTTAATACATACCATATGTTTCACTATGCATTACAGGCTTATCAGACAATGACAAAATATCAAGATAATTCTTTGAAAACATGTACAGCATATCAAAAACATATTAAATATTCTTAAAAATAATGTAATGATGCAGCAGAGTCAGATAAAAAAGCATAAGAACAAGACCAGAGCATGGCATGAAAGCAAATCTGACTCATAATCAATTTCAAGAAGTCTGAGGTAACTGTGCGCAGACTGAATGCTTTGGACATCATTCTCCTCAAAGTCCTTTTCATAGTAAACAATAATCAAGACAAAGAAGAGTTAATACCCCCAAAGAGATACACCAAAGAATAAAGAGCAGTGTTATATGATGAAAGACTTTAGAAGAGAAGGAAAATGACTAGGATGATCGATTAAACACACTCTAGAAGTAAGCAGACATGGCAACACAGTCGGCGTTACCTTAAGACGCTGCACTTGTTAATGTGTATGTATTTGAGAAATGAGTAAAGTAGGAGACACTAAAATGTATGTATAACCAATCACCAGTATGTTCGAGTATGCTTCAGCAAATGAAGTCATTTATCATTAAACAGTGCATGTGTGCGCTCCCAGGCAGTGCAGAGATGAAATGATAGAAAGCAGGAATCAGCGGTGACCAGCAGGGAACAGCATTGGGACAGGGGTGGAAGGGCTGATTGGGCATTAGCTCTGAGAAGCTCTGTTCAGAAGCCCCTGGAAAAGATTGAAACAACAAAAACTAGCAAGGTAGCCAGGGTAAAAGGCATAGACCAGTAGAGAATAACGTAACACATGCACATAAATCGGCCAAATCATTAATGGCAAGCCACTGGTAAGCTTGGGTAGGCACTAGTTGCAAAAGACGCAAAACAGACAGGGCTGTTTCAGACAGCAGCCAGAAGGTGGTGCTAAAAATTACAATGCTGAATGCATAAGCTTCACATAATTACTTGGTATCTCTTACTTGCCATCTACAGGTTTTAAGGCTTTGCCAAGGGGTAACAACCAGTGGCTCATTAATGATTATTAATCATGTTGCCATCAATATCACCTGTGAAACTGCATTATGCTTCCCCTGCTATGTGTTTAGCACTGGTTTGGTCCATCAGAAAGCAAGTGCAAGAAACTTATATCTCTGCAAAATATTTTTTTTCGGCATGCTGAGCATTACAAGTATCCTCACCTGCGCTCCTCCCCAAAGAGCCGAGCCACCTCCTCTCTCCCAGGACTCCTTGTGCGTGCCCTCAGCTCTTGGCGCTTTTTCTCAGAGCGGAAAGCTTCGCGGTAGCTCAGTCTGCGAGCCCGTGGCACATCTGACAGGGATGTGTACTCCCTGCCACCCCGGCCAGCTCTGCCTCCACCACCACTGACGCTACTAGTGCTCCCTCCACCACCACCTCGTCCCTCCCAGGTGGGTGTAACCCCACTAGGCTCAGAGTCCAGCGAGCTCTGGGAGGAGCTGATGGTGGAGTAGCTTGGGGAAACAAGTGCACCTGGAGAGGGGATAGGGTCTTGGGAAAGTTGATTAGGGGAGGTTTGGGGTTCTGATTCAGAGCTGTACCTTGAACTGGGAGGTCCTAAAGAGGAGGATGATGCTGAAGAGGACAGGGGCAGATGTTGGGGAGGCTGTGGGTGATGTTCTGACTGTGGAGAAGGCTCCGACTTGGTCTTCTCCAGGGAAAAGTAACCGCTCTCCACGCGTACCTTCCGTCCAGTGCTCACAGTGCCACCATCTGAAATAAACACACACACCACCACAGATGTGAAACAACCTGTCTATGCATTGCATTATAAATGTTAACGTGATTTGTACTACAAAACTGAATAGTTAGATAGTTAATACTGGGAGTGCCTGAAAGAGCTCATGCTTAAGCCCAAGTCATTGCAGATTTTGTTTCAATGTTTGCTAAAACTATCACATGCCAAACAAATATGCTTTTATGTTAGCTGGGAAGACAGCGTCCTAAAATTGCCTGGATTTCTTTATCATATACACAGGAAGCTGAAGCAGCTGCACATCCTCTTCTTAGCCCTCACCATCTTGAGTAGTGATACTGGAGTCTGGTTGGCTCTGGCTCATCTGGCTGAGACAGGAGGCACTGCGGCTGCAGGGGATGGTGGCCCTGCTCCAGCGGCTCTCTTCCTGCCACAGAGTGGCGCGGCTCATCGGGACACGCTCGGCGCTGGCGATACTGCTGGGCAGGCATGGGATACTGCCTCCACTGCTGCTGCTGGTCACCGTTACCTTAGCAGGGCCAGGCTCCTGTGCAAGGGTTTGGGGTGGAAGGAGTGGATGAATAGAGGAAAGGACATAATGGGAGGTAAGGTCACAGAGAGACTACAAAAAGGAATATGAGAAGGAAAGAGATTAAAGAAAAGTTAAATGATAAATGTAAATGTGAGAACAAATGATGTGCATGTGCTCCATTGTATCCCCATCCAAAGCTATAGTGGGGTCCAATCATGGGCCAATGGAAATACCACTGTATCAGTATACAGTACACTTGTTAATCAGTGGCAAAAGATCTCTCATCTCTGGTTTGTTTTGTTTATGCTTTTTGGATTTTTCAGGGGAATCCAATATATATTATATAACAAAAGGAAATTGCCACTTAAGTTATTGGAAGAGAGAAAGAGGAAGCCTAAAAAGGAGAAACAGGTCGATAGTTTGACTAAGAACAAAGAGTTCATTCATAGCAAACAAGATTAAAACAAAAATAACATGTAGATCATCTTCAAAAGTTGTTCAAAGCTGGGTTGTCACCAGAACATATCAGAAAGTCCCTCCAGTGGTCAGCAGATCATTGAGGTACCAAGAGAGAGCAAGATTTCCAAAGCAAAGCGACCCTCAAACATTCACTTTTTCATCCAGTCTTCTCCAATCACCACAAACATGCTGAATCACTGAGAATGTTTCTGAGAATACATTTTTGTATTCACCCTTCACCGAGACTGATTGGGATAATGAATATAATTTATATTGGTGGGATTGAAAGTCTGGGATTTTTAAAGGTGAAGCAGGACAAAAAAAGTTTGGCCAAAGCTGAACTCACTGGGTGTCCATTCATGTCTTCAGTGGAAAAACACTGGCTTGGAGTGACTCCACCCTGCCAATCACAAAAAGCCTTTGGTGTTAATGTTTGCTGATTATAATCAGTGCTGGATGTATTTGTCTCATAATAACTTTAATATTTCTGTGTCATGTGAAACGGAGCATCATTATATTAAGCTTAAGATATCACACGTTTTATGGCTAACCATAAAAACTCAAAGGTGTTCAGTCACAATATGAGACACACATTGTTTCCTGTCACGTCATTATTTTACACTCAAGATCAGGTGCTTACATTAAAGGGCTCTACCCACAAGGCAAACATGTTACTGTGCTCAGATATGTGGTGCTGACAGAGTAAGGTGTGGAAAACGTGAGCCTCAATTATATGACTTGGCCTTGACACACGCACACAAATCCTAATCCACAGCATCAATGTGGTCCTCCATAAGTAGGATTGTTAAAGGCAGAGATGCAGATAAAATACAATCATAATTGTAAGCCATCTAAATGTTAGCAGAATTCTGTGCTGTGGAAAAAAGTAATGATTTAATTACTGTTCGTGACCTGTAGCCTCTACCAAAAAATAGGATGGGACACAACTCACTTCATCTTCAAATAAATCTTTGTGCCAAATATGGTCGTGGTGGAAACAAATATCAGAAGATATAAATTAATGATTAAATCTGTAGTTACACAGTAAATTAAGAGTAGTCTCTTGGCAGATTGGCACAGCTTATTTTCAAATATCTACTTGCTGGAAACACAAAAGCTCCTGAATCAGAACTAAATGTAGATTGACTTTGTTCTTTCTGGAAATCTGAGCTGAGGAACTTGATGTAATGCGATCAGCGGGTGGTTATATGTCAGACTCTGACAGAAACACTTAAATAGTAGTAGAGAGCGATACTTCTTTTACCTCACAAACAACCTTTGGGAGACTACATACGGCAGCTTGCAGAGAAACACAAACCGAACAACAGCCCAGTTTCATTTTGGCCTCTCATCAAGTTATGTCACGGAATTAATATTAGTTCGCGACAACTGACATGACCTGTTTGTCATTGTGACAGGCAACAGCAATGATCGGTGCCTGAGAAGAGTTTCGAGAGAGTCACTCGCGCAAGTAATTTTTCACATTCACACACTATAAATTTCACTCATGTATGAAAGTGAAACGATCACACTGTGGAGCAATCATGGTTGACATGCACATTTACAGAACAGTGGCTGAGTTCAGTTTCTATTCCTAGCAGCCGCTTCTCTTATCTAAACATGAATGCACAATGGATGAAGACCAAAATGATGGGGTCAGCTGGGACACAGTCAAAGTCATCACTGTTCCTCTCCAAATGAGCCTGTTTGTGTAAGCCCAGAAAGGTCACCGTCTGATTCAGGGCCCCGTCTTTAGAGGAAGCAGACAATGAACTTCAGACTGAATTTTGTGCGCACTCACCACAAATTTGGCCTGGCATCAAAAAGAAGGAAGGGGAGGAGGGGGGGGGGGGGCTCTAAATTCCACAGTGGGTGGTCTGTACAATATTATTTTATGTCATGCCTACATATTGTCTAATCAATGAAACCATTATTATCATAACAGAGTCTTATACAGTCATTTGTTTTATTGCTACCTACCAAGGAGAAGTCTGATTGAGCTTGCCATGCTTTTTATCCCCTATGGGTATTGTGGTTGAAGGTTTTGAACCCACATTTATTTTCTCTTTTTGTTTCTCGACTTTGTGTAAATATACTTATTATTCTCTCTTCTGCTGCCATTAATATTTCAGTTTTATTCTAAATGCTTCATTGTTCTCCAAAGAAAATTTCTCTTTCTGGCCCCCTCTACAAAACAGTAAATGTGAAGGATCGGCTAATAAGCTGCGCTACCAGGATTTACTGGCCAAGTTTGCATTTATGGGCTCACAGACTTAAACATGTTTTCTTCTTTAGACTGCAAGGGCTCAGCGCTGTTAAGTGTGAATCAAGACAATGTTTGTGGGATCCCTCATGGACGTTTTTTTTTTTTTTTTAATCCAGAATGAGACTTTTCTGCAGCCGCTGGACATGACAATGAAATTGTGTGCACCAGCAAATTCTCATGCAAGAGACACATGGTCATAGTAGCTGCCGAATGTTGTCATAGCAGGCGGTTGTCATCATTACCTTTGGCTGTTTGCTCGGGAACATTTTGATAGCTCAGTAATGTTTGCTTCCAACTAACTAAATAGCACTGCTCCATATCAATAAAACCAGATGAACAGAGTTGGAAGCGTGACCCAAGTTTTACTGCTCACCAACAATACCATCCACACGCACATTATAACTTTGTAGCTGCTTTATAACAGCGACAACTGATTAAGTTAGACAAGCATTAGTAATGTTGGGACAGACACATCATTTGACTAAAGGATGCAAATATAGACAGTATAAACTGTGGAACATGTTGCCGGCAGAAAAAAAATACATCTGTCTCCCTCCCTCTAGTAAGAAGTGTAGTTTGAGAGGCACTACATATACTACAATATACTGTGCATCTATATACGAATCCTTGGTTTTAAGTTTTCCAGGATAAGAGTGCAGCCACACACTACAGAAATGAGTAAAAACACAGCCTTCATCCTTGTTCAGTGTGAGAAGATCCAAACACTTCACAGTGGAAAGTGTGAGTAGGTGTAATACCTGATGAGTGGGTGGATCAACCTTGCGTTTTTTCTTCTGATTCTGCTTGTTGGTCCTGGGGTACACAGTCAGAGCCTCCTGCCATCTACAAATAATGAAAAACAGTCAGTGTTTCTGAAACTCTAAATACTGACGATCTTTCATCCGCGGTGGATCAATATGTGACAAAGTTCTTCGTGCCAGAGAACAAAACATGATGTTTGCCTGAAGTAAATTAACATTTTTTTTTCTGCATTGAAAAAGAAAAACACATCAATGCCTAATCTCTTAAGTAGCAAAACAAAAAAAATCTCATTTGCACTTTTTTTTTTTTAATTTTGAGAAGAATTCTCACATATAAATTCACTGATGACTCAAACTAATTATTTAGTAAGTTTAGAAAGAAAAACATGGTCAGTCTATAATAATGAAATGTCACCCTGCTTCTCAGTGTATTCAGTGTAATAGGCCTTGCTTCTACAGCTATTAGAACATTTAAGTCAGTGACTACAGTGCAGAACACGCAAGCATTGTCTTGATATTTTTCTAATCCACCCACTTTGTAAAGAGTGAAAGCCTTTGCTGTGGAGTCTCGCACCATAAACTGTCACAGATGCAAACATGTGACGCAGTTATAAATGAATGACTGCCCACACAGCACCGTTTTCATACTGTAATAATGAATCAAAAGAAATTTAACACAACCAGGATAAAACATACAATCTCTTGTCAGTTAACGACAACCATTCGAGGGCTAAGTTGGTAGTGTGATGGTCAAGAAGCAACACATGGAAGACAGATGAGAGGAGAGTGGGAGGTGATAGAGCAGGTAGCAAAATGAAGAGTGGGTGTTGTGAGTCACACTCCACCAAGAATAGCCATAATATGCAGTGTACAGCCAGGGAGGGAGAGAGCTGTGCAGGAATATGCTGCAAATGTGCAGCATCATAGAAGAGAAGCAAGAGATTAGAGAATTATGAAGATTAAACTTTGTGTATTTAGATCTGTTTTGTGGTTTATAGAAAGTCGTGAACACAGAGAGAGGGCTAGAGGAGCAAGGAGAGGAAACCGATCAAGAATGTGCACTGTCACTGCAGTGTGAATTACAACTCTCTAAAAGGCACAGCCCGAAGGAGACAGCAGGGGGCAGAGCAGTTCTGGCTGCCACAGCAGTTGCACACAACTATTCCTCTTTGTCACCATCATCCCTTCCAACTCAATCCAAAAAACAACACAAACGATACCCCACACCTAAAGTCAATCTTTGTAATATGTATACACAGAGCTAAATGCAAGATTTATATGTGTAAATCTTATGATAACACATCATTATAGTATATATGTTACATAGGAGATCATTATGTCTTACCCGTTGATGATTTCTTTACACTCAGCCCGTATGAAGTGCTCTTTCTCAGGGGTCAGGATGCACAGCGAGTTCTTCTGACCCGTCCTGGACTCACCATCGATGACGTCGGTGCACTGGTTCATGTTGATTGTACCCTGGGGTAGAGTGCTCGGCTGGAGGATCACATCAGAAGACACACACAGAGAAAGTGTTAAGTGGGGAAGTGAACAGACGTGCCTACAAGTCCCCCCCACATGGTCTGCTTTTTTCCTAATCCACCCGGGCATCAGTTGCAGTGCCAAGCTTGGCGCACCAAGCACTGATGTAACAGTCTGTGCAAAAGCAATGTTCTTGTTCGGATTCACTTTGATATATCTCTGACTTTTGATATGTGTTGCAGCATTTAAAATGTACAAGCTCCACTTAAAATAAAGGACTGTTGTAGACATAGTCATTTTAGAGAAGGAAATTAGCAGCTGACAACCTGACAACTATGATGGACTCAGCAGGAACATGTACTTAATGAGTAGCTGACAAGCTATCTATAATCAGCACAGTAATAACAATGTCTTCTGGTAGTTATGACTGAAGTAGACTATTTTTAAAAAAGGGTCTATGTAGGAGCAGATGCATAAAAAGACATTGCATCATTTATCAAATGAACTAGACTGTTTTGCTTAAAAAGGAGTCACATTGCATTCTTTTTGGATACAGTGTGTGTGTGTACATCACAATGTTGACTGTCCCAACCCTATCTCACACCCATGTTGTATAATGTACTACTAGGAAAAGAATGAAAGGACTGCCTGTTCTTTTTATAAACAGTGCGAGTTCATGAGTTCAGTATGCAGTTTTTAGTTTAATCTGTCTGATGCCTAGTTGCAACGTGCAAAGCCTGCTACACACTCTTGACGTGGATGCCAGCTGTCAGGAAAAAAATAACACAACCACAGGACTTCCTGAATAACACTACTTTGTGTACAATGACTTAGGCAGGTTTATGTGAGTACACAGTGGCTTTGAATGCGAGCACGGCTCATTTACGCTGAATGGGGGGGTCAAAGTGAACTTGGAACAGATAAAATAATCTAGTTGTAGTCTGTTGCGTTGCATTGCTCCAAGTGAACCTGCTGTGTTCTTTATACAGCTGTTGTAACATGATGGCTTTCTAACTGCATTAGTAAATAAAACACATGCAGATGCATTCTTACAAAGACCTAAAGAAAGCAAATAATTGCACCACAAACGTTACATGTTCAGAAAACTGACTTTCACCAAGTCTGACCTCCAAATGACTTGCAAAACCCTTGATAATCTAACACAGACTGAGGGATTTCTATTTGTTCAATGAAGTAACCAAGTACTGCATAACTAACCACACTGAAAACAGATAGATGTTTGAACAGCTTTTTTTTTTTTCTTTCATACTTTCACTGCACCAAATATACATATAGAATGATAGGCATCAAAATACCACAGTAGTTCTAAGCTTTAAACACCAAGCCACAGATGATAAATTACAGCCCTCAGCAAATCGGCATATATTAGGAGATAGAGCTGGAAACAAAATTAAAAGGTTAGCTAGTGACCAAATAAATCTGACTCAAGGACCTAATTTGCACAGCAATAACCATAGCCTGTCAGCAACGGAGCAATTTAAGCCCATGAATGCCCTCTAATGTGGACAGAGAAGTCAATAGTTAACAGTTTGTGGCAATCCCACCCTTAGATGAGAGTCCATGTTTACTCCGTCGCTGTTAAGTGACACTTTCGTTCTCATCTCCTCTACACTGAAACAAAGACCAGTGTAGAAATTTGGCACAGCAAACTGGAAGTAGGTTGTTCCAACTAGGCTAAAAGTAAGACAAAAATCTGACACATGCTTCCCTTGTACAGTAGAAAATACAAGCAGCCCACAAGCATTGTTTGATTCAACTTCTTAAATCTGTGGCTTTCAAAATGGACCAATACTGAAGGGCTCTTGACACTAAGGTGAGAGGCCAGGGCAACAGCCGGGCTTGACACACAGAACGACAAATAGACTGTAGGACAGCTGGGCGAGGACCTAGGCCTGCTTCAGACTGGGCAGAGAGACCGGCGTCAGCTTGACCTGAGAGCCCTGTCACTCTCAGGCAGGGAGAGAGGGAGAGTTTAAAGACAGAGAGACGAAAAGGTAGAGGGTGTGAGGAGGAAGATAAAGTCTAGAGCTGGTGGTCAAGGAGCCCACAGCAGTGGAGCAGAAAAAAAAAGGGGTTGTGTGGACTGTGACTTTAGACAGCGCGGCCATCTGTCTGTGTAAACAAATCCAGAGTCCACCGCACATGTGGGCTTGTCCTTGAGCTGGAGTCAGAAGAGGATAAACAGCAAAATATTTCAAATTCTGGGAACAGTTGTACAAGCAGCTTAAGCCCCCAGTTTATAATCACTGCATTTGATTCTGTGGGACAGAAAATAAATCAGAGACTGACAACAGCTTTGATTAAAAACCTATTTTCATAAAGCTGCTCACCTCTGACAGATTTGAGAGCTTATTTGAAGCAGGTGGTGGCAGAGTGGGAGTACGGTATATGTTTTGCACCCTTGAAACGCCAGCAATGTGTCAGCTGAGCACCGATACATGTCCTTACTTTGGGCCACCATGGCCCTAGCCCCCAGACCCAGGCCCCCCAAACCCATACCTCTCTGTCACCTAACCTAGACCCAGTCCACTCTCCCTGGGCTACCGCTCTCCACAATGGGTCCTTTGTGAAGCAGCACCAGTTCACACAATGTGGGATTGTCAGCCGCCGCAGTCCACAGAGCCACTCCTCCCGTTAACCCTCAACAAGGAAATAACTAAGAGACAAGAGGCCCAAACAAGTGTCTTTTGTGATCAGAGCATGGAAATTATGAAGCCAGCATAAACTTATTCTTGTCTCTGAAGTTGTTCAGACAATAGCATGAATACTGTCTCGATGGGAGTCACTGAATAGAGCCTCAGAGGAACACAAATCAGAGCAAGATTTGGTTTCTTTCCATTCTAGTCTGAGATAACTGAATGAGCAGCCACATGTGTTATTTTAACCCCAACCTCACTAACCATGTCTTAATACCGTTTATTGGAATGACGCACAGGAGGTGCAACCGATTATGAACATCGGAAAAAATAGTGAATAGGTTGTATATAAGCAAAGTTTTAATTCCATATTGCATAAAAATGCAGGTATGCTGCATAGTTGAGTCTTCTACTTAGCACACAACATTTGAACAGATGTATAGATTTTGTGTAGCAGCTTCAGGAATCAACACTTTGTTTACAATGGTAATTAGTGAGTTCCATGTATGCATGCATGTCCCTTGGCTTCCTTCACTCTTGGCCACTTTGCAGCTTAGAAAAACATCCCCTTCTTCCTCATGACACAGTGAAAGAAATATTTGCTTATTTTGGCAGCTGGCAAATGATTCGATTTTAGGTTGTGAAGCAAATTCTCTTCCTCTGCCATCAACATTTTTGTGTTTGACAGACGCATTTCTAGTCATGGAAAGTAAGAGTTCAGTTAATGTGGCTCACTTGAGAGCGTGGAATGAAATTGCATTTTACTATGTGACTGAGTCACAAATTGCAGTGTTTTTTTTTTTTTTTTTTTACAATGCATTCACACGTGGTTAGTTTCCCATGAGTAAGAATACACCTAAAATATTGCTCAATAACCAAGTTAGTTGCAAACACCTGTTTGTTAGTTAGAAACATCTGTTATCTCGTATTGGCTGCCAGTTTGTCTGCCAGCCTGTGTGGTGACAAATTTAAATGTTATGATTTCATTTGTCAAGTTACATTACTCTTTTTTTAAAACATGTACCAGCAAGACTCTCTCAGATTGTTTTGAAGTTATTCACTGAACATTTATTTGGCTTTGATCGTTAAAGATGCTGAAGCCAAAAGGAAAGCTGATGAACTGGCACCGCTTCATCCTGACTCATGAACATAGCCTAGAATCTGTTTTCTTCAGGGTCTGTCCTCTGCTCATTACCAATAGCAGCAATAAGGTAATAAATCTTTCCATAGCAACTAAGGATAACAGAGGTAAACACACATTTTCGATACCAGTGAGCATGCCAACAACCAGCTGCAGGGAAATATCCTCAGGTGCCAGATGGATAGAGTCACCTTTGGTTTTGCTGTAAAGACCTATCAAACCGCTGGTCTCTCCTTCCCAAATCCACAATAATCACACAAACATAGATATACATAGCAATCAGTCCAGGAAATGGAGCTGACAGACTCATGGACAAGATTACAATCATCACAGTCCCAGAGTCCTCACGCTCCTATAATTTTACCCCTATATTGAGATGACTTTAAGCCAGTACAATAGCACAGCTTCAGCTTTGACACCATCCCTAACCTCTGTCTGTACTTTAGATAAACATATAGCACTATAAAAATCAGTCTAAGCCATATGGTGGATATCTGACATCCCGCCGCAGGGCCAGGTACAGTCCTGCAAGCATTCTCAGATACACCTCACCCCACTGGTATGTATGCTCGATGGTTACAAAGCAACAGTGCTACAGCGATGGCTAACAAAAAGAGCAATGCTGAGCACTACGCTGAGCGAACACAAGAGGAACAAAAAATCAAAACATAACACATTTCACACATATTTGTACCAGGTATTTCAGAGAGGCTTGTGGGTGGCAGCAGTACTTCTCTTCTTATGGAGAATGGTGAGAGGATGTGGGTGGTTTAATGGTGTGTTAGAAGGCCAGCAGCCGGCAAATGCAGAGGAGGAGGAAGAGGAGGGTGAGTTAGATGATGAAGCCAGTTTTATCTGCTAGTACAGCAAGATTCTTTTCAAACGGAGGATAGGATTGTGTTTGGTCAATCAGGTGTAACTGTACCCCAGATATGTGACCAAGATTGTTGGCTGCCCACTATAAGGAAGAATAATTAAGTATTTTATTCTATGATACAGCATTGGTGTTGATGGTAATGGTATTAATGAAGTGTTAATGCAATACAAGAAAAGGCAGACAGGGCATGAGAAATCTGTCAGCGTATGTCTGGGTGGTGAGTAGATGGGCTGGCTGCAGAAACAGGTGCTACAGTCGAGTTGTGTCATGTTGCCTGGACTGCTCAGAGTCAGACTGTCTAAGAAGAGGTGTGCGTGTCTGTGTGGTTTTGTAGCTTTTTTTCCCTTTCTTTTCTATCCAGCTCCCTGTAATATTTGTCAAAGCTACCACTTCTGTCTCTGCACCTGAAAATGAAACCACTTGTATGTTTACTTGCTCTGCTTATCAGTTCAGTTTATAACCTTCACTCTAGATAGTACAGTCACTGCTAATTTCTGCATGTGTAGCAGTGTATTTGATTCTTTCTGCTATGCAACCAACCACTAAATAAAGTCAATCCGAAAAATTCAGTAAGGACATTAACTGCAATGTAAACGTTTTATTAAATACTCCTTTCAGACAAGCAGAATTAGAAGTAGGAGTATATGCAAATGCATGTCACACCGATACCACAGTGAAATACCACATAAAACACACTGATTTACACCAACGACAAGTACAAGCTGCTACTTTTACAAGTCCTATAATGATTGCTGGAAAGCCTGTGCATTGAACTGAATTTAATTTGCAACACTACTATTAAAAATTGTTGGTATCAGAGTATGTTAATATTCTCATTCACTGACTTCTAAAGCACTAAACCGTAAAGCTCCAGCTCTGATCAGCTTTTGGCTTTCACTGGAAATTAACTGTTCTTATAAAATCACAAGGTGCCTTGAAACAGCAGTGTCTCAACTGCTGCAGCATCCCATACGGCGCTCTGACACAGCAATTTGGAAAGTAGGCCAAGGTGAATAGGCACCCATTCTATGCTTTGTCTCTAATAAAGTTAGGGTTTCGAACAAAAGCAATCCTTATCGGAGTAGGGGCACATAAAAATCTGCAAAACAGTTGAAAAGAAACTAGTTTCAGCACCTCAGTCGACACCATGCGAAGAAATTACATAACACATGTAAAGGAGGCTTCAAATAACCCTTTGATAATAACAGCAAAGTCTGCCAAAGCCTCACTTAGTGAACGCAAATTAGCCCATCAGGCCAAAGGGAAAATGGAGGAGGGATAGGAAAGTGTTCCTTTGAGAACTCTGTTAATACCGCCACAGAGCTGAAGAACAGCTTTCTACAGGCCAAGGTGTGATGGTTGATCAGTTAATCTGACAGCTGATAACTATTCCAAAAGGAAGATTGATCAGGTAACAAAACTTCACAGATAAATTTGTTAAAACATTCCTATATGTGCTCTGTTTTTTTTAAAATGGACCCAACTAGACAAAATGAACTCCCTAAACACTAAAGTACAGTATTTAATTAATGAAACTATGGTAAACCAAAGTGCATCTTAACAATTATGAATTAAACAAAGCCAAAAACGATTTGGACTGCTACTGCCAATATTTGTAAATCCAGGAAAATTTGGGTCTTTTCTAATTAAGGTATGCAGATGAATTTCTATATTTGAGATATTCTGCTTATTAAAATGTATATTAGCTGAGCAAAATAAGTTGCATTGACAAACCGGTTGTTTTTACTTGGTTCTAACTCTTCTGTTTCAGATTTCATTATTTTTGTCTGGTTATGATAAAAAGCAAGCAATTATTTTACTGCAATACTTTGATATGTAATTAAATTAAATAAGTGGTCTGTTTTCAATTTAGTAGTTAAAATTTAAAAAGACAACAGTTAATTTAAGCAGATGGGGATTTTTTTGTTGTTGTTGCTTTTTCGTTAAAGCTGAGGGAAAGCACAGAGGAGAGAGCACTAAGCTGATTAGGGTGCTGAGGCTGGAGGCAGGCCAGGCCATAGCTGCTGGAAAAGGGAATTTTGGGCCAGGTCCTGGGAAAGCTGGAGTGGGTTATTTAAGAGAGAGTGGCTCACCCAACAACAATTAGCAACAAGCCAAAATACTTAAGTTGCAGGTAATGCAACATTTATAAGCAAGGGCAACTCATTAAATGAGGCCCAACAATTTTATAAAAGGATTGACTTGAAGATATTTTCACCTGTGAACCTACAAATCCCTACCATCACATGGATACAGTATGTTTTACCGTCACTACCGCAAAACCCAGCTCCAATGCTGCATTTTCTTTCTAAAGATATCTTGGCTGCAGAGGCCTGACCTTAACAGGTGGCTGGATTGGCTGGTCGTCAAGCCGAGGTAAAAGGTTAAAGGTCATCTAATACAACTGCACCTGTTCCAACCCTGAAAGACACTCAACTGCAGCTGTGTCTAATGTGTCTAGGCTATGATGGGCAACAGCTTGTTAGACATCCAATCTCAGGACTGGTTGCAACTGGACTTCATCCAAATGAGACGTCTGAATGTAATTATGCACATAATCAACTCAGCCATCCCTCTCTACAACCTACAAACTACACAGAGTTACTGTTTAAGGCAGGATTCCAGTTACGTTGAAATTTGTTATAGTAAAGAGCCATGTATCCAAAATGCATCTAGCCTAAATATAACTGGTAGAGCAAATATACTGGGGCAACAGTGGTGTGTGTGTGTGTGGGTGGTTCATGCACAAAAGCTGCATTTTCACTTTCAAAAATGGAAATTCCTCCCAGTGTTCCTACACCACCACCATTTCACATGCAGACACCTTTCCACCTACCCCGCTGTTTTATTAGCTTCTGTCTCAGCTGTCTAACCCCTCACCCTGATACTTTAAATGAAACCTTTTGTCAGTATCTTGGTCCAGTGTTTAGAACAAACTGAGCGAGCAGTCAGGGCCTGTTTGGCTTTATAGACAAGGGCGGGTTTGGTGGGGGGAAGAAGTTACACAATACTGGTGGTTGCGCTCTCCAACACAAATGATTTATTGGCCAGACAGGACCGGAATGGAAGAAGGAGATACAAGAGAGTGGCAGGATGAGTGAGAGGTAAAAAGACGGCAAAGTGAATTGGCCGAAGTAATAGAAAAGTGAAAGTGAGGACCTTGCAAGTGAGAGTGGATACTGGTTCAGCCAAAGCCTTCGGGAGCGAGCCTTTCTCTGGTTAATGAATGGTTGGAAATCATTAAAAAGAACGAGAAAATGTAGGAGGGTACACAGAGAAGGATGGTAAAAAGACATTCTGAAAAAGCCTTTAAAAGGACTTCTCACCATGGCACAGCAGTGGACCACAGTCAAGAATTTAGATCAACCCCACATGGCGATCATATTCACCAAGTTCACCATCAACCGGATTACCACATGAAAAGAAAACTCATACCACATAAGAAATTATTATTCCTTTGCTATAAGCAATAAAGTACTATTTTGGTCAAGGTGCTGATAGACCAAGTACTGTGTGTTAAATGATCCTGTCCACAGGCTTACGCAGCAGTGAACACCAAAATAATTATAGACCTTAGGGCTGAACAGGAGGACTGTCTCCACTAGCTCTACATTATTTGAAGCACAAAGTTTAAGTAACATCTCAGTGAGTGTTTACATTGTTATGGGAAAACATTGGCCTACTTTTTCCAATAATTTGTCAATTCGTATCCAGATAAATATACTTCAATACATTCTGCTTTTAATATGTCTCCTCTGTGTTTTATTAGCCCAGCTATCCTCCTCCACAACTTTTCTGCTTATCCAGTCAAAGAGGGCGATCATACTCAGTCTTTCTCTGTGTTTGAGCGAATATGGGGGGCAACAATGCTTTTTTTACAGACTGTAATTTGAATTTAACAAGAGTAATTTGAAAGCCATTATTTTTAGACTCATTAAGCTCTTTGGCACACATTCACAAACGGGGAAGTGGGGGTAAGGGAGGGGGAGGCCAGAGAGAAAACTTGGAAATGTATCTCTAAGACTTTAGAAGAAGAAAACCTCAATTAATTTTAGTTGTAAATCAGCTGGGATCATGTTTCTTGTTGGTTGTTCATGTGTATCTAATGTTCCTGCTAACGTAATGGCTTTGACTTTTTCTTCGAAAGATAAAGACAGTAAAAAAGACCAATGGTGGCGACATGTACAATAGTGTTTCACACCCAGGCTAACCTCAGGAGTTTTATGTTTAGAGAACATACTTGGTGCTGAGCCAGGCAGTTACCGTACTTCTGACTAAAGAAGTGGACTTATCTTAACAATGAGAAAGTAGAAGAGATAAGATTTTCATCTTAGCCACATCCGGGACAATGTGGTCACTAAGACAGAGGCAAAAACTAAGGAGCACAGATAAGAATACTCTTGGAGACAGCCTAGGAATTTATCAAGTGATAATACATCCTTGCCCAAATTTCATTGAGATATTTCAGTGTGCTCAGTTTAGTCTATACTCTCCTGTAATAGTAAACTTGTGTCCATGTCAACACACAGTTGGAATAGTGGACACATGTATCAGGTCAATCTGCGGACAGTAAGGACTCTGGTGAGTGATCAATGTGATTGGGTGATAAAGTACTTCTGCCTAAGCAGTAACATACGCAGCCTGCGAACCAGCTGGATTCTTTTGAGACTTCATGATCACAACTCACTATTCATAATCCATCTCGTCAGACTTTAAGCTATGAGTTTGTGGTCAAACCACAGTGGCTCAACCAATCAGCGCTCTCTAAGGCAAGCATGTTTTGTGTGTGTTGACAGTCTATAGTGACGCCAGCAAGGACTGACCGTTTATTCAAAAAAAAACACAATGCAGTGTAGCCTTAAAGCACATGGTTTCCTGATAAACACAGCAAGAAATTATCCATTGAGGTGCTAACCTCATAGAGTAGCTAGCAACACTAGCTTTCAAAGCTCCTCAGCCTGCATCTTGAGGAGTGATAGACAAATGGTTTGTCCAATAACTTACCAAGTATTATTTGAAAGTGCGATAATTTTTCCATCACAGCATCCATGGGCAACTTTCCCTTAAAGCAATTTCCCTTGTGGATTAAAGTCTATCTAAGTCTAAGTCTAAGACAGTTGGTGACAAACATTCACTTCTCTAGACGTTATAGACTAGTTTGTTATGTGCCATGCCAGGCCAATCGCTATTTATGGGCTTGAACTGAAATGACTTGGCATGGATAAGATAAGGAGCACCAGAAATAAATGACACTTAGTTAGGAAAGATAATACATATAAAACAATTAAATACAGTATTGTATCTTAAATTACAAGGTTACAAATGATAAACCACTATGTCTTGGTGGCAACACTCCCACTCCAAGCAGCTGGGTGTGCCATATTATTTTTACAACTTGTAGTCTTGTGAAATTACTTGACCACACTCGATCTTGTGCTCATGAGGTGTCCCTCACTGGACAGAGGTTCAGTTAGAGAATTGTCTAAAAAGCACCCCTCAACAAGGATTTTTGAGTATTTTTTTCCCCAGTTTATCCAAATTTAGAGTATTTGGTTCCCCATGCACCACAGTCCCAGTCACTGCCAAACTGATTATGAGTTAATTAGAGCAAGAATTTTGTTTGGTTGACCAAGACATGCAGAAGAATTTCACAGAATCTGCATTCATGGGTGGGGTAGACTACACTTTTAAGTACTACCTGTTGGTTATGACCCTTGTTGCTGAAGCTGTCAGTTTTCTTACTTCCTAGCCTACCTTAATGCTGGAGATACCCTTTTGTTTGTTTGCATTGGGGTTAAGGCTGAGTGAAATTGAAAATGAGGGTTTGTTATATACAGGGATACTACAGCTTTGGTATGTGGGGTTTCTATTGCATTGAATGGCAGTTACATTGTTGTAGACCCTGATTATTACATGCAGAATGACTGTTCCCATGGTTTTGTAGCTCTGTGCAATGGGTACAGTGACCCCACTGTAATCCATGAATGTTTACATTCCAGTAGATCAGTTCCTACTGGAACCATGGGGAAGGAAGGGCAGGGGTTAAAGAAGACTCTCACGCACCATATCTCTACAAAGCCAACACACATCTAACCCCAGACCCACACTTAGCAAACAATCCATAATGATCTTCAATGGGAGGCTCACACAGCCTTATACGCAAAGGCTCTGACCAACAACTCATTTATTTTTTACCCTTTTAATTAAGTATTTCCAATCTGCCTTTTAAATATAAACCATCCATAGTTCCATCCTGTATTGCAACACAAACTCATAAGTACACCAAGTTAAGTCGTCCTTCTTCTCTACTCAGTTTTTCATGGGTTGCTCTGAGTGGATGACTGGAGGCCCCCAGTAAGTAGTCCTAATTTGATGGGGTGGGGTGGTCAACCTCCACTTATTCCCAACACAGAGTGCCTGGAGGCAACAACACAACACAGAGGCCTTGCCCACTCATCTGTCCCCTAGAAAGCTCTCATTCCCAAACCAGTCAAGACAAAAGCACTTCAAAATTGGTTAAAAAAAATAGCCCTCGATTTCACATTTCACAGGTGTAGAGAAGGGAGAGCGTTTACACGTGTTTCAGCATGTCAAAAGGTCTTATAAGTCTGAAGGCAAACACAGGCTAGGGTTGTATATCCTCATGTCTGAAAGATTCAGGAGAAAGGCAGCAGGATTGTGTGTCTCAAGTTAAAAGAATGCACGAATGTGTGGGAAATGGAAGGAAGTTTGTCAAACCTCTCTCAGTTCTTGGACAGTGCTATGGGGCAGAGGTCCACTATTTGAATTCCAGTAAACACAGGAAATTAATTGAGCTAAGATGAAATGAGAATGACTTCAACGGCTGAAACGTCATGAGAACATCATGTTCTCATTGGAAAAACAGGGAATATGGCTGTGATACAGATAGTCAATTGCAGTCAGTGCAGTTTAAATGCAAAGAGTCCAATCCAAGTGTCTCTGAATGGACCTTTTGTGTACAGGAACTCAATAGGTTGCCTCACTTTATTAGCAGGTATACTGTGCTTGTTCAGTCTGGGCTAAAATATATTAACTCAACAGCATGAGAACACAAACTCCACCATCATTTCCCTGAAAAGTCTCCAAGCTAGGAGAGGAAATATTATACACAACCCACCTTCAACATTGATAGATAAATACAAAATCCTTGTGATTCAGTGTGAGCTCAGAAACCACAACAGAGATTGCGGCATTGCAGAGAAGACAATTTAGATCACGATGAGTCGTGTATGTCGGTAAGAATAGTTTAGACTTGGGTCAGAGCATGGTCAATAGGAGCTTGGTGTTGTGTGCTGGTATTTAGGGCTGCACAGTGACTCAGTAATTAGTGTGTGGGTGTTGATCTATTTAACTTCAATTGATGTCATCAAAGTAGCTTCACACCTACATAACTGTGCTCACCATGTAGTGATAATGGATTTGGGGTGTATGCTTGTGATTAAGAGTGATTTATTAGCAGTAATGGATTATTCATAACTATGCTTTCATTGTAAAATCACATATTACAACAAACTATTCTGTTTTTGTAAGCTTAGAATGAGCCCCTTACTATCTATGTAGGGAGTACTTCTTCACTCTAGTCTGCCATGTTGCTCTGGAGACAGAATCTTTCCTTTTTTCTTTACATTGAAATGTCTCCTACATGTCCGATAAGGAATGATTGGGTGCAACCTGCAACCTCACTGCTGATGCAACTAAATCCCACACACTGGTTCATTCACATAATGTTGAGATCTGCCATTTTTCCTTACATACGTCCAAGTCATTACTGGATTTATTAATCTGTATTATTAAAACCACATTCTCTCAACAGTGACAAGTTAACGGAGTTTCGCTGACAACGAATAGTTCAAACCTCAAAACACCTGTTCCTGACAAGGCTTCTCCAGTCGAGCACCATCTTTTCCAAGTGCATTCACTCACTAACATGCTTACTCACACCCACAGAAACATATGCAGCTCAGCATAAACCGTGCCTTTGTTCTGCCTTGCACATTTGTTTTGATGCTGCGTCTGATGTTTTTTGTCTACAGCTACTGTAGATAGGTTTGTTCACCATATGACTAAGCCTAGAGACAATCTCAGCCCACACATTTGTGCTTTGCCTCCAGAGTGTTCTGTCCTATATCGCTACAGTTAGTGTAGAGACAGCTAGAGCTCTCCACAAAATGGACAATCTGCTCCATGCTACACATACCATAGTCAACTGGACAAAGGGACAAAACATGTTGCCATGGCAACACTGCTCTGACATAACTGTGTTCCTCTGGGAAAATCTAGCTTGTACATTCAGCGAATAGAGCAATACTAAACTAGAAGTGGACCTTGTGGACCTTCCATATTTATATTGCTCATAATCAGCAATCTGACTTCGACACAACACATTCCAACTCCATTCTTTGGAGGACTATGCCAAGAACAATCCACTAAAAATGCAGTAACTCATTAGCCTTGCATGGCAGCACATGTTCTATGCAGGCCAGCATTTACAGCTATTCACCCTCTCCATCCTTCCCATCAGTGACTGAACACATTTCACTTTGGCTTACTCTTAGTGCAGCTACATTTTCATCATTTCACCACTTGTTTTATGCACATACCAGCTCTTCAAAGCCACCACCACTCCTAGCATAGGGTGGCAGCAGTGGTGTGTCATGTTGGGTGTTCACCGTAGGTGGGCAACCCCAAATCAATAATTCCCAAGTACTGTGATGTCTCCCAGGTTTTTGCTAAGCCATTCCTTTCCCCCAGAGCCATGCCACATCCTGTAGGTTGGAACCACAGCCCATCTGGGTTTGGTTAAGCCAAGACAGAAGAGCCATAAAACTAGGCTAAGAGGAAAACCGAGGGGCACCTCCTCATCTACAATCCTAACTAGTGCTCTCAGATGGGGGTTCTGATGTGGTCTGGAGGAAATTTATACTAGCAAAAGATGGCAACCTTTAGGTTTGACTTGATGTTATTCACAATACAGCTTTGAACTGGTCTTAATGATGATTGAGGCTACTTAAAGAGTTCTGCTCTGAACACCTAATTGTAATATGAATACTAACTAATTAAAAAAACAATATTAATTCCAGATATATATGCCAATTAACCAAGTTTGTGCAGCTGTTTATTCAACGCAAAACAATTATTCTAATGTGTCTTGTGAGACAAGTGAGGCTCTATATTTAGTGTCACTTGATATTTCCAGCTTCAGACCCTTTCTACCCCCTCTCCTTTTGATCCTTCATTCAGAAAGGAGATGAAAAGATGAAGAGTGACATCCAGAGAGAACGATGAAAGGAAGGAGGACATTCGCCTCGTTCTTTTGTCTCTCACTGTAAACACATCATCCGTCTTTCAGTGCCATCAGCCTCCACCAGCTACTCTCAGTTTTAAGATATTAAGGCCAGTACAGTAGCCTTTTCCTTGTTCAGCACAATTACCCCGATGGTTAACAAAACTCCTGTGCTTGTATTTGTATAATCTTTTCAAATATAGGTAAGCCATTTGACAGGTAGAGTGGGAAAAAAAAAACACTGCACCCCAGCCCCTGCTGCTTTGTGTTTGTTGCGTAAAACCTCTCAGTAGCTCTCTGCCTTACTAGAGAATAGCACATGCAAAATGAAAGGGTCAAAAGCAATAAAGCATGTGCTGTTTCAACTACCTCTGCTTTCACCTCATTTCAAAGCACATCCCACATCCAGAAAAAAGCAGCCGAGGACTGCTTTGGGTCAATCAATATTCAGCTTGCCCACAGGGTGCAGTGCCTCTAAAACAACAAACTATATGGTACTGAAACAAGGGGTCTTCAGAGATATAAAATCAGCAGTGTACATATTAACTTTACAATTACTATGCATATATACACATTTCTGCTGTACACATGACCACTGACACCAAGAGACATCACTCAAAAGGTATTTATCTTCCTGGCATCAGGTCGTTTTTCCAGTTTTTCTTTCTGAAGAGGAAGTCGCCACAGGGTTCTTGCACAATAAGTGTGCACAGTGTTAGCCACTTAAACAAACACACACACCTCGGCACATGACTTCAAGTATCAACACCCGGCGGAGTCACTTCATTCCCTTTGACACTTCTGTGCTGGTTAGCTTAATGTTTAGCAGGTTTACTGGTGTTAACAGCGTGGTGACTGCCTGGTCATTTGGCAGCGAGCTTGTTATACTCTCCAAGTACGCCTCAGAATGAAAACAGTAGCAATAGATAACTGCATTTACAATTTTCCTTGGTTTTATGGAACATCATCATAGAAAAATTATAGTTAAATACTAAAGTAAATGATTAAATAGGGGTCAGTGCCTTTGTTTAACTCAGCAGAAAAGTGCCCCATCCGTTTATCAGTTTTGTCTTGTGATATGTGATCTGTTCCTCTTTTAGTGTTATTTTGCAGTTGGGGCTGTTTGCTGGTAATGCAAACTCCACACTCCAATGAGAGACATGGCAAAATCAAAATGACTTCCTTTGGTATACAATACACTTTCATTTCCAGTAACAGCAGGAGAAATGCCATCTGAAGAAACGATATCTTAAGTTTAGTGGGTGAAAACTAAGACCAGGATACAGCTGAGTAAGTATACACAATACTATGGAATACATGTATGTAAAATGCATTTTTTTAGCTTGCCACCAGCCAATATTAAATGCAGGCCATCTTTGAAATATCTGCTTTTATTTTAGAATGTGTTATTATTTGGATATTTTTACTCAAGCCAACAAAAATCAATCAAATCAGCATCAGACAGGCAGAAAGCTTGAACTCACCATTTCGTCCAGAGCATAGCGAAGTAAGCCATGCTCGTAGAGGATAAAGAACCTTCTCTGCCATTTCTGTAAAAGGCAAAAAAATAAATTCTTGGATTACTGACATGGTCACATGAGCGATATCAGCCTCAATCCCTGCACCAAATCATAATTTTATAAAAGGATAAAGCACAATAAGAACATGTTCAAATATTTATTAGATGTTTGGAAGCTGTTCTTTATTATGTATTTTAGACAGGCCATTTTAATAAATGCATTTTAATGTGTGGAGGGATTTTTCATTTATGAAGCCAAAGATTTGTTTTATTGGATCTGTAAATGTTCTGCTCAAAATCTTGGATTTATGTTCATCTCAGGTTGTAAAGACTTAGCAGTGCACACATACAAACAGACAATACACACGAGCATGCATGCCTTTGGGAGACAGTTGCCACGCAGGGGCAACCAAGATCGTTGACACACTCCCTGCATAAACCACATCACAGGGCTTTCAGGCAAGCTCAGAATGTTATCAACATGCCTGACATGCTTCAGATCGTCTAGTTTTCTGATTGTTTCTATGAGGGAAAAAGTCCTGATCAGAAATTAGAGGTTTTTACATCCCAGCTTAACACAGCAGGTATAATGACAACAAAGACAGTAGGGGTAAACACTTCCACAGGATTACACTTCTGATAGCATTAACCGTGACCAGATCTACAGGATATACATGACGAAGGCAACTGATATCTGACAGTGTCATGCCATTCTGCGCAATGTGAATGGAAACCAGCTATTGACAAGGATGAAGCTTCTCATATTTCTGAAAAGGACCAGTTCAAATTTAACACACAGGGGAGTCCATTTTGGCCCTTGTTTATAATGGTAATTCTGTCCATTTTTGTGCAAATGATATCGTGATATTTTACATTGATCTCCATTTCGGCTCAATAAGCTCTCCATTGTCACTCTCTTATCCTAATGCACCGTTTTGTCTCAGTGTTAAATTTCCTGGGGTCCTATTGCAACTGAGCCTGATCCATGAAATATTGAGAGCGGTTCTGTAACCTAAAAGGGGCACTGGAAGGCCTCAGCGGGGGTGAAGAGATGACAAAGAGGTGACGTTAAAGTAACATAGGAGTCATAACCAACGGTGCTGGTAAAAAAAAAAATAAGACACATGTGACCTACAAGGGACAAAACTGAGCCAAAGCCACAGACCCAGAACCTGTTAAACTAAGAAGCCCTCAAACATGACTCATCCAACAAGTCAGCACTTTTTCCTCTGTTATTTGTTTGTCAGTCTAAACCTTACCAATGTGCTCACCTCAGCACTGTGTAAAAGCCACCAATTATAGCCCCACACAGTGAAAAGCTGACAGTAAGAATACGACGAACGTATCAGTGATGATGTCAAAGCAGCAGCAGACTGCTGATAGTAGATTCAGAGGTGCTTTTCCCGAAACCCATATGGAAGCCATCAGTGTGGCTGTGAGAACTGGGACCTTCCTTCTCCTCCCCCACATTCTCCCTAGTCCTCTTTTTGGGATGCACCACCACAGTATAATCTGGGAGCTGATAAAGGAAGGCTCCCATTACATGACGCTAGGGCGGCGCGAATCATGAAATAAAGTCAATATTAGGCTCATTACTGCCTGACAATGACGCCCTCTCTGATAGAGCACCAAGCCTCCCACAGGAATCTGCTGATTACCTGAAGCAGCTACTGCAGCCACAACAGCAAGACCTCTTGTTTATCTTGGGTGGACAACCAAATTAAAGGTTGGGCTAGTCATGCCATTTTTTTTTCCCACTTACCTCTGAGCGCAACTGATATACTTTAAAAAACCTTTCCCTTTAAACGCTTGTGAAAACACTTACCCGAGATCTGTGTAGGGGATTGTCAAAATTAGTTCCCTCGGGTGCCAGGAGCAACCATCCTCCATAGATAGGTTTTGCCTAGTGAGACGAAAACACAATTACAGTGTTGAAAGCAAACATTAAGATATTGATTAGCTGTTTAATTATGCACATTTTAATTTGCTGCAGATATGACTGCAGGCTACTACTTTGGGCTACATTGTACTGTATAACACTAACACCCACACACACATTTTAGTTAAACTACAGACGGTGCGTATTAGTCACTAGCTGCCATGAGTTGACTGTAGGCTACATTCTCCAGTTGGCTTTATTCCAGAGAACCATGCTGGCCTGGAAAAAAAAAAAAAGGAAAGGCTAACACACATGATTTTCCCTGTGATCCTCTAAGTGGGTGGACTGGTGGGTGGAGGGGGAAGCAAGAGGCAGAATTTAGCAAGAAAAACAGTGGATGAGAAGCAGAAGAGGGTAGTAGCGCAGACCTTGGGAGGATCTTTTGTTTCTAGAGATTTGCAATGCAAACTTGTACGGAGAAATGCAAGTTGGCCGGGCAGCGTTTCTTAAATTGCTCTGGTACATACTTGAAATGTGGCCACGCTAGTAGTCAGCACTTGTCTGCCGAGCCAAAAAAACCCTGCATAACCACTGCAGCGTTGTGTGGCGTACGGGAGAACAGTTTTACTTCATGCTTACACTCAAACTCATTCCTACACCTTAAGAGCTTAACAAATTAAGTGCCTTACATAATTTACTTGCACTCCCCAGTCTGTGAAACAGTAGCCTACAAATCAATTGGAAAAGCTCTGACATTTACAGCCGCCTGACACCTCTGCGCCTCTCTATCAGGGGTTTTGATTACAGTCATAACTTCATCCTATGCAAGGCCAAGTATAATCCACCATAAAATCCTCTTTCGCTTTGATTGCATGAGGCACGCCGCATTTCTCAGCTGAGCGACTCTGTAAACAAAATGACATAACAGGGGTTTTCAGTCATAAGTCCAAATCATAACTTTGGAGTTTCGAAAGACTTTCACGTTCTGGAGGACTGAAGGAAAGTTTGTAATACTGGGATACTTGCTGTATTAATGCCTGTGCAGAAAGTTTTTAAAGGAGACCCACAGGCTGAAAACTGCTGAGAATAATGTCCCATCTCTCCTCACATGACCTGATAGAGGCCCGAATGGCAAGTTCCCCCTTGAGACAGAAAAATAAGCGAGGTGAATCTAGGTAATTTTTTACCCTTCAATGGTTCCGTGGTTAAACGGAGTCATTTGAGTGTGTTCATTTCGCAATGCCCCCCCACCACCAACCTCTTATTCCCTCCGATAATAAAGGACGAATGTAATTCTGCACCGACTGCATGGGCCTTTACGGAGAGCTGAATTAGTGGGGAGGCAAAAGGAATGACAGAATGAGTTCTAGCTGAAAATATGCACAGAATGAGAGTCCCAGGCCTTCTGTAACTACTTGTAGTGGGACTGCTCGACAATGATTTACATGACCGGCCTGTGTCAGGTCCTCAGCCCATGATGAAAAAACGCTAATCTTTGACAGGGTACGGTCATGAAAGGAGGGTGGTCAAAAAGTAGGGAGCGGGTCAAAAAGTCTCAAACTTCTGGAAACACAATACCCATCCCAATATTAAAGCCACCGGTCACCACTGAGAACGATGCGCGTGCCTCGGCCGCAGAGGGAGCATTAAAGTCAGCCACAAAAGGATCATTCATTGAAGTGTCAACCTAAATACAGGTAAACCTTTCCCAATAAACAGCTTACCTACGGGAGCGATCACATACAGGTCAACAGAGTTAAGCACGCTGCCATTCACAAGCTGCACTCCATGCAGTTCACCATGAAATACAATGCACTAATTTCACACTTGCGATATCATTTTGAACTGATCTGCACACAATCTTAGCCCTTTAAGTGTTTACTTTTGTCATTTTTTTTACTTGATCACAAGGGAGTTGACAGCCAAGAGCAACCCTGAAGGAATTATTATTGGGTGAATATCAAAGAAATAAATGAATGATTCAAGCACAGCAGCTGATTGTAGGCTACAGTGCTGCAAGGCATGGGGCAGGGTGGAGGCCTGTATCTGCATGAATTAAGGTCAATATGCGCCCTTGGGCTGGAAACTAATTATGTCCAATTAACCTAACCTTTGCACTTCACGGTCTATTGACACATGTCAAGCCGTCTGAAACGCACACATCAAACGGCCATGCAACAACAAGGCTTATCCTTTTCACAACGCAGCATCTCAAGTACAACTTTGAAGGCGTTTTGCTCACCTGATTCAAGTCTTCGTCGTTCAGCAAATGTGACTCCCTGGGCTTAAAGCAGTTCTGGCATTTACTTTTGTTGAAAATGTTGGCTTGGAATTTCCGACAAGGATTCTCTTTGAATGACATGATTATTTATTTTTTTAAGGCGACAAGTGATGAGAAAAAAATAGTCTTTTTTTTTTTATATGAAAAAAAAAATAAAAAATCAGTTCTCGCAGTGAGATGGTTTGGAGACAACTTGCTGATGCATATGTTCTAAAACAGACCGAAGAAAGATGTCCGCTGGCCAGTGGGTCCGTCGCTCACCTGTCCTAAGTTACCGGAGGCGTTACAGACCTCCTTAAGTCATACCTATGATGGTCATGTTGCGCGCGGGGTCGCCTCCTGCGGCTAACGTTGACCTGCTAACTTTTCTTTTCGCGTGCAAGCTAACTAAAAAAAAAAAAGTTGTCAAAGAATTCGTCGAAACCGCAAACAGCTGCTCGCGTTTTTTGTTTCAGCAATTACGTCCTGCGGCGAGGTGTCGACGTTTCACAGGTGACATTCCGGGCCTGGAGCTCACTGCAAAGGTCCCGTCAGCCTCCATCGGGCGGAACGGTTCTACCGAGGGAGGGAGTCCACTCTGGCCCCTCTCTCTCCGTCTCTCTATCTAACAAGTGATCCCGCAGTCATCGCCGTCAGAATCTAAACAGAGCGTCTAACGTCTCCCTTCAAGGCCGAACAATGTTGTCCAACTTTAAAATCGCCATCGACGTGGCTGTCATGCCGCTGGGTCCATTGCGTCGGGTCCCGTTCGTCGTCGCACCGTTCCCGCTGGCACTGAAACGCAGTCTGCGGTTGATGTTTTCGTGAAAATCCTCGTTCGGGCCGAACACCCAGTCGGTGGAGGGAGAGGGAGGGGCTTAGGAGAGTGGTGCTTTGATTGACAGCTATATTAACCAATCGCATGTGTCGACACGCCCGCAATCGACGCCGTCTCTTTAAGCGTCCAATAGAAAGCCTCTAAAATGCTCTACATTTTTCCTCAAGCTTGGTGGGTTTTAAAGAGCCCATGATAACAAAAACAACTTCCATGGAAAAATGTGATGTTATTAAAATTACCCTGAGGTAATATTATTTTTTCCTCCTTTGAGCTGATACATTGTGGGCTACATTTACTCCTATCATTATTAGATTATTTCTTTATCTGGTAATGTTTGACTTGTATTTGGGATGCTGATCTTCAGAAACCACAAAAATAGGACAAGAAAGTAAGAAACCCCAATCTGTCAACACAATATTAACTTTAAACCTACATGGAAAATAATTGGCTGGATTGGCTTGGTTTGACTTTTAACAGAGAGAGTGTCTGAATGCCAAAGTCTAAAACCACACAAACAAAAATTGAGTCTAGACTACTTAAAGGGCATTTAATCTTTTGCATATCATATGCACTCCTTTGCCACTTGAGAGGATGCTGAAAATATTATTGGAACCCATCATTTAGTCAAGCAACACAGTAAAGCACAATTCTAATTTATTTCACTGTATTCTGATTTAACATGTTCACGATATCTACAAAGGAAGGGACATCGAGGAAGGAACACCCTGGTGGTTATTTTCACTGCTACTATTGCCAGTTTATTGTGTTTTGAAAGACAAAAGTAAAGAGATTTCGCAAATACAATTTGATGTCCGTCTGTTGTTTTTCTTTTAAACATAGGGAGCAATCTTGAAGGGCTCTTTTAATTGTAGGCCCCAGAGCACCATCTATTGGTCTTAAATTTCAGATGGCTGGATCCGGCAGGTACAGATGCATTCACTTGCCAGTTCATCGGGTACACTAGTGAATGCATCCTTATGTAACAGTCAGTCACTAAAGCTTAGCTTCATGAACGTTCTGATATTCAGCATATCAGTTTAAAATAACTGGACGAACTGTTGATTCAAAAGAGTTTTCCTTTTGGAGGTTGTGGTTTGTAGTATTATTGAATTGTATTGTGTTGTACAGACACTTTTCTGTTATTTTGACAACCCCATTGTAGTAAGTGGGCAAGGCTAAATAACTGTTTTGTGTCAATACAGCTTTAAAGCACCACAAACCGCCTCCTACAAAATTATCATCCTGTTGAATTATCACATTCCTGACATTGTTTCAACATAAACTTTATTTATATCAGTCACGAAGGAGGATTTAGTACAGGATTGTTACCTAATGTGTTGGCAAGTTAGAGTTTGCTAGAGCCACAGAAAAATTAGATAGACAGCAGCAGGTGAAGTCAGGGAATTTTGCTCCTCTGCAGACATGTAGCTGAAAAGATTAGGTGTTTGTTTGTGCTTTTGTGTGATGAAAAAGCTGCCATTCCTTGTAACATGCTGGTACTAAATTGGACTCAAATTAGAAAATTACAATTACAACAGTCAGCTTTGATTACCCCACACAGAAATTTTGTGTAAACAATGATGGATTCGGTTTGTTTTTTGCTTGGAGTTTAAATTAAGCTTGGCTTAGTATCTATTGATTTTAACAGGGAGACAGATAGTAAGTAAAATGCTGATATTAAAGACATGCCCACTTTACAATAGGATAGAAACCATGAAGTTATCTGTGAAAATCTGTGCAGAGCAGAGAAAACCAGCACAAGGATCTCTGTCATTATCAGCAGGCTCTTTGAAGTGGCCTTTAAAGTGACATTCTTTTCAGATTCCAAGACTGTGAGAAAACTAGAAATACATGCAGGGGGGGAAGTGTGCTCTATTTGTCCTGTCAATACAAAAATCCATCTATTTACTCAGCTTGTAGGAGGTGTAAGGTTTTATTCGGGGCGCTTGAGGTGGACAGCAAAGTCAAGGTGGCAAATACAGTAACATTTACAACAGCTGAGCATGGGTGAAACATGAAAACATAAATGGGTGTTAAACCTTCTTAATTAGTCCTGCAGCAACACACTGAAGCACATTTCAGTGACAATTTATTGACACGGAAGAAACTTCAATATTATCTCAATCAAAGTCAATTGATTAACAAAGTATTTAATAACGTATTCGGTGATAATGGCACCCGGTCCTGTAGTAGATCATTTAACATCTTGTCCCTCCCAGAACTACGTGTTAATGAAGTGTATGTCCAGGTATCCAAAAACTACACTGTGCACCAAGTATGATGTGGACTATTATCTAGAAAAGCCAGAGTCTTTGTGAGCTACAAAGGCTCACTTATACATTGCTGACAGCGCCAGTGCTGTCAGCAATTCTCTATCATCAGAAGGGAAACAGAAGAATATAGTGATGACTCTGTGGTTTTAGTTATGGTTGTGTAGTGTGTGTTCTGGGTGCATAACCTTACCCCAAATCTCATAGTAAATGAACATAAGCAAGTAATATAAGGTAAAGTGAAAACATACATTTTTGGGTAAGCAACAAAAATCCCTTAGCTACGGTTAAACTGATCAGCGTAAGGCGAGGGAAAGGCTGTCTTCACTGTTACGACATGTCAGCTTCACACAGGATGCAGAGCCTCAAAGAGCACGCTGCTTTCTCCATGCGTTATTTATAGGCCGTGGCTCAGATGGTACAGAAGGTTGTCCACTAATTGTAGGGCTGACATTCAATCCCTGCCCATCGTGTCCTCGGGCAATACACTGGCAGGTGAGAACCTTGCCTGACAGCTTCTGCCATTGGTGTGTGAGCGTGAGTGTGAATGGATGTGAATCAGTACCGCTAAGGCAGAAAAGTGCGATTTGAGTGCAGACCACATGCAATTTGCTTTCCACTAACCTACATAAGAATCACAGCATGTGTCATAAATGTCCTCATCTACCACCAAAGCTAAGGTGATGTTCGTGTTTTCAGGTGTAAGGTTATAATTTTAACCAGCATACAGAGACTAATAAGGAAAGAGTAGTGTCTGTGGAAAGTTATGACCTGTCCTCTACTTCAAATTTGCCGTGTACTGCTTGTTAGCAAAGTGTTCGACCGTGCATCAGGCAGCGTTTAGAAGAGATTGACCTTCTTTTTCATGTCATTGCGTTTCCAAAGCGGGAGTCTGTCAAATTGTTGAATCTCCATGCCAAAGATCTTGAAGAATGAATCCGGGGATAGGTGATGCTGTAAAAGGAGAGTAGCAGAGGATAAAGCTGCAGAGTTAATCGGCTTCACATTGTCTTGCTCTGAGATGAAACTCACGCTGTAGATTTGACTCAAGCTAAATATTGTCCTTGTTTTTAAGGAAACAATTACCTTTTGGTTCAAATTTCAGTATTTGTGCAGTGAACGGTCATTTTTTTCTCATCAGCGTGTACTGGATGATCGTACAATACATAATCAAACACTGTGTCACATTTTATGACTGCTTTTCATTCTATACCTCAAGTCTTGTTCTGTCGACGTCCCTGGGAAGCTTGACTCGCCCTCCGTGAGTCACCGTGAGCATTTCATATGGGTAGACCTTGACAGAACAAAAGCCGGTTGAGAACGTTTTATAATCTTAACAATAGCCCTTACTGATGGAGCACGTTTCTAATCCCATGTCATGAAGTGATTCACACAAGCATCAGAGTCAAAAGAAGCAGATCTTAAGATCTCATGCACCTAAACACAATCTCTTGCAAAAGCTAGCGAACGCAGAGTGCATCTATTGTGAAAGCAAGGCACAGCTAGCATGGATAGATGAAGTCTGCAGTGTACGGCCTGTACCAGGGAGGAAGATAATGAAATCGTCCTTGAAACCTCAGGTGTCAGTGCACAGTTTATATTTGAAATCTATCCTAAGATCCGGTGAAGATTTCTGTCTTTGCTGTTCTTACGTTCAATCTTTTAAGCCTGTATGTCCAGATTATGCAGCCTTTGCTGCGAAAAAATGCTCTGCATCGTTGTAGGTTCTGCAGATAACTAAATAAGGGAATTGAAAAAGAAGACAAATACACAAACAGTACTTGCTTTTGGTTCCAGCAAATTAGGCATAGACACTCCTCTGTCCATTCGTGCAAATGGAGGTGGACTGTCATGGATGAGCTAAAGAAAGAGGCAGACACATGCAATCGGAAGATATCATGGCGGGATTAATGGCTTGGAGATTACTTGGAGATTACAGCAATCAAGTAAAGTATAACATGTGAAAGTCAGTTATGTAATATGTACAATGTATAAGGCTGTATTAAAATAAAGCTCAGAGCAGGCAGCAAGGTCAGATTAATCTTTTGGAAATGCAATCAATCAAACGGGGAAATTGTAGTGAGCTCCATCCATTAAGTTGCTCTCACTTACCTTGAAATCTGAAAGGCAACAGGGTAAACACACACACAAAACATAGTTACTTTTATGGTAGTATCAGTTGGTGAATAATACATAGTAATAATTCAGATCATTTAGGTAAATAATAGGAGTGTTGGCATACTAACCTCTGAATCTGTTGCCGTTGTAGTGTGAGAAATCAGCTGACTGAGGCTTAAAGAGAAGAAAACAAAAGAGAAGTCACCACAAATACTTTCTATATTGTTTTCAGAGCAATCCAATAAAACATAAACCAATTAAACAGTTAAGACCCTTTGATTTAGTTGAACTGAAAATGTGTATTTGCACAAAACTCCTTGAATCACCTAATCAGATTAGTGTTACTTAATAGCCTTATACAATATTTCTAAAGAGAGAATTAGGTATTAGTTACGTTCCTCTTACCGGATTATGTCCATTGTGACCATATCCAGGCAGAGAGGATGTCTGGGATGTGGAGGAATTTGGATCTATGTAAGTGAAACAGCAGACAGATAAGCTTGCCGTGAGACGATTTACAGTCAGACTCAGCTCGCTGCCCAATATAGACTAGACTTACTGAGAGAAAAATACCTTTCCAGGTTCTTATCTTGACCTTTTGACTGATTGTTCTGCAAAATTGATTTTCCAAGTACTATTCTATTTTCAAATTTTACATTCTCCGTAAGAGATTTGTTGCATTTCTATGTTCGCCAACGAGTTAGTGTTTGGATTAAACCAGATTATCCTCAAATCAGTTTGTTTACCACTTATTCCAGTGTGTTGTATTTATGATGATTTCTGTTTTAGTGGTTAACTTGGTGTAAAGTTTGATTGAGAAGAACTAGAATTAAAGTTCTAACAAAGAGAGTCAGTCATCTGTGTTCAGATTAAACCATACAACAACAGATAATACATTAGATTATTACAATTATTATTCGTTTAACTGAAATTTGAACGGTTGCATGAGTACTGTACCTTGCTGTTTATAAATTGGAGGCCTCCTGTACATGTTGAAGCCTTCATCTGCTGATAAAGAAGAATTCAAGGTTAGCAGATGGTTACTTCTAAAAATTTCATACAGTCAAATCAAATACCAGTAATGTTGTTGTGTCTCTCTAGCAGATGGTTGCCAGTCACTCTTTTTCTTTCAGTATTCAAAAGAAAGCTTTCAAATTTGGTAGGATATTTAAACTCTAGTTGTAGTGCTACTAGCATTTAAGAAACGAGACATTTAAAATGTAATTTAATTTCACATAATTTCTCAGACATTCCAAAAAGTCCATATCAATTACGGACTAGATCCCTCTAGTTGCACCACTCTCTCTGCACTTCTGTCTGCATGAATCAAGGCTGCGTGGGTTGTAAGTGGTTTGTGAGAGATATTCAGCTCCCACTAAAGACGTGCCAGAGATTACCGTTCAAAGCTCGTTATATCTCATCCACGCACGATAAAAGGGGCTTTGAAGAAAAGGAGAGTCACAGAGAGTTGCTGCTATAAATAGGGATGTGTGAGTGAAGTTGGTAGGAGGCACAGAAATATTTATTTATCTAATCAATCAAACCACATTTATAAATAGTGGAGTACAGTGTGCAGGATGGGAGAAGAAAGCGTGCCGTCTCTTGCGGTAAATAGGTGCGGCTGACAGGCCCGCTGAACTTTGACCACTAGATGGCTCATGTTTCCACTATTTCAAAGTGCTATGCAGACATTATTCTTCCAGCATGCCACTAACCACACTCCCTTGTAGTTTAGAGTAAAAAATAACAGCTTATATATATTTACCGATCAGCCACAACATTAAAACCAATGACAGGTGAGGGGAATGGCTGCAATGCAATTGTTCCGCTGAGAAATCCTGGCATTCATAGATGTTATTTAGACACGTACCGCCCACATAACATTGTTGCTGACCAGGCACCCCCACCACATTGCAACAACACTCCCTAATGGCAGCAGCCATGCCCAGCAGGATAATGTGGTCTTCCACACCATGAAAACTGCTTAAGAACAACTCAAAAAAAAAACAACAACAACAGTTAACTCGGCTTCCCCAAACTGACCAAGTATCTGTGGGATGCTCTGGAACAAGCCTGATCCACAGAGGCCCCTCCCATCGACCCATAGGACCCAAAGACTCCCCTATCAACGTCCTGGTGCCTGACACCACTGGACACCCTTAGAGGGCCTCTGTCCATTTCTCGATGCACCAGAACTTTGTGGGAGGCTCAAAGGAAACTAAACAATATTAGGCAATAATACTGAGGCTGATACATAGTAAAATAGGTGAAGGCTAAATACGAGCAGAGAAAAGTAGCAGAGCAACGGGGAGTCTTACCTTTCCTGGGAGAAAGAGAGTAACATAAAGGAGAAGTGGGGCAGGTGTATTTGGTGCCAGAAAATAAAGAGGGAGAAGGGATCAGCCCTGGTTATTCCAAGAAGGTGGAGGGAGGAGGAGGAAGAGGAGGAGGAGGAGTTGTGGTGGTAAAAGGTAAGCAGAAGATACATTTTTTTAATAACGTTAAAAGGGAGCTCAGAGAATTGAGACATTTCTTACGCGTGCTCTTCTCACCTGGCCTGTGGAAGTGTCGCGGTGACCTGGACGGAGTGAAGCTGTGACGATTGTAGCCTGCATGAACGCCAAAAGACCCGTGACTGGTAGATTTCGGTATGCTGGTTCTCATTTCAAAACTCTCCTGGAAAGAGAGAGAGAGAAAAAAACGTAAAGCCGATGTAAAATGGAGAACAAAGTAAATACTTAAGATTTGAAGATTTGAACAGTAAATGGTGTGTCACTCTGAACAACAAGCTGAACAACCATTTACCTCTGTGGATTCAGATACGTTTCCTGGTGACTGAATCAAACAGACAGAAAAATAAAAATAATAATCAGTAATGCATTCATTTAGTGTTTACTAGAAGGTAACAAACAGTGACTCCAGGTGAAAATCTCAAAACAGCCTCGTCCCAACGACAATGCAGCTTCTTCACAAGAGGAAGATATCAATCATTAGTCAGTCAGCTAAATTTGAAAAATCCCTAAGCTTGGATATCGCTGTAAAGATGCTCAATCATTCAGGTCATGATATATTTAAAACAAGACTAAAACAAGTAATCCTGAAGTCGTTTCGTCACTCGTCCAAGTGGCTTCTCCCTTCCTTGAAAACCGGTGGGGAGTCGAGATTTTATTTGCGAACACCTGCACTCACCTGAGTTAGAGGATCTTACTCAGATTAACCTGTGCGACATTTTCTTAGTACAGATTTGCTTACCTAATAACGGCCAGAAATGTAAGCCTTGTTTTGGACACTAAATAAAGGAGTTGTGAGGTTTTCACATGAGGACAAACACATGGAAGGTAGGAAACAAAAAGGATTTGATCACAAAGCTACTTTTGTTTCGAGTAGAAGGAATAACCACCTTTGACTTTTATCACTTTGACTCCATGTTACCATAAGCAAGCAAACATCCACTGACTCTAAATTGCAAGTAGAAAGTAAATACCCTATACTTTGGCTATTAAGGATATTTTAATTTAAGATATAAACACTTTCAAAATAATCTGAGCCAAAACACAGTTACATACGAGAACAACCAAACAAGACTTCACTTGGTTTGTTGAGTCAAACCAAGAAAAACAAACATGTCACTGGATATAACTTGGATGGAGTTACCTCTGCAGGGCTTTGTCTGTCCTGTCTGTAGCCTTTTTCGTCCAAAGCAGGAGAGCGGTCGGACTTATAGGATATCATATCAGGGTGCTCTATATCGTATATAGCCTTGACTCTGGGAATTGCTGCTAAGTCTCTGTAATCAATGATCTCATTATCTACTTTTGCCTGGGACCAGGACAGGGAAGAGAGAGGGGAGGAGGCAGTGGTAAGGAGAAGGGCACAGAGGGTGGGAGAAAGAAGGAGCACACAGTTACAGGTTAGGTCAGGAGAAAGGTCCTTATTACATCACTCGAGGGAGGAACAAAACTTTAATCCCACAGCATCACGAATTTGGTCTGAATTTGGCACATGATGTGAATAATTCAGACATTAAAAAAAAAAAAAAGTGAATTGTTTTTGGTTTATTATTGAGGTGTTTTAAAATGGGAGTAAAGTTTTGATCCATTTCACGAACCGGCAGGGTGATCGTGGATGACGCAGGAAGCAAAACACCAAAAGCATTGTTTGTTTTTTGCCATCAAACTCAGTCTGAATGAAACTGATTGAGCAAATAAACTCTTCAATATGTGGTTGCCTCTTTTACTAATGAACTACTGAAGATAATGGGGATTATGCCTCTCTTTGTCATTCAACCACAATTGAATCGCCCAACACAAGCAACATGAAACTAGTTCCAAACAGTCAAGGTAGAGTTGAAATATTCAAAAATAAATAAAGCCAGCATATTTACAGAATAATGTCACTGATTTTGTTATTCTGTTATTTTCCTAGTCGTTCGTCTGTCAAACAGAAAGATCTTGCAAGAGAGACAATTTGTCCATGCGACTGCCCTGTGTAAATGAAGGGATAAATGAAACACCGATCAACCCACATGGGAACTGTGCACACCAGGTGAAGATGCTGGGCAGACGTCGGCATCAGAAACTTACACAGATCGTCCTGCCGGGGCTCCCTGGGGTGCATGAGCCGGGTCTGGAGCAGGAGCTTTCAGATGATGATCTGGTGGCCTGGTGGATTTGAAAAAATAATAATAATAACGGAATTAGTTTGATACTCTCTCAAATCTCTTTACATCTACTCACAACTTAGTGCACACATCTGGACTGGTTTGTACAGTACAGATCTGGCACAAGCATACAGCATGTGTATTACTCTGTGTTGTAACTGAACAACAATTAGTTTAGTGAATAGGACTGAAAAAAACAAGAGCAAGCATGCAACACTGTCAAGTTCCTTTTAAAGGGGAATTATCATTTTTTACAACCTGGACCTTATTTCTGGCATAAAATACGATCGTTTACTCACCCATATAACTTTGGTGTCATTTGGAGTCGTTCGGAAGATATTTAGATCCAGCGGAGCTCCCCGAAATATCCATATAGTGGGAGTGACTGGGGCACCGAAACGCAGCCTCTAAATAACGCATTATCTGCCGTGAAACTCGTTCATTTCACCAATATTTTGTTATGATATGCTAGTGCTATTCCCCATTGAATCCAGAGTTACCTGTTATCTATTCGCGGATGTGCAGCGCTATGTTGTTCTTCGGCCAGCTGTTCCTCTCTCTGCCTCCACATCCTCCTTTCAACAAGCTCCTCATCCGTATACTCTGGCTCAAAACGGTAAGTACGTCCATCATAAACAAAGTCGTCATCCTCAACCTCAGAGTCGGAAAAATATCCAGCCGTGTTGCAAAGAAATAGCAGTAGCATAATACAGGTAAACAAGCCGACCGTTGTGGGAGTGAGCGGCACTCGGAAATGACATCATCCAGGTCAGACGTTATTGGGTCAATCTACAGACCCCGGATGATGATAACAGGTAACTCCGGACTCAACGGGGAATAGCACTAGCTTATCATAACAAAATATTGGTGAAATGAACGAGTTTCGTGGCAGATAATACGTTATTTAGAGGCTGCGTTTCGGTGCCCCAGTCACTCCCACTATATGGATATACACGGCGCTCCGCTGGATCTAAATAAAATCTGAACGACTCCAAATGACACCAGAGTTATATGGGTGAGTAAATTATCTTATTTTATACCAGAAATATGGTCCAGGTTGTAAAAAACGGTAATTCCCCTTTAATTATCTTGGTCTGCAAACCCAAAGCCATTATGTCTTTATTTTTTGATACTTTGAATTGGCACACAGCATCTGATTCGTCAACCCGGTGAGAAAAAAAGGTGTCTATCCTATTATTATAAGTACGGTTAATCTCAAACACTGAAATCCCATTCTGCTCACTCAAAACATCTGTAAGTGCAAACGACATGCCAGGTCGCAATATTAACCTTCAGATCATTTACTGGGAAATAGAAATCAAGACAGGGTGTTTTTGGTCTGCTGACCTAGGACCAAAGTGTAAAGAAAATACAGAAGTTGAAGAAATAAGCACACGATAAATCACACCAACATGGAGATAAAGCGGAACGTTAGGTTAGTGATGTCTTACCCTGTAACTTTCCTCGGTTCGGCTGTTGTCTCTGCATTCTGGGTGCCAAACTGTTGACCCTATATTAGCAGAAAAAAATAAATAAAACTGCATCCTCACTAATAACAGATATACCGCATATTCGCTGAATGGTTACAGTTTAATCCCGAACTGACCTTGCAGATACATTTCTTCTCCCTCTGTGAACATTTTGTCACATCGGCTGCATCTCGCACAGCTGGGGTGATAGTGCTTGTCTCCGGCCTACAGTGCAGCAGATAAAGAGTGAGGCAAAAGTTGTAGACAGACTGCGTATGGACGAGAATTACATGTGCCTGTTTGGAAATTACACCACAGCTTGTGGGCTTCTTTTTTTTAAACTTGAAATTGATTTGTTTAAAAGTTGCACAAGCCACTTTGGACATCTGCACGTCACATGGCGCACAACTATTTGTACAGTTTTTGCAAATATATCTATGATATCTTTCACTATATGAATCTGTGGCAATTTTATCTTTAGCACTGTCAACAGTAGCCATTTTAGCAAACATAATAGTCATTCTGTATGTATGACAATGAGGATGTGCACTCTAGTTAAATTCTTGTACCAATTAGCCTCTACAGTTGTATTTATCATTAACAGTATTCATTCATTCACTCATTCATTGTATAGGCTGCTTTTGTAAATTTAATCCAAGCTGCATGTTTGAAAAATATATGTATCAGCATTAGCAGTAAATTAGCAGTAGTTATTTTTATTTACTGAAATAAAGTAAGTTGATTTACAGTGGTTAAAAATAAATCTGAAAAGCTGTGTCACAAAATGTATTCTAATAACAGGAGAAACCTGATAAAAGCCTCAGACTCAACCCCATCTCACCTCGAGGACTTTTCCTGTTATGAACTTCTGACATGCTTCACATTTGACCCCAAACTGAATCTGGTAGTCTCTCTCACAGTAGGGAACGCCATCCCTGAAAGAAACACATCCGTGTGTTAGTTGTAATCCCGCACTTTGCAGTTATTATCTCTTTATGCTGGACCATTTGATCTGAAATTGAGCCACAGTGACACTGTTTTTTAATTTTTTATATTATTTTTTGGACAACAAAATTTGAGACACATGCAAATGTGGAAAAATTTTAGATCCCATGCATTGCTTATTTTATTTATTGACCATTTTAGATGTTCGTGTATTGTGATTAGTATCATTAGTAAGGCATAAGGCAGACAGTTATTTTTGACATTTCCTGACATTGCTTAAGAATGAAGAGGAAGAAGAGACTTGTATTTACTTGCTGATATATTCTCCAATCAGCACTTTCCTGCAGGTTTTACACTTGAAGCAGCCGAGGTGCCACTGGCCACCCAGGGCCAACAGAGCCTGGCCATTCTTGATGTCTCGACCGCAGCCAGTGCAATCTGATAAAACACACACACACACATTCTGGATATTCTGTACACTGCATGTGTAAACTGAACAAAGTTTGTCTGACATCACACCAGTACAAAATCACTTTCTATACCGTCCTACTAAGAGCTCCTCTTAATCCCGTAGCTTTGCGAGTCTGGATCCTCAATCGATTTACAACATATCCAGTCGCAAGGTGAACAAGGTCAAGCCGAGGTGGAGAGGTGACTTCTAAGTACTGAGCCATTGGCTTGGCAGGGACTCAAGCGAGTGACTGGATATGTAAGGTAAAGTCGACTCATGGTGTTGTAAAACAGTCCAGTGCCTCAGGAAGAGGTTAGACTGGAACTAGTGACACCGTTTATGAAAACGACTATGCAGACATCACAAGTAATCTCCTGTTTGAAATTTGAAGATGATTATGATTGTGTTTCCCTGCATGCAGACAGATGTGGAGCTGACTTTGAATGACTGTGGAGCACAGGGGAGCACTAAATAAAGAGGCAGATGGCATAGGAAGCACAGCTGGCCAATGCTCAGTTCGACGTCTTTTTGGTAGTGCAGGGGATCAAAGCTGTGATCTAGTTCTGATATGAACATTGGATCAAATGTTCTTTCTGGAGGAGTTTATTAAACAAGAATGCACTCACTGCTGGAAGTGCGAATGTCATCGGCAGCAGGAGACACAGGTTCCATACAGCGCTGACAGAGGCATTCTTTTCCATTGAAGGTGACGCGGTCCCCGGCAGGAAAGGGCTGTCTGAAAAGCAAGAGGTACACCACAGGTATTATTTCCTGCGAAACATGCTGACATATCTAAAGCTCATGAAAATGTTTTGACAGTTACTTGCAAAGGGTGCAAACGAAGCAGGCCGGGTGGTAGGTCTTCCCCAGGACCGTGACCACCTCTCCCTCCACAAAGTCCCCACATCGGTTGCAAAGGGTGCCGTGAAGTCGCTGGAAGTCCACCGGGCAGAGGTAGTCCCCGTTCTTCATGAAGAAGCCACTCTGCCCCAAGTCACAGCCACACACTACACAAAGACATGCACAGAGAAACGGATGACACATTGCGTTGTGTTATATATTGCATTGCTTTATATTAACTTTACATCAGTGGACTAGAGAGAGACAGAGGCAGGGAGTTAGTAACATGCAGCAGTCTCATATAAATGCACTGACCATGAAAAAGAGTAAAGAAGAAGTCCCCCAACAACCTAGGCCTATAGCAACATGGACAAGAGATGGTTTAGTCTCACCAGAGGCGGTCCTAATATAAGCTCGATCAAAAATGAAAATTTTAAGTCTAACCTCAAAAATACACATTGCTCTCAAAGTGCCGGCTTTGTTCATTGTGAGCAACATGTTCTATTGATGAAATGTGATTTCTTTAAGATAAGTAAGAGGTTGGTCATGAAGGGCCTTGTATGCGAAGAGAAGAATTTTAAATTCTATTCTGGATTTGTGATCTCTCTTGGCGATTCTTGTCAATGCTCTCAAAGCAGTATTCTGAATGAGCTGGAGGCTTTTTAGATAGCTATAAGGACATCCTGATAATTAGGACTTTCCAAACAAATGCATGGACTACATTTTTAGTAACAGCTGACAAATCTCCAGAGAATCAGCAGCAGCTCTGCAGCTCAAAACAGCCCGACAGAGGTTTTTAACTTCTGTATCGTGTTGACTGATTATCTGCTCCACGTGTCTGTTTTCTCTTTACCCCGAAACACCTCGTATAGACCCACTGTTCATTGCCTGACCACCACCAAATGGCTGGAAGACGGACAAGATTAACAACGAGCTTGTGAATTGATGCAGCTGGTCAACTGCTGCAGCTTTTGTTGTTGTTGTTGTTGTTTTTGTTCATGTTTTCTACAACTTTATAAAAATACTAATTTGTGTGCTGTGTTTGTTGATCATTTCTGGCCAGAGAGGAAAATAGCTCAACTAATAGTAGGCGCTACAAAAAAAAAGTCAAAACAAGTAATCGCACCAAACAGCAATGAGTTACTGATTAAAGGTTTAACCTCGTGGACCCTCTACACGACACTATAACCAGGCAGAGAAGACAGACTGCTGTCCCAATCGTTTGTCCCTCAGGACATATGACTCTGTATATTTTATATACAGCATTACATAGTAATATCTTATATATTTCACTACTTGCAGTACACAGTATCTATATATCTGTATTACCACCTATCTGCATATCCATATTTATTGCAAATTATATTGCAAAAAGTATTATCATATATATATATATATATATATTAGTATATTGTATATTATATACTGTACCTTTGTATATTTTTGATTTACACCTTTGGATATTTTAGGTATTGTTTATTGTTTATTGTTTATAGGATCCCCATTAGCTGGGGCTTACGTCCCAGCTATTCTTCCTGGGGTCCGACAATACAGACAGATAATAAATAATTTTAAAATTCATTACATCACATCAACAAACCTTAGATTGGCAAGACTCCATACGTATACAGAATCTCACACACACACACACACACACACACACACACGCACATGCACACACACACACGTATACATATTCACCTACACAAGATATATACACACAAAAAAAAAAAAAACCTTCTCTTACATATATACCCCCTACTGCTCAGATCATAGCTGTTATGTATGATTGACTAAGGTGTTTTTTCATATGTTTTTTGAACGCATGTTTTTTATCTATTTTAGTTAAAAAAGCTGGCAACTTGTTCCATGCTGCAATTGCTCTATATCTGACTGTGCGTTGAAAGGAGTTGGAATTAGCCTTAGGTACAGTAAAACGCCCCGCAGCTGCATACCTTGTGTTATGATTATGGGTATTAGAACTTTTGCAGAACAGATTATATTGACTCAATGGTGTTTTGTTGTTTAAGATTGTCCAGGTTGATGTTAATATGGATGCATTCAGCCTATCTTCAACTTTCAACCAGTTTAAGTGTGAGTGCATGTAGTTAATATTTGTCTTGTATGGACATCTAAGAACAAGTCGTGCTGCTTTGTTCTGGACCCGCTGAAGTTTAGCTAGATGTTCTTTGGTGGCATTTGACCATATAATACTGCAATATTCCATCTGAGAAAGAACCAATGTCTCTGTAACCTTCTTTTTTAAATCTGTTGTTAGGAATGTGCTACTGCGTCTAAGTAAGGCTATTCCACTACTCATTTTTTTCACTGTCTGGTCAATTTGTTTAGACCAGGACAGTCTACTGTCTAGGATGACACCTAGTAGCTTAACTTCCTTTACCTGTTCTATTGGTGTTTTGTTAATAGAGAGATTAAGCACTGGCTCAAGACTTAAGGAATGATTAGAACCAAATACAATACTTTTTGTTTTTGCTATATTTAGGACCAGTCTATTTTGTTTTACCCAACCCTCTATGATTCCTAACACCCTATTTAAGGAGTTTGCCAGGTCTGCAGGTGTTTTTGCAGCTGTATACACAGTTGTATCATCTGCATACATTACTACCCTCGTATTGTGTAGAGCTAAAGGTAAATCATTAGTAAAGATTGAGAACATTAGTGGGCCCAAGCAGCTTCCTTGTGGTACACCACACTCAACACTTACACTGTCTGAAAAACTACCATTGAAAAATACTTTTTGTGACCTTAATGTCAGATAGCTCTTCAACCAGTCAATTGCTGGGGGTTGAAAACCATAGCTTTCCAGCTTTTGAAGAAGTAGGCCATGGTCAATTACATCAAATGCTGCAGTAAAATCTAATAGGACAGCACCACAGATGTTTTGATGGTCAATTTCTGTCAGCCACTCATCTGTCATCTGAGTAAGAGCAGTACATGTAGAATGTCCTTTCCTGTATGCGTGTTGGAACTCAGTTATCAGGTTATTTGCAGAGAAGTAATGTTGCATTTGATCAAATACCAACTTCTCAAAGATTTTACTAAGCGCTGATAGCAAGCTAATGGGTCTACTATTTGATGTTGTAAAACTTTTTTTCTTATCCTTTAATAGTGGGATGATTTTAGCCACCTTCCATTCTTTGGGAAAGGTACATTTCTCCAAGCTAGTATTAAAAATATGACAGACGGGGGCAGAGACATAACCAACCACCATTCTGAGCAATTTTCCATCTATACAATCAATGCCTGCTTCTTGATCTTTGCAACATGACTTAATTATTTTGCTCACTATATCTTCCTTCACTTTATTAAACTGAAAGGAACATGAATAATTTTTCATTAGCTGTTGTATATTAACAATGGAACCATTGTTTCCCCCTGATACCTGCTCCCTTCTCAAATTATCCACTTTTTTAATGAAGTATTCATTGAGATAGTTGGCAATGTCCCTTGATTTAGTGATGAAAGTCCCGTCATTTTCAATATAGCTTGGTTGTAAAGATGTTTTTCTCCCCATGATGTTGTTTAGTATCCTCCATAGCTTTTTCCCATCATTGCTAAATTTACTCAACTGTGCAGTCAAATATGCTTTCTTTTTCTTCAAATTAAGTTTGGTAACAAAATTCCTCAGCTTACAATAATTCTTTCTGTCAGTTTCACTCCCAGTCTTGTTTGCTCTAGTCTTTGCCTCATTCCTCTTGCACATATGTTGTTTCAATTCATCATCAACCCATGGAGCTCCAAAAGTTTTAACTGTCATTTTCCTCACAGGGGCATGTGAATCAATCACTGGTACAAACTCAGACAGAAATGCTTGTAGTGCCGCATCTGGTTCATCTTCCCTGAAAACATTTGACCAGTTTATTTTACTTATATCCTCCACAAAGGCCTCCTCAGAGAACCTTTTATAAGATCTTGTCAGAATAACTCTAGGCTTAACTTTTGGTATACTACCCTTCCTTGCAATGACTACAACATTATGATCACTAAAGCCTATAGGGACTGATACTGCTTTTGAGTAAGACCCAGTTCTGTTTATGTAGATGTGATCAATGCAAGAGGATGTAATACCTTTATTGTTAAAACCTACTCTGGTCGGCTGATTTACCATTTGTTGTAGACCACATATATTGGTTATGTTCATGAGCCTCTGCTTTAAGGGACAGTTGGATAATAGCCAATCTACATTAAGGTCACCTGTCAGAATGACCTCCATGTTTAAGTCGCATACTTTGTCAATCATGTCACTTATATCTTCAATGTAGCTGATGTTTACGTTTGGAGGTCTGTAACAACAGCCTACCAGTATATCTTTTTGATGTGGTAATTTGACTTGCAGCCACAGTACTTCAATTTCATTTGGCATAATATCTTCCCTTATTTTTGCTGGAATATGATCTTGAACATAAAAAGCTACTCCACCACCATGACAATTTCTGTCTCTTCGATATATGTTAAACCCAGACATTAACACAGTTCCATTACTAAAAGTATCGTCAAGATGTGTCTCAGAAATGGCAATAATGTGAACAGAGTTAGCAGTTACAAAATCATACAGGTCGTTAATTTTGTTTCTCAAACTACAAATATTCAAGTGTGCCACCTTCAAGCTTTTCTTTGGTAACCCTGCAGTAGATAACATCAATGAAATGTAAAAAGCAAAATCAAAATATTTTGTGTCCATGCATATCAGTCTGTAGATGCTCTTCTTTCTCCTTTCCGAATGATAAGTTTGTCATATCGCAGATAGGCAATGTCTCCCCTCTCTCTGGCTTCTCTCATTTTAGGCAGGAGTTCTTTCCTTTTCTGTCGCACAGCCTCAGGATAGTCCTCATTAATAAAGACCCTTGTCCCCTTCAGCTTTCTGGCATTCCTTAAAACCATGTCTCTGTCCCTTGCTCGGTGGAATCTCACAATAATCGGACGTGGTCTGCCTTGATTGCTTTCTCCCGAGTTGTTCATCTTTCCAGCCCGCATGGCATATTCGACTCCAATTGTCTTAGGGTCCAAGTCTAATTTATCCTTGAAAAGTGTCAGGACTTTTTCCTCAGAGACAACGTTGTTTTCATTTTCTGTCTCAACAATGCCATCGATGATTACATTATTTCGCCTTGCCTGGCCGTCAAGGAAGTCAGCTTTTGAGTCCAATACCAGCATGGATTCTGCCAGTCGGTCTATGTCTGATTCTTGTGATTTGTAGTTTAGCTGAATTCCCTTGTTGATGGCTTTAAGGTCATCCACCTCCTTTTGTGTGAATTGCAGGCTTGTCCGTAATTCCTGCTGTTCTTTTAACAAATCATCAATTCTTTTATTGGCTGTGTCCATAATGGTGAAAACACAAACTTTAAAATTGCTCTCTTGCTGCTGTAGAAGTTCTTTATAAAAAGCCTTTTGTTGTTCCAGGAGTTCATGCACTTGTGTCATTGATACAATTTGCTCATTGTCTTTGTCTCTCCCCCTACCACCAGCCATTATGTCTTAGGCCTAGGCCCAACAACAAACACAAGTCCCAAAAAGAGTCCCAAACCTTTCAATGTTACTCTTGCAAAATTTTCTTCCACTTGTTTTTAAGTTCAAGTGAGCTTTTGGCATGAAATGTAAAAGGATTGCCGAGATATTTGCAGATTTGAGTTACCTAGTTCAGCAGACCAACAGCAGATCAAACATTTGATATTCTTTGTAAACTGTTTATATATACATCTATTTGCAGTTCAAGACAATATATTATGATGATACACCTGTGTTGTGTTTTCATTTGTTTCCTTTTTTTCTGAAGTGTCACCTTCTCTCAGGCCCAGTAGTGAGTTATCTCATCAAAGAGATGAGATAAATGCTATTCTGGCTGTCCGACCTTCTGATTCTGCCAGGCTTTCTAAAGCGTTTATGTGTGCGTACTAAGTGCGATCGGCTCAGTGACAGGTTATTGACAGGATGTCGTGTTTTCTCTCAGCTTGTTGGGAGTCATTCGACACCACCAAATCCACTCTGTCCCTCTGAGCCAAGCACAACAGAATGCACCGAGATGCCAAGGACAGGTTTGTGCTGCTCTATTCCTGTCCCACTGTGACTCACAACATCACACAAGTCACATTGTAAATAATGCTATTTTTAAGTTTGCATGAGACATGCACAGATATATTTCTATATTGTCAAGGTACAGAAAGTATCTCCTTGATTTACTTATATAATGATGATAATGATGATAATAGCTAAAGTTGCACTGTGTAGCTTTTCTTCATCACCTTTTGTGACAATACAATTCTGATTCATTCCCACTGTGCCAACACTGTAAGCCTCCCTTCTCTAAAAGTTTCTTTGTCGTCTCTGTGTTGTAAACATCGTCACAAAGAGATGAAAGGGAGCCAACATGAGAAGCTTGTCAGCGCCGATTAGTGAGGACAATAGCTAGATGAGGAAATATGTTTCCATGAAGCTGAGTGACTCGGATGAATGACCCAGGACGTTCTCACAACCGCCTGTTGTACACATAGAATGTTTTGTGAAACTTATGTCATCCGTACTTGAACTGAATTTAACAAAACTGCTGAAAATAAGGTATTTGAATAGAACCTAAAAGGTCAAATGTGTTACTGTTTAAATGTAAAATGCATGTTAATACATATTTTGATTTTGGCTGACTCACTTTGGTTATGTTCCCAATCCAGCACAAGGTTTAGTACTGGGACCACTTCTGTTATTTTAAATATTAATAATGTTGATCAAAATGTTTCTTATGCAAGTTAACTCTATGCAGATGATACCGTAATATACTGCTCTGTCTCTACACCACCTCAGGCTTTTTGTCGACTACAATTAGCTTTTAATATTGGACAACAAAGCTTTGAATAATGACAAAACATCTGGATACTGTCTAGGTACCATCCAGGGAGTGTGGATAATTATTATTATACAAATTTATAATATATGTCAAGGTTGTATCATCTGTATTGTATACCTGTACACTTAAGCATAGGTATATTCTTGCTCTGCTTCTATCTTGCCAAAGGATCCACACCCTTCCATTCTGAATTGGGACAAATGGTTTTCAAGTGTGCTGCTCTCTCTGCAGTGGATGCTGTTCTCACTAAAAAGATATAAAGTCATTTTTGGAAGCATGTTGGACATCACTGTTGGAATCTTGTTATGAACATTTTAATGTTCTTGCGATTCTGTTATTTCCATGGAAATTGTCAACCTTGATATTTGTGCTGCTGCTTATCTAGTCCAGGTTGTACCCACCCCCTTTGTTGGCCACATTACTTTAGACTGTACATTTAGTCACCACTTTGTTTGATGTCAAATATGACAAATAATCAATGACAAAAAAGTTAAAACCTACTGATGGCACTCACCTTTGCAGGAAAAGCACTTTATGTGGAAGTAGCTGTTCTGGACTCGCAGCACCTCTCCTTTGCATGACTCCCCACATCTGAAGCACTCTATGACCTGCTTCTCTGGACATGGATTGCAACCGTCCTGGGTCTGCAGCACTATAGGGGCAGAAGACATTAAGAATCAATTAAGTCTTAAGCAGTTTTTTTTCTATTACATAAATTTTTTTCTTTTGGTCACCGATGCACATTCTGCAGTGGCTCAACCACTGATCAAGACCAAAGTGACTACAGCTAAGTTGCTTGCGTAGTTAAAACACTTTATTAAGTTGGGAAAAGACAAGAAAGACTTTAGGGCAACAATCTTCTTTCACAGGTTCAGGTTCATCCTTTTTATTCCTGAGCACTTCATAACAATATATTAGTAGCTCAGCAGTGTCTTTACTTTTACTTAACTGCATAACTGCAAGTTTCTAGTCCATGTGAATAGTACCTACAAGCGAAAAACAAGAGCTCACAAATAATTTGCTGCAGAGTTAAAAATTAATTAATCTCTCATCAACACTATTAGTAAATATACTCAACATGAGCCAAACCTTGTTGTATAGTGTATTTAGCTTAGAATTAATTAGAATTAAAACTAACTAAATCTTTCTGCCTCTTTCATGTCTATGTCGCAACAGAAGCACAGGATGCCTGTTCAATCTAATCACAGCCCACTTTAAAAGTCCTCAATGTGATTAGCAGAGGAGAGAGGGGAAAGAATGTGGCTCTTTCACAGCGCTCTGTCTTCCAATGTGTGGACACACTGCACACCAACGGATAAACAGACTCATGAACTTTATCTCATTTCGTACACTGTTGCTGCAGAAAAGTCTGCAGTCCTCCCCTGAAATGCACTCACACAAATCGCCCCGCAGATCCTCTGCTCCACTAACATGAATTAGGTGTTTTAAGCTTATTCAACCCAAACAGAAATCTGCACACTTGGAGTGTGAAGCTGAAATGCTTTTGTGCTGACCTGAGTGCCAGGAGCAGTCTTGTGGACGCTTAAAAAAAATGAGTCAAGCACCATCGGTATGTGGCCTCAAGTCTGCCCCACAACAGGAGAGATTTGTTACTACGGCAACAAGCATGTAGGACTAACTGGATTAAGAGACCATGTCCCCTAATGGTTAATGCAATGTTTACTGTACAGATTGCACAGTTTAATAGATATGATTTATGTGAACAGCGCTGCAGTGATTTTAAACCTCCACTATGGGTTTGTTGCCGCAATAAAGACGGATTAGAAATCATACAATACAGCCTTAGAGCAACTATAGCTTTGGAGCAAGTACAGCTACAGCTGCAAAGTTTTTAACTTAAACCTAAAACAGCTTTGTAAATGTGACAGATTTTAAGAGTATTTCCACACGAACAGAACGTCCAGAGAAAGAAGAAAAAAGCAGGCTAAAAAAAACAACTTACAAATGTAAGCATTACCAGTGCCAAACTTAACAAAATCCCAGTGAGAATGTAACCCATCAGTTTGGCCACAGCCCTCCAACAATTACTAAAAATCCAGCCAAACTGGCGCGAGTCCCAGAACGCCTCAGATATTTGTTAATGACAGAGCTGTGCCGGCCATTCATGCTGCTCGTTTGTGTTGAGGAAATGTACAAATTCACTGCCACAGGTCAGACATGTTTTTTTTTTTTTTTTTTTTTTATTGCTGTTGTAAATTGACCGGTGAACAATGACGGACTAATCTGTACTCTTCTGCTCCGTGTAAATAATCCAGCCTATGGGCGCGGTATTATCCGGTACATAAAGTATTGTGCGCTTTTAGTCCAAACTGCCTCCCACTCTTTCTTGATCTCTCCCAGAATGTGAAGCTGATATGGTGTCAAGTATTAGCAAATGTTAGATTTAGAAAGACAGCAAATGGAGAGAAACCCGAGACGGGGCAGCTAATCACACGGCCCGCTATCTAGTGAGGGGGAATCTATTTAAAGTATTCAGTTTTTTAATGCAGATGTTTAACAAAGCTGTATTCTTACTTTTGCTGTGAGACCAGACTAGTTTAACTTGTTTAAACTTGTTAAATTAGGGATATTTGAAGAAGCAGAGTACGGGCACATTTTTGGCACAAATTCACGTACTTTCGAGATGGATGGAGACGTCAAGAAGACTTCAGCGACAGTTTTACCTTGAAGACCGTCTTTATTATCAGACAAATGTCTTCCAGCTTTCATCACATCAGCATGACGCTGACACCTGGCATGAAAGTTTATTTTTATATACCAAATTGTCTCCACTGTGTCTCCATTAAATATCTGCCTCTATTGTGGATGGTCAGTGACGCATGACTAGAGGTGATAAATTATTAAGCACCTATATTTTGGCGGGAACATAATGGAACATGAGTGACGTCTTTCAATCCCTGAAAATGATCTTGTACGGCTTCATTTATTTTATTTTTTTCCATCTGAATCACTTGATTGGACCATGGATTATTTGGAACAGCATCGAAGGCCCCTTTGATTAAGAATTACAGTTTAAAAAAGTTTAATAACTTTTTTTGAGATGCAAAATTAGAGCTCAGACCAACCCCTGTTGACATCGACAACCGCTAGCCTGGCATTGTGAGAGGTGTTACTTATTTCTGCGGATGACTGACATTTTAGTGCCAACAGAGCATCTGCCTGTTCGCTGTGGCTGCATAATAGGGTAATCAAGCTTAATTCAGAAGTATTTCGAAAATCACATGCTGGTCTTACCCAAGCATGATGTTGTGTGATTAGCTCTAACAGCTGTGCTCGCACTTTTCCCCACTTGGCATTCTTATTGTCTACCTCAAGTCTAGTTTCCAGATCTGGGGAAGGAGTGTAGTATAAAACAATGTCATTTTGTCTTTAAGGTCCACACAGCAGAGCTTTTACATTGAACCTCCCAGACAAATTAAAATCAATGTAGAGTTGAATTGACATGTAGACGACACAAGACGACAGAACACACGTTACTTGTTCTGAAGTTTAAACCAATCAACTGGCCCCTCTGCTGTGTCATTACAAGGAAAGCAAAATTAAACACAAAATACAATTACGAGTTGAAACACAAGAGTGTAAAGCCAAATAATAAGTCACATCTTTTAAAAACTGGCCCTGTCATGGAAAAAAAAATGTAAACAAGTGTGCACACACAGAGCACAAACACACACACACACACTCTCTCTCTCTTGTCTACCTTTCGCTTTCATGACAGCCGGCCCCTGCTCGCCTGTGGTGTGAGTTCCCTGCAGCGGATCAGAGTGAAGGGAGGAACTAACTGGACGGCTGGTCCAAGAGAAAAGGGGGTGGTCCCAAAACACGGAGGGCAGGAGTGTGTGTGTGTGTGTGTGTGTGCTTGTTTGTGTGTGTGCTCTGAAAGAGGACCACAGGAGTCCAGTGAAAAGTTCCCGATCCGTGCCCTCCTCATATACTGACAGGGAGAGTGTTTAAATCTGAGCAGCAGTTAATTTTATAAGGGAGGGAAGCATCTAAAATATAGAATATTTGATGCAAGGAATGAATCTCTGCGGTGATAAACAGTAAAACTAAATGACTAGCTGGCACCATATTACATGTGTGCAACATTATGCAGAGTCTAGTGAGTACATTAAGTCATTTGAAATAAAAATGAAGCCTTTATCAATATAAAACAGTGTTCAAACGTTCAGCTTTCCTACAAGATTTTGATTCTTTTCTCTTGAAATGGTGAAATACAAAAATATTTGTAATATTTAGCTAATTCTGTGGCATCTAATTGTTACTGAGCATTTCTCGCTTATAAATCAATCATTTGTCATCTATGTGGCCTCCTCTAACTACTTAAATTATAAAAAAAAATGTGACATGTCATTAATATAAACTTCTATCAATGGAAACTAAACCAAACTGTTCATTACCTGACATGTCAGGTACGCCTTCCAACTTTTCACACAGGATGTAGTCGTTGGGGTTGAGGAACGGCAGCTGCTCCATCATGGACTGCTTCGGAATGAGGTAGAGGACCTCTGCTATCTCCCCATCTTCAATTATTGACATGCGTCTGACGGAGTTCTTCCTCTTCACCCGGTCCAGAACCACCACTTCATTGCTGGAGCCGCAGAGCTTCCCCAGGCTGCTGAGGTTGAGGAGGTTCGCCATGGTCGTGTTGTCCAGACTTTCAGCCAAACAGTTCAGGCTGCACACCGACCCCAATTTAGACACCATACAGCAAGTGTTGACCGTCAAGAATTAAGTTGCTCTCAGAGACGTTGTGACTGACTCAGCGTGTGTTTGTTATCCATCTGGCAGTCAAAGACTAACTCCTGCCACACGCCCCTTAAGAAGATTAAGTAAGGTATATTTTTAGAGTTTATTCAGGGCAAACAGAGGGTCTGAGCTCTAGGAAAGCTCTATCAGGTAAACTTCATCCCTCCGTTCCAGTGACTTTGACTTATCTAAGCTAATGATTAATGCACCTTTTTAATAAGATTACGGGCCACCCCTGTATCATCCAGCTAAGCACAGAGGTAAAATCATATTATTCAAAGCTTCATTAAATGTCCACCATCTGTTTGATTGTTGGTTGATATAAACACATGGACTGCTGGGAACAAAATCATTAGTATTCAAATATCTGATAATCTCGGCAAAGTCAGTCAGTTGGATGAATTAGACCAAAGAACCTGCTGCATTTAGCTGCACAGCGTCAGGGAAAAAGGGGCTGGCACCCTGAAATAAGTACTTGACTTCTACAAGAGTATTTTTACTGAATTTCAGAGGCAGAAATACATTGTAATACTGTATCGTGTAGCATATTCTATAAAAATACACCAGTCTAAAACTTTTCCTTTCATCCTTCAGGTTCACACGAATGTTAAAATACATGTTTCTATCAGTAGCATTTGATGTATTTTAATGTAATGAATAAAAGAAACTGCACTCTAATGTCATCAAACTGATGGTCTCGATTTTGAAGGAGAATTATAAAAACTATTCTGGAAACGTGTTTTCACACATGGCGTTGTGGGTTGTTGAATGTTAATTTATGAGAACAGGTTCTTATTGCATTCATTCATTCATTCATTCATTTTTCTTCTGTGACTGCTTGTCTTGTGAAGGGGTGTGGGGGGGCTGGAGCCTATTCTACGGTTGTGACATGAAGAAGTACCGTTACCTTGACTACCTACAATCGCTTATCAGTTGACAACAAATGTGTAAAGAGCTCCACCTACTGGCTATTGTGTACATTACCTGAGCTGAGCAGAGGAATATTAGCTGGTTCCCGCCATTATTATTATACATTTATAATTCAAATATATTACACTTATGCTAACAGGACAGTGTTTGTTACATTAATAGAAAAACATTTAAATCTGCAAGAAGTATTTCAAAGTCATTTGAGGGCAGCAGAAAAACTAGTTGTGACCATAACATCGTCAAGTTATTTTCTTTTAAGGTGATGACATTAGCAAACTGGTGCTCTTTTTGTTGATCAAGCAATTAAAGATCTTCAGGAGTCGTGTCTCTAGTCCCCTAATATATGCAAGTTCAGTATTTCCTCTTTCATCTTTGTTTTTATTTAACACCAACCTCTTTTTTTTGGTTGCTAAATCCTGCACTGTGTTCACCATCTAGTCACATACTATGTCTGTCTGATTTTCGTGCTGTGCGTATAGTGTTCACAGCTTTGTCCAATTTGTCAAGAAAAAAAATAAAATAAAAAAAAAGGTGCTTGCCACGTCCCAAAATGATGATACATTAGAGAGTGGAAGAGAGTTTGCACAATATTTACTGTGACATTGGACAGACAATCATCCAACATGTTTTTTTTTTTTTTTTTTTACACAACATTGAAATGATTTCATAACCTCAGTAAGGTTCACACAGTCAGTTATGGCAGTAGAGTCAATAAGTTGTGACATTTCACTTTTTCCCTACGTACCCGTATCATAAAAAAAAACACTTGTATATAATCTCTAGTGTATAGTCACTTCAGAAATTATACAGAAGCTTCAACTTTTGGCACACCTTAATGTGCTAAATGATTAAGAGTAAAAAAAACTCGTCTGTCTCGTTAAGAAAATGACATCTCTCTGATTTAAGCGCAGTCCGCCTGTGAAAATCTGAAAAGACTGAACACAAACACCTGCATATATAAAACTCACACTACATCGACAGAAGCCTCTCACGAGAAAAAGGCTCATGATAGTCCACTGGGCCGCTCGCCACCTGGATAATACTGTCACTTCAGTGAAACACGGTGGTAGCAGCATCATGTTTCTATAAAGTGCTGAAGAGAGAAGCTCGTGGTTTTGAGCTTGCTTTTTTTGTGTGGAGCGACATCTTGACTTTGCACCCAGCTGTCCAAACTGATTAATAACACACCTGCAAATTAAAGAGCTGTCGATTTGAGTTGGATTAGAGGTCTGGAGGTCTGTGTTTGGAGAAATATGGTAGGGAATTTGCGGTGTGATTTTTACCTTACAATTTCGGACATAGTCGATTTGCATGGGATTAAAATCACAGAAGACCTATGACATAATTGATAATTACTAGAGGTCCCCAGGTTATGCTTGTCCCGTGTGAATGGGGCTTTAGTCATCATCATCTTAAATTGTAATGACAATTACTATAAAAAGGGTGTTTGACGACACGACTAAATATAAAATATAGTAAAAAAGAGAGAGCATTTATCAGATACAGGGAAAGCTCATGAGTTGACAGAATGAGACCGGACAGCATCATCATCATCATCGTCATCCTCGTTTGGTTCTTCCTCCCCCTGGTTGAGCGGCTCTCTGTCTGAGTCTCTCGCTGCCTGCCCTGACCTCTTTGTTGTCTTGTTCAGGGTCCCGCCCTGCAGAAGAGCAAATATTTAATTAGCAGTCTGTTTGCCGTGTACAGCTCGCGAACGGAGAACATGCCTGTTCATTAGAGATGTCTGACCTGTCTGTGATCGACGATATTAAGCAACACTGAGGTCACGATGCAGCTGACGGTATTAGCCAACATGAAGATCATCATCTTCTGCCAACGCCACAACGGAATCTTAGTTTCGCTGAACAACAAAGAGAAACCATACGGATGAGTCAAAGTACAGCATGGACCATAAGTGCACCACAGTGGCCTAATGTGAAATATGTACTATACGAAAATACGAGTAACGATTTACTACCTAGACTTGGTCCCCAGTATCTGGCCAACAACAAGATTGGAGATTCCAATCCCGATCATCTGGACGGAGGTGGCCAAGCCCATGGCTGTTCCCAAAGTCGCCTGAGGTACTACGAGGGGAATAGATGGCCACATGCTAGCCTGGAAGACAGCACAGACAGGAAAAGGTTTGACACATCACACACTGGCAAAGCAACTGAAAATATGGTAAAAAAGTTGTCTTATGTTGAAATTGGCTAAATTAATCTAAAATCTACAAATCTAAAAGTTGTTATATTGTTTCTATTATTATAGAAACAATATAACAACAATAACAGAATATACCATATAATAAATATAATAATAATGTCAGTGACTGGATTGGAGGCAGGATAGACGTTTGGGGCAAACTCACAGCAGCAAAGGAGTAGGTGACTCCCAGCCATATGGTGGAGACCAGCGGAGGGACAAAGGTGAAAGCCAGGAGTCCAAACACAGGCAGCGTGAGGAAGGCACAGGCAACTGCAAAAACGCCCCGCAGACCTACATAATCCTGATACACACAAAAGATACTGTCACTTTTCTTACACTAGCAGAAAGGCCAAGGCAGTGAGTTTTGAACAGATTAGAAACTTGAAGTATGTTGACAGTATACTTACTATGAGAATGCCCACGCTGGCTGAGAGGACCAGAGAGCTGTCATAAACCGCCCCTGCGATATAGGCTGCTTGCTTTTGGCTGTAGTCGTTGTATTTATCCTGAATGAATTTGCTAGAAAGGAAAACACATGAATGTATGTCAAAATGTGTTTACTTATGAAGTACTTATTTGACATAAATACAAATCTGCTGATGCATACACAGTCAAAATGTATTAAAAGAATACCTGGCGTCTGCGATGAAGGGAAAGATGCCGTTGTAAAAGAACATGATGGTAAGAACCAGCAGCCAGTATCTTAGCGACAGGAGCTTCACATCTTGAATCCTCTACGGACACAGAAGCAAATAATGTATAATAATCACTACAGAGCAACTTGTGTACACACAATTTGCAAAGTGAATGTTTAAATAAAACACAAGTCTGAAAGGATAATATTCATACCACTTTGCGGGACTCCTCTTGAATGGCTCCATCGAGACCCAGCTGCTTCATTCCAACCTTGTCTAAGGCGCTGACGATGACAGCAGAAACAAAGCCCAGCACACACAGCAGTGCTCCTACAAACAAACAACATGCCGTACGGTATCAGAAACTCTTCCTTAAACAGGAATCAGGAAACAGAATATCTGACCTACCGCCCCAGAGTGTCCACTGCATGCCATAGTTTTCTTCGAACCGCTGGGTGAAGAAGAAGTTTAGGACTGAGCCCAGGCGAGAGAAGGCCAGGGTCACACCGAAAGCCAAGGCCAGCTCCTTCCCTTTGAACCAGAAGGCCGTGATGCGGTTCTGAACAACTGATGAGGAGGAGGAGGAGGAGGAGGAGAGAGCAGTTCAGGAGCATTCTATAGAGATGACATCTTAAAGATCATATGTAGCATGGCCTTACTGGTCAGAGATCCGTTGCCTGAACCAAACAGAAGACGACCTGTGAGCATTAGCGGCAGGAGATAGGGAGTTCCTCTGAAGTGGGAACCTAGTGCAAACAGGCTGGAGCCCAAAACACACAGAAAAGAGAACAGGAACACCCCAACTGCAAAGAGAAAGCAATTTAAAATCACTTTATTTTGTCTCTTGTTGGGAAAGACGCACTGATTTAAAGGCCGTACATCTATATCGGCCAGTATTTGATTTGTTGATGCCTTCTGTCCATTGGTAGACAATGGTTTATAGCAATCCAACTGTTTTTCATTTATGTAGACTTACAGCGATTTCCTAATTTGTCAATCAGGAAACCAGCCATGATCACCACTACTGCATTCCTGTTGATAAGAGAGGGAAGCATCAATTGTAACACGTCCTTGATAATACATTTATCAGCATATGCAGAGTAAACTGAATGTGAAAATGTGCTTACGTCCACGCGTAGATGGCATAGAGGAGATTGTACTCCTGAGGGCTCATCCCCAGCCCAACCACACAGTTCACGGTCCCATTGATCACTGTCGCATTGGGACATGTCAGGTTCTGTCAGATGAGGACAAACCAGAGGTAAAAAACATTGTCTATGTAGCCACAAACGCAGGCCAGACTTTGGAAGTTTGACACCAAACTACAGTAATCACGTTCGCTCATGTGGAAAGATCCCGTAACACTGATCTGATTTTTAGGCCGGCCTGCTCTGCCGCCTCTTACTCACCCCTTGAAACTGATCCTGCAAGACACTGGGGATGTCAAAGCAGAAGTAGGAGCCGAACGTCAGCAGGCAGTTAAAGAAGAGCACCACAAAGCGATAATATGCTGGAACAACGACACAGAGAATGAATTCAGTGATTGGAAGAGAACATCACAAACACACTTCAGCATTCAGCATAGAGACATTTTAGCACGCTGGTTTATGTTGAAACAGAAACCTCAACTATATACACACACACATACACCGATCAGGCAGATAATTATGACCACCTGCCTAATGTTGTGTAGGTCTCCCTTGTGCCTCCAAAACAGTTGTGACTCATCAGAGAATGGACATGGGCAACTGGCTAAAACTAAAATAAATACATTTGATTCTTCTTGTTCTTCTCAATTAAGGTTAAAACTTAAGTGGCAAAATATAGTTTAAGAAACACCTACAGTGATTTAGTATTTTAGTCCAATGAGAAGTTTCATGTTGACCTTAAAACATGTACAGCTTGTGTAACAAAAAAAATAGCTGAATTAGCTTGGAGGTGGCAAAAATGAAATAGACCGGGTGTGACTTTCTTCGTAATAAATCAGACAAGAAACCATAAGGCAACTTCCTTCTTGAGTCACATGAGCTTTTTTTTAAGAATAAAATGCTGGGCTGGTCATTCAGTGTCCCAGTTTCTTTTCCCTTTTTCAGGGAAGTGTGTTTTTTTTGTAGAGCTACGAGCTTTGCAGAGGTTTGCTGTTTAGGTCAGCAAAAAAACGTAGACCGAGAAAAGAGAAACAACATTATAGTCAGGCCTACCTTTCTCCGCCGGCTGCACCATAGTGAGGAAACGGTGTTAGCTATGAAATAAAACTTCCAATTCACATCCTTTGTTGTTGTTGTTTACGTGAACGGGCTGGTGTAGCAGGGTTAGCAAGGTACGTTGAGGTGCACTACTTCTCTTCTGCTGGTAACGTCCGCAAACCGCAGCTCTCAAAGCCACATGGATAGACCTGTTGCCATAGATATATATACGTAGTGACGTAGCGTATAGTTTACAGATCTGCGCAGACCCGGAAATGCCGTACTTTGCTTTAGCTGTCCTCACGGAAAACTTTATTGACAAACATTTTATAGTTATGGACAAAGTAATATTTAACAACAGCATCCATTTCCAAATTACATTAGACGGAAAAACATATACAATAGAAATACAGTTTTTGATCAACTTTCTAGTTTTTTAAACTATAGGATTATTATTCATATATAACACCAGTATATGTATGAAAAGAAAAAAAATATAAGCTTAACTGTAATTTCAGTAAATCAAATTGATTTATGGACATTCCAATTAAATGATTAAATATATTAAACAAATTTGTTATATTTCAATTATGTGGGAAGAATGCAGATCGCTTGTTATTAAAACCATAAAGCAATTTTCACTTAAATTATATTTTTAATGTTTCACACGTATTAACACAGATTAAATGTTCCGCTGATATTAATGTAAGCAAAGGATTATTAAAAACATTAACTGGATTAAAATAATTTATACTAATGACGTTGCGCTCGTACTACCATTTACTTCAAGTTTGTATATTTTAATCAAAATAGCACTCACAAAAATCTTGTAAACTTGATGTCGATAGATATGATGTCGAATGCATCGAAAATTTCCTGTAACAAAAGACTGTTAATCTACGCTTTGGCGGGCTTCTTTATTTAAAAAAAATAAAAAATAAATAAAAAAATAACAAATAAGGTATTAAAACAAAACTGTGAAGGATTTCTGTGATGAAAACAAGAGAATATATGCAGCGCGTTTTGAACTATTTGTTCCTCCGCGGACACCATCGCGCCGACACAAACAATGCCGCTGATCTACTCCACATTTTTAAGATTTGCTTGCGATTTATAAATCACACATTAAGTGCATCTGATCATCTCGTAAACATGTGAAATGATGTCTGTTTTGCGTCGAGCAAAAACGTGGGAAGTATCTGAGTCTGAGGACAGCGATGCTGAAAGAAAGGCTGATTTAAATGGCGACAGGATCGGTCCAACTTTAGTGTCAGTCGGCGCAGAATTAAAAGAGGACCAGAGTGCAGAGGAGAAGTGCAAAAGTCTCCCTTCGTCAGCGACAAAGAGGGAGTCAGGTCAGACTTTGTCTCCTCCGCGTCCAGGTGGCTCCGGCACGCCGAGTCCTGCAAGAAAACGCCGCAGCAAGGAGGAAATAGAGGCGGACAGACAGAAAGCCAAGGAGAAGAAGGAGGAGAGGGAGAGACAGAGAGCAGCCAGAGCAAAGGAGAAGGAGGAGAGGAGGCAGGAGCAGCAGAGGAGGAGAGAAGCTGCCGAGAACCTCAAGAGACTCCGACCAGAGAACTGCCTCAAGAGTTTGACCGTCTGCATAGATCCAGGTTAACCATGTTGCCTTCATGCGCAGTCGGAAATCTTGAAACCGTACACCAACCAGATACACATGGCAAACAATAACAAATGGGCCATTGATCACACTATATACATTTATGATACAATTTTGATATAGTGTGAAAATTCTTCATAATCTGCCATTTTTTAAATCCTAAAGTTGACTTTGTTTATTTGTGGTAACCCCTAAACATTCAATTTTGCAAGACATCGCTCAAAACTGTCTGGGCTAAGCACAAAGTTGAAGTAACTTTTCAAAATCAGCAGCAGAACTACTGAGGCTCCTGCTCAGATTTATTTTAGTCATCTGATCAAACCTGAATATGTGGCTGTTTGTGTTTACAGCCTAGAAGGTATGAGCTACCATTTAGAAGCATCATCTGACCTGTTTATGACCTGCCACAACGAGGAACTATGACTGAAATGATGCATCGACATTTGCTGATTTGTTAATCTTTAATCCCGTGTGTGTCCGTGCGTGTCGTTAGCTCTCCTGCAACAGGGTGGCTCAGACATCTTGTTGGACACGCTGGCCGCCCTTGAGTGGAGGTTTAGCATCGAGAGTCAGCTGCTCGCTCACAGCGTCACCTGGACCAGAGATTTACCTGAGGTATGCAGCTGTCACTTCTGAAATGCAGACTTTTAAATGTGCCAACTGCACCTGTAAAACAACTATATTTAACGTGCATGTTATATGTTTGCATTCATCTGCGTTTATTAAAAGGCTGTACTTCTACTGTTGCATTCGGAATTGACATTTTAGCAGGGAGAAGATGGAAAGCTCTCTGTGGAGGAGGAGCAGGTGGTTCTGGTCTTGGGATTGGCGGATTTCATGGACATTGTAATCTCAGTAAAAAAGGTAAGCAACTTTGTTAGTCATAAAACCAACACGGTAGGCTCTTGGGAGACTAAGGCTGCCTAGTTACAGTATGTGTGTCCTATAGTTGTTGGACTGACCTTCTCTGCTCTGCAGATGTTGGACACTGAAGGGGAGGAGGCAGAGACCGGGTCTTTCCTTAATCCTCTTTTGGAGTGTCTCAACCGTGATGCCAAGAAGGTGGTAAATCTCTTGGTGATGGACTCTGAGCCAGATTACAGGTCAGTGTGTATCTGTCTATATGTCAGATGGACATAGAGCACTCACTTACTTTTCCAGTTATAGCTTTATTTACCAAATGTATTATTCTAATAAATCTCTGTAGTGATTTATTCACTTTCATGTAAGAATTTCATGATTCATAACAGTGGCGACATGGTACAATCCAAACTGGGGATGCAGAATCTGGACGTTGAGGAGGTCAGTTTCCATCAATCTTATGTGATCATTTTGTAGACATTTCAGAAGATTGATACATACATATTTCCATGTTAGTAAAGTTTTAACAACTGCAAACTAATTTCCTCCCAGGTTCTTGTGTACCTTCAGCTCTACAAAAATATCTCCCTGGTCTTCCTGGATGGCTGGGAGGACGTCACCGACCATGTGTGTGCTGTCACCAAGGCTTTGTCGAAACGCCCTTTCAAGTATGCACGCACAAAGTCATTCCCTCCACAAATCTCATCACCTGTAAAGCCAGTAGTGGTTTTTAAACTTTAAAGTCAGAGAATTAGACAAAATAGAATGCCTTCCCTCACAAATAAAGCATCCCTCCTTGCAGACTCCTGACAGAGCGGGCAGAGCTGCCGTTTTGTGTGGACGGTTCGTGGGCCAGCGGTGTTCGGGTGGAGAGAGACGGCTCCGGGCTACGTGAGGTCTGGAGCAGGCAGATCCAACAGCTGAATAGAGTTAGCCCCGCCGTGGCCTCCACCGTGACCGCATCCTACCCGTCTCCTCAGCTGCTGCTGCAGGTACACCTGCAGAGTGTGTCCTCTGTAGCTTGTGTGCAGAATCATTCACAGAAAAGAAACAGCTCGTAAAACACACATTTGCTTTTAGGCTTATCAGAGCTTGGAGTCGGAGGAGGAGAAGAAAGGGCTGCTGGCTGGCCTCTTAGTGAAAAGCAGAGGCAAAGAGAGACGAATAGGACCGGAGATATCAGCCCGAGTCTACCGCTGCTTCACAGCCCAGAACGCCCAACTGGTCCTGGACTAATGTGCCCTCTAGATGGATGGATGCCAGCCAGCGAGGATGACTCTGGTTTCTACGTGGCTGCTTATGTGCTACTGTTGATGTTTACAAGTTAAAAATACGCTTCAGATACTGTATCATGTTCACTTTCCTGTAGAGCTCAATTAATACTAACCCAAGCTGAAACAGAAGGAAGGAATATAATATATTACTATATAATATATTTAGTAAAATAAGGAACTTTAAGAGTTTTGTATATAGTATTAGTTATGTATAAATATGATACTCTCAGTTGTGTGATAGGTTTTTGTATGAACTTGTGTATAAAAATGAGCTGCATACGAACATTTTTGGTTTTATTTTATAGAATCGCCTGAGTAAGAAAGTTCATAAACAAAAGCATAAATGTAAATAGAAAAAAACAAAAAACACTCCTGCTCAGTGTTAAATCCTCTTATAAGCAACAACTCAACACACTGCTCGTATTAATTTCAAATGCTGATCGCAAAAGACGTTTACAGAAAGTTTCACAGTATCAAAAAGCAGCTCCTGTCCTCCTGGAGTCTGTCCCTGAGATAAACTATTACAATCTTTCCAGTGTTCTTCTGTCTAACCTGCCTGGACAGTAGTAGGCCTTGCAAAGACGGTGACACTGTGTTAGCTGAGTGATGGAGATTGGCTAAAATGAGAATACACACATTCAACCCTTTTTTGCTAAAAAAAGAGAAAAGCAATAATCCCCTCAAATATTGGGTGAAAGATAAAATTGCTTGTTCCTCCATGCGTTACAAGAGGAGACATCGATGGCAATGGTAAAGTAGCTGTATGCCAAACAACCCAATCACGTGAATTACTAAGTCCAGCGGCATCTTTTGCACTGATGATCCTCCGGCTCAGAGCAGCAGCTATCATAGTCGCTGCTGGGAGGGGTTGGAGGACAGTGACAAGCACTGGAATGAGTTAGAGGCAACGTCTGACAGGGGCAGTGGTGACAGGCTGTGTCAGGAAACGGACTGGTGCGGGGGCTGGGGGAGGCGCAGGCACTCGGGGTGGATACCAGGCTTGGGATGGGGCTGGGGCTGGGGCTGGGGCTTGAAGGCAGGCTCATCTCCTCGTGCAAATCCTCTGAGGTTTCAGGGCTGCTGTTGAGGTTGAAGACCCAGCCTAGCTGTGCGTGGAGGATGGTGCGTAGGCCCGGGGGCAGCTCCAGGACGTTGAGTACGTTTGGGCAGCAGGGCAACATTTGGCGCAGCCGGGTACAGCAGAGGTACTGGAGGGAGGTGGGTGTATAGCAGGCACGGATCACCTTCATACTGCTCTTGGCTGCTGTGGAGCAAACCATGGGGTAGAACTTCTTGTTCTGGAGCCTGGTAGCAGCTACACCTGTTAGCAGGAGAGGTGATAGCCATCACTAAAGTGAATTTTATAACGCTAATAGCTTAGGTTGTAGGAAAACACAAACCTATGCAGTGTCGGTTCTTGTAGAAGGTCAGGGTACCGTGCCATGTATCCAGGTGCAAACCTATGATCGAGCCTTGACCAAACCGAGAAGAGAATTTCACTTTGTCCCCTTTATTCTGGAGCAGACCTTTAAACACACAGATGAGAGTTATTTCTAGAACTGTAGATCAGGTCAAACAGTCAAAATCTCACAGATTTGTCTGATAAGCTCTAACCTGTGTAAGACAGCCCCCAGCTGTCTTCATCGTGGCCCAGCAGGCTGCCAAAGCTGTACTTGAACTTCTCTAGGTTCACCTCTGCCGTCCCAATTCCCACCATCTACACAGAGAAAATGAGGTTACAACCTTCTCTGATCCCTTCCAATATAACTTCAGCATTAGTCAAGAGGCTGCTGTATACGCACCATATCGGTTCCATAGACAGGAGACGTCATCTTGACCTCCCAGTAGTGTTGGCCATCTGCGAGCTCCTTGGTGCCGCGGATGGCAGCGGTGCCGCAGCTGTAGTCTGAGTGAAAGCTCACCTTCCTGTTGTCGCAGCTGAGGAAGGCTCCAGAGGACCTGCAGTGCTCATCCCACACCCAGTCGAAACCTGAAAGCACACCATACGTGAACAGATGGATCATCTGCTAGCTGCAGGCCACTCAGTCCACCACTATCATCCAAACTTAACAACTACCTGGCTGGATTGCCACAATGTTTGGTGAAAACATCCATCATCTAACCACAACACAATACACAATATACTCCTAATACTTTCAAGTCACACAGATCAGCCACAACATTTTTCCTAATATTGTGTAGGTCTCCCTTGCTACTCCAAAACAGTTGTGACTCATGGACATGGGCCTTCTCAGGGTGTCCTACGGCCTTTGGGTCCTGTGGATTGAGGGGAGGGGTCTCTGTTGATCATCCCACAGATACTTGATCAGTTTGGGAGATAGGGAATGTCATTGCTATGGGGTGAGGGTGCCTGGTCTGGTCTAGGTGGGTGCTACATGTCTGAGTAACATCCACATGAATGCCAGGTCCAAAAGTTTCCCAGCAGAACATTGTATGGTCACAAGATGGTCAATGTTATTCACTTCCTCTGTCAGTGGTTTTAATGTTGTGGCTAATTTGTGTATATTGTTAAATAAGCACTCACAACACTAAACTTGTGCCCATCTATGGTGTATTCCTGTAATTCATCAGCTTTTGCTCACCCTGATCCTCCTCCCCACAGAGACAATCACTGATGACACTGAGACCAGGGTTGAGCTCTTCCTCTCGGTCACAGCGGCAGAACGACTCCCCCGTCACTGGTACTGTGCTGGGCAAGGCCACCACCTCGCAGACCGTCTGGGAATTGGCCAGATGGTCCACCTCAGACTCCAAGTCGCTCATCTGATTGAAAACAAAAAGTACAAGTAGCTGTGGCTCAGTAGGTCCATGAGGGTTAGCGGTTAGATCCCCAGAACGTGCCCCACGCCGAAGTGTCCTTGAGCAAAACAATGAACCCCCAGTTCCACCCAATGCTTGGCACTGGTGTGTGAATGTGTGTGCGCTTTGAGTACCAATAGGCAGAAAGGTGCTACATAAAAACAAGACCATTTACCAATCAGCATCTTGTAAGTCAATGGTCCAGGGTGGCTTTGCTGCAGGGAGTTCCAATGGAGGATTGTATTTAAGGTTTTTGCAGTACCTCTTGCAGCCATGAAGGCTTTTTGACTGGGATAGCGGCAAGCAAAAAGCATCAAGTCTGTACGGAAAAATCACAATTCGGCAACGCTGCACTCCACAAGCTACAGCGGCAAATGAGAACCAATATGTCATGTTTCAAAGACTTGTTAACATAACTTTTTCCCTAAAAGGCTTGTGAGTATTACTGGTGAGACAAGTCATGTGCGTCTGTAAAAGTAAAATGAGAAGCCTTCCAAAAATACTGGACCTCCTGTCCTTGCCTTTGGAGACCTGATCATGTCTACCACACGGACAGAGGGCAGTGGATAACTACTAGCACCCAGGTAGACATACTATCTTCCACAAAAATAAGGGATTTAAACACTTTTCAATGTCTAACCATCTCCTTTTTCAACATTTGTTGTACCCTACAAACCCCAATATCTCACCTGTGTTGTCATCTGGCCTTCCCACTCTTTCCTGTCCGATGTCTGGATCACTGCCGTGGCATCTGGCCCTTGCCGTATCTCGCTCCAGGGCAAATGGCGAGCCCGGCCATTTCTGCCTCTTCTCAGCATGGCAGCTCTGTGGACAGCCAAACCAACACCTGATGACCACCTGTCATTATGTTTACGAGGCCATGCAGTTTATATTTACGTCAAGTAAGGTCAGCGCTGGTGGGGGGAATGAGAAATTAGTGCAGTGTTTAATTTTTTAACATTGGTAAGTTTTGCAGCTTGTTTGAGGATATTTAGAATTTTTATTTTCCTAAAATACCACACATTAAAAATCCTTTTATTCCCACTTTACTGTAAAATGCTTCGAAGAGATGTGAACCACCTCACCATCTGACAAACTTCTTGGATGGCTGAAACTAGGTCAGTCAGAGCTGTGAACAGCACTTCACTCACTGTAGGCATTTTGCCAGTGCAGCAGTCTGTTCACTGACCTTAAAAGCAGCGCATACTGCTGCAAAACATCCTTGTGAGGAAACGTCTCTGGTCACCTGCAGGCCGGTCTTTGTGTGCTAGCTTGCCTATTTTCATCTGCCCCATATGCCCCGCAGTTGGCAGCACGTAGTGTTTCCACGCACATGCTCAGCCTTTAAACCCAACCCTCTACTTTGCCACTAGGACAGCATGCCTGTCAGCACATAGACACAGCTAGATTCACCTGACCCAGTAACCACAGTGTGTACCAGAAATCAGATTCCAAGTTTTAGTGTTCTATCTTCTATCGTACTTTCTGTGGATTTCTCATCCTAACAGCTTTAATGTCTGAGTCCAAAAACAGGTCTGACGTAGATGTTTGCTTTAAAAAAAATCATTCTTGTTTGAGCTGTTTACCACTTTCAGACAGTAATCAATAACAATCAAGTGCGTCATTAGTGATGTCTGATATGCATTGTTGTTTACAATGAACCGTTTATGAAAATCACTCCAAGAAAACTGTTCTTCTGAATAACAAAGTATTTCTTTACTCTCTATTTCAGTATGTATTATATACCATTATAACAGAAAGTTGTTGGAGTTCTTTGTTGACTCCCCGTGCCTCGACCTGATAGCATAATTCAGCTTAATGCCAGCACTGAACACAGCAGCTGGTTACTGCGTCGCAAACAGGTGCAGGACCCAACTGCCATTAATTTAGATTAGCTAGTGTGGAGTTAGTCTCGTTTTAATTTGGCCTTGGCCTACATAATGTAAAGGCATCATCTGGAGGACCGAGTCAGTCAAGCTGCTGTACCTTTGACAGGAATGCAGCCACCACTGGACTGTGACAGCAGTATGAGTTAAGTGTGAGATACAAAAGTATTGAAAATAAAGTTTTATTTACCTTCAATTCTCATGCATCAGTATCTCACCTTCTCATGACAAGACAAGCCAGTGCAAACTGTGAGACTGTAATTCTCAATGTAAGTCACTCTTAAGACACTATTATCAGCTGAATTCATAAATCTCTCAACAAATACCATTGGTATGTTAAACATATAACATAAACTCCACTACAGTCTGCTCTGTTAGTGATCTACCTTAAAACCCCTAGCATAACAGTAGCATAATAATAGTTATGCTCTTACCTTACAGTAGTCTTCCTGTACCCTGTCTTGCAGTGGCTCATTTGATTGCCAGTGTGCATCTATATCCGACTGTGTGACAGGTGCAGTTTGCACTCTGTCCCACTTCTCAGCCCTTGGAGGTAAACATTACTTCTCCACGCCCTCGCCTTGTGCTTATTGGATAAGACATATGTGGAGGAGGAGTATGTTAACCCTCCTGTTAAGTTCGTTTCTAAGGAACAGCACTGATTCCTGATTCCTGTGAAGGGGAGCATTAGTGTATGTTGATTACACCAATTAAGCCAAGCAGGAGAAGTTTAAAATCTCTCACTATTTTTAATTTTTAATTTATTTTTTTGATCTTTTAAACTTTAAAATGAGCCAGTTTGACCTGCAAACATTACAGGGGGAGTATACCTTATCTAGCTGGGGTAAATGTGACAATGACATTTCAGGTCTGCTGACTTGATAAAACAAGAAGGCAAATAACCATCATGTGCTTTAGTATTTTTTTTTTCTATTTTCTTAACCCCTTAACCTAATTCTACTTACTATATTGAAGTACACTCTAAATGTTTTGTATCAAGATTTAAAGATAATCAGTCAAATTAAAATAATATTTAAAAAAATAAAAAAATAAAAAACTTTTTCCACTTTTGTCTAAAAGTACAAACCGATCATTGGTGTTCCGTTATCTCGGGCTCTTATCATTGTTGTCCAGCAGTCAACGCACTCAAACACTATGCTCGACCCTATGTGGTGCTCTTGAATGCACCATGATGCGCCCCGGCTGTCTATTGGCTGTTTTCTAAGAGAGGCGGGGCTTAAATTCATCATGCGCTGTGTGATTGCACCGTCGGCCAGTGACGACCCCGGAACTAGTCGACTCCAATACTGTGTGCTTCTCTGAACCCTAAATCCAAACTATGGAACAAATTAATGGTAGGTCGAAGTTACCGGTCAACAAAACGTGTACGGAGGAATTCGTATACGTTATTTTGAGCGTGTTCATTCATACACTTGTATTTCCACCCTTAGACACGGCAGCTGACAGTTAACTTAGCTTACCGGTTAGCAGCAGCTAAATAAAAATCGGCTTAAGTTTCACGTCCAACTCTTTCAGATGCTAAAACATTGGAGAGATGCAACTTTTGTTCTTACCAAACCCTTTTGTTTCATATCCCATAGATGTTACAGTAATAAACATATATTACATAGTTAGAACGTTATGTATTGTAACATCCATGTGCTGAACTGAAGTGATGTAACATCTCTAACTGCGACATTAAGCTCTGAAACTGGATTCAAATCACTTTGACAGTTCAGTGCCATGCTATCGAGTCAACTTTAAACTTACTGAACAAGCTTCTATTAATATGCTGATGTCATGGTGACATATGTATTTTTTTCTCCTTGTCATGTAAGATGGCAGCTTGTCGCAGGTCCGGCATGTTGTGTTGATTCTGTCAGGGAAGGGAGGTGTGGGAAAGAGCACCATCACCACAGAGTTAGCCCTGGCCCTCAGGCATGCTGGCAAGAAGGTGAGTCGCTGCTGCTGCTGTCAAGCATTCATGACAAGAAAGGAGCTGCGTGCGTTTTGTTTACAACACTCTGTGTTCCTCAGGTTGGCATCCTGGACGTCGACCTTTGTGGCCCCAGTATCCCCCGCATGCTGAGTGTGGGCCGGCCCGACGTGCACCAGTGTGACTCCGGTTGGGTGCCGGTTTACACTGATGCCCAGAAGAGCCTGGCCCTTATGTCCATTGGCTTCCTAATGGAGGATCCGGATGAAGCAGTGGTGTGGAGGGGGCCCAAGAAAACAGGCATGTTATTCTCCACTTAAATAAATAGTACACAACATAGTCCCATAGGACAGTTCTGTGCTGGTACAGCCTGATGAGCCTAAAACTGTTATGAACACCACTGCCTCTCGTGTTTAATAAGCAGCCAAAACAACTCCCAACCATCCAGGTATGGACTATAAGAGACTGAAGTTTCTCTGTAGCATCAAGACCATCTCAGTAAAACCTTTTAGTCCTATAAACTGTGAGATGGAACTAAACAGATCCTGAGCTGCACACAATGCTTGCTGTTTCAGAGATGGTCCATATTAATTTGGCCCTTGCCTTCATAATAAAAGTCAACTAGTAGTTTGCCAGTCGAATGCTCTTAATGTGAAATGCCGGCAATCTCTGAACCCCGTGGATATCGTGGTATGATGATTTAGCTTTCTGCATTCATATCCCTGCATTCATATCCGTTTATAGAGATTACATTGGCATTAACTTATTATAAGTTAATATACTTATTACAATTTTTTCCAGGAATGTTGCCACAGCCACTCAGTTCATAATAATGCAAATATATAGGTAATGCAAGGCTGTCTCCAGTGGGCAATAGGCAAATCATGATCTATTGTTTCCAGATAATCAAAGTTACTCCCTCGTCTGTGCGAGGTCATAATGTTCTGGCTCTTCTGTCTATCGCCACGATTGTTTTGGAATCGCACATTCATAAGTTAATCAAATCAAACTGCACATTTCCTTATGTTTTCTGCGCCTGAACTTCCCGTCCCGCAGCTTTGATTGGCCAGTTTGTGTCCGACGTGGCGTGGGGGGAGCTGGACGTGCTGCTGGTGGACACGCCGCCGGGGACGTCCGACGAGCATTTGGCTGTGCTGGAAAACCTTAAAAAGCACAGAGTGGACGGGGCCATTTTGGTCACCACACCACAGGTACACATTACCCAGATGTACATACTGTAGGCGGAGCAAAGAGACTAAATAAAGCATGTTTACGGTGACAGGTAAGCTCGTGATGTAGGCTTGCGCTCATTACCCTTTTTGCCATCTGTGCAGTAAGGCAAGATGATGTAATGTCCTGTAATTTTCCACATTTTACAATGACTGAATGTACAGTGGATATAAAAAGTCTCTGTTGAAACTGTTAAAACTGCAAAGGTGTCCTCCAAGGTCAGCTGGGATTAATCAGTCACTTCAGATGAAGAAAGTTGTGTTGTACATAAGCTTGACACGTGGCCGTATACCCCATTATAAAAGCGTGTGCATGCTTTTAGAGTTATTCTGCATTCTTATTATGAATTGTGTCACATAGTTTTCAATTCCGTTGCATTGTTTTTATGCAATAATCACAGAACGCTCTGTCTTCTTGGCCTGAGAGACTTTTTATATTCCCTGTATATTCCATAACAAGAATGGGTGACACTGAGTAAAAATGGATCTTGTGTTGCTGCAGGCGGTGTCAACAGGAGATGTGAGAAGAGAGATCACCTTCTGCAAGAAGACGGGCGTACGCATCCTGGGCATTGTGGAGAACATGAGCGGCTTTGTTTGCCCCCACTGCTCTGTGAGTGTCATCCTTTTTACACAACTGTGTTGACATTACAGACGTTGCTGTATGTTTGTCAAAAGCCTGACAGCACTGTATGAATGAGTAAATGCTCCTCTTTCACAGGAATGCAGCAACATATTCTCAAAGGGGGGCGGTGAGGAGCTGGCCAAACTGACCGGATCCCCGTTCCTCGGTGAGCAGTCTATTATCTGTAATGTCAGCTTGCAGCCACACGGTGGCACTGCGAGCGCACCGCCACTCCCCGATCCACCATTCATGATTTTTGAGGCATGTGCGTCACAGCCATGCTGCTAAAATGGTCGATCCGCAACACAATACACGTTAATCAATACTTCTTGGTCAGATGAATAGATTATTTAACCGTTTCTCTCGGTGGCTATCAGCTCTGTGAGTAGATCAATCTGGTGAGTAATGATGCAGCTAATGCAGCTTACCCTGTGGGAGAGAGAAGCCAGCTGTACCCCACAGTGCTGCAGGGGTCCGAATGGAAGTGTTTGATAGATCAGTGCTCCTGAACTGATTATCACTACCCGTAGAGAGCTGAGAACAGCAGCAAGTGTGTGCCAATGATTGTTCATCTTTGCCTTCTCATTTCAGGCTCCGTGCCCTTGGATCCTCTTCTCAGCGCTAGCATAGAGGAGGGCAAAGACTTCATCCAGGCCTTCCCTGACAGTGCCACCTTCAGTGCCATTAGCAGTATTTCCCAGACTCTGCTGGACAGCCTCCAAGCAGCTTGAGCCACGAGTTCATTTGCATAAAATCGTTGCTCTGTTAAATGTAAATCACCATCATGGAGAATTGTCATTTTTTTTTTTAGATGTATTTTTCCATACATTTTTTTTTTGTTATTTAAATTGATCCATACATATTTACAATGCAGGCTTTGTGTTCTGTTGTCATATAAGCGCTGCAGTTGCAGTTCTTGGGGTGTGAGGATTATCAGCTAACGCCCCAAAGTAAAAAGGAAGAGATGAACGCTGTTAAAAAAAGGTCACAGAGCTAACTCCGTTTTGTACATACGTTTGTAATAAAATGGTAACTCATGCTACCCGTACGTCTGTCACAGTGAACTGAAATCACTACATTTCGTGTGTCTGGAAGCCAGTCAGATCTAAGTTGGAATCTTCTTTAATTCAATTGTGAAAACATTCACGTCGACACATCAGGATAACTTCAATACAGGATTGTAGATTGGCGCTTCAGTAAAACGCGTCAGCAGCAGTACAACTTTCAGGAAATCGACTCCAGATCAACATGGACCAGTCCTCATTAAACTAGGCCAAACTTGCACACTAATCTCGCTGAATTCTTGTAAACTTCTTGGATTTTTTCCTTTTTGGAGGACATATACGTGAAACTCTCTGATCTGGATTAGATCTTCTGAAACTAGCCCGCTCGTCAGGTTCATATTCCAACAGCAACAAAACACTGAAACCCATGCAGGATTTTAATGTCTGGAATGTGGAAGAGATGAGGAACAGCCACAGATGAAAGGGGGAGGAAAGGGGAGGGGGTGAATAAGATGAGGAGAGATGAAATGTGGAAATTACACTTGTGAGACCCAACACGGGGCACACACACCTTTAATGCAAACAGCAGTACTACAGGAAAAACACTGATGTTTGAGAATGTCTGCGTAATGATTAGAATACAGCTACACACAAAACTCCCACTCCACCAGCAACATACTAAAGGCAATCTTAATTATTAAACCAAGAATTACATCCAGAGGAATTCCAACCACTTATCACAATTAACCCACAGTGCATTAAATCTATCTATATAGATATTTATATGTCTGTATATATATATTTATATGTATATATCCTGGGGAATTAAAGACTTTTGCTGCATTATACAGTTTAATGAACAATTTCTTATAAATAAGATCAGTGGAAAAAAAATCTTTAGTCCATACACATTTCTCTTTACAAATAGATCCTCAAGATTAATGTGGACATTGTGTCAACTCCCAAGTCAGTGGGAGGAGAAAAAGCTGTGTGGCCCTTTGGTCAGCTCTCTAAGACCAGAGACCAAGCTGCCTCAGCTGGCCTCAAAGCCTGAAATAAGTGGAGGGAAAAAGGAATCTTCATCATACATTTGTTTTTATACACACATACGCACACACACACGAGACAGACAAATCACTACATTGCGCATTTACAAGTTGACTATCAAATTGGGACGACTGTACACATTGTTGAGATAAGACCATATTTATGGAGCCATTTTTAATTCATTTTTTTTTCCCCCAGCCATCACTTCTCTCATCTTGCGCGGAAACAAAACTTTTCAATTTTCTTCCCCCCCCCCGTTTTACACGTTTTCCTCCAGCAGCAACATAAAGGACATATCTTGTAGTGGAGATGTTTGGGTGTTTATTTTGTGGAGAGAATGAGGGCGACAATGAGACCGTAGAGACCCAAGACCTCGGCGAAGATCAAGATGAGGATCATGCCCACAAAAAGCCTCGGCTGTTGAGCCGTTCCCCTCACGCCTGCGTCGCCCACGATGCCGATCGCAAAGCCTGCTGCCAGCCCACTCAGGCCTACGCTCAGCCCAGCTCCGAGGTGGAGGAAAGCCCTGCACACACACACACAGTTGCCGTTAGTATATTCATGATCACATGTTCACAAAATCTGGGTCAACAATTTATGTTGAATTGAAGATTAGAACAATGTGGATGTCAGGATGAATGGATTCTACTGAACTGTATGGAGAAACTATTCTGATGGGACTTCGTTTTACAGTTCCTAACTAGAAATATTTTAAACTGATCCAACAACGTCAGGACAGAATACGTTAGCATAGACATGTTTGTTATTATATAAGTGGGGCTTTATGGTCTTAAAGGACGGGGCTGGTGTTACATCTTTTATGGCCGAGACATAAAACGTCATAAAGTCACATGACTGCATTATGAGACAAGTTCCCTCACTAGAAGGAGACACCTCTCCAACATGTAGGACAAGAGTGACACCACATTTGCAGACTCATGAGAAAACTACACTGATTAGTTCACAAGGATGACTCATAGTTCGTAGCAGTGAACCTATAATACATGAGGATATTGATTTGAACAATTTTAAGTGTTCACATCGTTTTTGTTTTTTAACAATTCTCAATTTAGACGATTAGATTAAGGATTGTGGTCCAAACGGATCACATGCTTATTTTATTTTAAATGCCAACATTTCATGGTTTAAGCCTCATAAAAAAGAATAAGGATCTGGGGGTTTTACCTTTACTTGTCATTTTTGAATACTTCTGGGGTTTGAACTATCTGGTTGGACAAAAGCATTGTGAAAATGTCACTTTGGACTCTGGGTAAATATTTTCACAATTGTTAGATTAACTTAAAATAATAAGCACCTTAATGTTTAACATCAATCTTGTTGTTAAAGATTACAGCTCTATAAAAACTAAGAGCTCATCTAATGCTCCCTCTGGAGAGAGGAGAAGCTGCTTCTCCTTTCAGGAATGTGGCCTTGTGGGTAACTTGTGTATCTATTGCAAGAAGTGAATCTCTCCCAGTGTGTCGGAGTAGAACCGGCACAATGCTGCACATGGTATAAGAAGTTGTTCTGTTACTTTAGCCAGTGTAACATGTCTTGACAAGCAGAACAGTTACTGAAAGGCTATGTTTAATATTGGCAGTCACAGAAGAGACATTAAAAATTCTCTGTTTATGCCGTTTAGCATGGCGTGCTCCTTTATTCTTAACAGAAGAAGGGTAGAAACACAGAGCTAGCATATCTAGCTGCACAGACAGACAGCAACATCCTACTACACGGTAGGCGTTTGCAGTGCACCTTTCATTTAGCCGTTTTTGTTTTTTTGTGCATTGAACCCTGCAACAGTGAACTTTTGTTAAGATTACTGAGTGAAGATGCAAATAGTTGATACAGTTGACCGAGCAGCCCATCTAGGACTTAAAACTAATTTATTAATGATGCCTCTGAAAACAGAATTTCTGGATGCCCTCTCGATGTCCAACCCTAAAATTTCTGTAGGTTAAATTTGTCAGTTTTAGAGTATTTTTTGATCAAATGTCAAATATTCACATCTGTGCAATTATTGCCCAAAACACAAGGCCATATCAACGCTGCTTAGAACCGACTACATGAGGTTCTCCTCAGTTAACTTCAGTTGACAAAATGCAAGGCATACAACACAAATGTGTGAAAATGTGACTCGTCAGCTGAACTCACTTGTAAAGGCTAAGTCCATCTGTGATTTGGTTGGCAATCAGCACCGCTACTACCAGACCGTAGATGGCTATAATACCCGCCATGACCACGGGGATGATTGACTTCATGATGAGCTCCGGCCTCATCACAGACATGGCAGCAATACCTGTACCGCTCTTAGATGTGCCATAGGCCGCTCCCAAGGCTGGAAGGAAAGATGGAGAAAATGATTAGTTAAATAAACAAGACAGCACACTGGAGTACACATACTAGTAGCTAGTTACAAGAGGCTAGCAGCCTGATGAGACAAAGCTGATTAACAAAGCAGAAGTGAAATAAGAGATGAAGCAACAATACAACACAACTGCCACAGTTTCTGTTCCCTCTGAAAACCTAACATGGCTCCACTTGGGGAATTCTCTTCGCGTTCAAAAGGAAAGAACAGGTCACGATCCTTTGTACTCATGCAGGCAATGTCACTGAAAATGTGTATTTTAAGACTATATCTCGTCTCACACTAATGTAGCATTTGCGATGTCAGAATTAACTCTTGCCAGGCTGCTACAGAAATGTAAATCACTCAGATTGAAACAAACGTCATTAGGTTTCTGTCACTGAAAGAAGCAGAAGGCTGAAGACAGTCCCCAGAGACTATACCAGTACAGGATGGGTACCAGAGAGACTAGCAGTTCACACTCCTGTCACATCTGCTGTGTGCTATCTCTAGCCCACACTAGTTTCTGGCCAACATCACTGTAATATAATGGAGGAGGAGGAGAACAGAAAGCTCCATCAGCAAGTTCAGCTCCATCGGCCTGTGACACTGAGGAGAAAGCACAGTGCCACTTACGTCACACACAACCAAGTCTGGATGCAGGAGCAGCGTAGAAGAGAAAAATCAATTGCTCCAAAATTAGAAACCATAATACAAACAGCATATAGGACAACAACTGCTTATAAATCAGATCGACAACAAAGAATTGAACAACTTGCAGGTGAGATGAGGGAGTATTTTGCAATATCCAACAAAGCCTGTCAAAGCAGTGGACTTTGTCATGTGCCAGAGATAGGCTGGTTCAACGACATTGTCAGAGGCGTGTGTAAGCACTTGTGTGTTAATGTGAGCATGTTTGTTTCCTCATCCACAGCAAAAGTAAGAGAAAGCGAAAGCTCTGATGTGACTGCGGCATCAACATCTGTGCATACGTGCTTACTACGCTTTACAGCAGCATTTAACAAATATTTATGCTTAATTTATTCTACAAGAGCTGAAGAGGTTACTTTAATGCTAAATATAACCACTGTCCTCTACTGTATTTGTTAATAGGTCACTCATGAGCGATGTCAAAATGGCTACATAACAAACCAGTATACCCAATAAAACTGAATGCTACACAACTACCTCAAAAAAAACAAAAATCTGTCCTTGCTATGTACGGTCACGATCCGATGCACATCTTGTAATATTACTGGTGTTCAAACAAGGGCCTGGCAATGTCATTTTCTCAGCTGTTCATAGCCAACATACTGATGATGATTAAATCCGAAAAATCTCTTGGGAGGCAGTCTTGTGCATACAGCCCGAGGTTGCACCGTTTTCTCATTTTCGTGTACAAGAAGCCGGAAGGTAGTCCTAGTCAACTCCAAGACTAGCTGTGAGGCTTTCTGGCAAATGGATCTGGAGGCAGACAAGATGAGGGCCAATCTTCAAATGCACACATGGCAGCTAGCCACGCTGCAAAGCTACATGCACTGATTCATCATCAGAATGATGCAGTCAGCCGAGGTTAAATCACTCCTGCCCATCTACAGAGATGTGTCCGAGCAAAACTGGGCACCGTTTTTGCAAACCCAAACAAAAGCAAAAGGGACGATTTGTCTTACTTTACATTTTGACAAATTATACCAGATGCAGCTGTTCAATTTAAAAACTGATCAAAATGGCAGACTTATTACATTTTTCCCCAAAACGTACTTTACTATATCCAGGTTGCAGATACAAAATGAAGGACACTGTGATTGAAACACCTTTCCTCTGCCTGTTCTTTTATTCTTTCATCAATCTATCCAAAAGCACAGGTAATAAAGTCCTGTCAGTAATGTTATTCTTTCCCACATCGAGGTGTGACAGGTGAGGATCGATACCGAAACACTAGAATCCTTAAATACTGTCACTCCGCCCAGACGATTAATGATCTGATGTGTAGCGGAGCAGGTTCTGTAGTGGTGTGGAAGCACAACCTCTGGGTTTTAATCCTAATCCCCTGAGCTTAGGTAAAGAGCTTTTGCCCCTTTTCTTTTTTCCTCCCTGCAGAATATTTGATATATGGGATGCCCTTGTGACGTCTTGCAACGTCAGAGCAGGAGGTGCCTCCAGCTGGGGATGATCTTGCATGCAAAATGCCCACGTAACAGACAGCAGATTGGTCCGCTCTGAACACAGGCTGAATGAGGAAGTGCATGTTTTAAGGAACCAATGTCAATATCAGTTTGTCTATGCTGGTAAACCGTTTACCCATCTTACAAAACTGCACGGTTGCTGTACTATGTGTTAAGACATTTGCGGAAATTATTACACCCCTCTACTAAAGAGTGAGAAAGACGATGTGAAATAAAGTTCAAATAACTAAAAAGCACAAATTAATAGTAAGATAAAATTTGTTAGGCTATCCTATTAGAAGTATAGATATCAAAGAAAACTGGCACTCATTGCAGAGTGAAACCACATATATCTTAACTCGCTTTCAGCACCACTATGAATATGTTTATCAATCATGTACATTTATACCCTGAACATTTCTAAGTATTCTGGCAGAGGAAAATGTTAAAACGTATTGGTTAACATAATGAAAATGGGTGGGAAAACAGAACAGCAGCAAAAAAAAACTACCATGGGAGGAGTGCTACTATTCCCACAGATAATGACACCTTGTGAGTGTCACCTGTTCTGAGCCAGGAAGTCCTCACAACATCACCAGACCACTAAAACAATGCAACATCATCTGACACCTTAAGTCCCAATTACTTACAGCTTCTTCCGTAACACTGCATTACTGTAAATTTGCTTTCCTTTTCTCTCTCTTTATATCACAATAAGTGAGACTTGGGAATGTGAATTTGTAACTTTCAATATGCGACAAAGATGTTCGATCAACCTCAGCGTGTTAATACTACAGTGGACTGTCATCACAAAACCATGAACTACAATTTCAAGTCAGTGACTCGACAGCACACTTCAAGCTGAAGCCTGAATCATCAAGAATCCCCGTTCATCCCAGCACCAACACATCCCTTCTTTGCACCAGCATGATCCCCTCCGTACTAGCTAATTCCCCAGCTGTCACTTCTTCACCATCACAGACTAGTGCTACTGCAAGCCTCGTGGGCCACCAACATGCAGCCTTTCCTATTGTTACTTATTAAACTAGATCCAGCATAAGAGGGCTGGTTTTGGCTTCAAGTTGCTTCTCATTTCCAGGTAAGGGTGAAAAACATTTTAAAAAATAAAATTAAAAAAAAAGTACACAGGAGATTTTGTATTTTTTGTTTTTTCTTAAATGGCAACAATATGTCATCGTTCTCTGAAACATGTACAAAGTACCTGAGATCCGTTGAGTTGGGCTTTAAAAATTTCCTACAGATTAAGGCTTTAAATTATAACAACTAACTTGCCTCTTACTAAATATGGCTTATTACACACACATATACAATAATAAGCCAGTTCTGCCAAAGACAGTTGTTGTAACTCAAGTAACTTGATTGTTGTAACACAATTAGTAGCTTGCTGATAACCCATAGAAGATTCACCAATCACGGAAGATATTTTTTGTCAGCATACAATTTGATCAAAGTAAGTCAAATAGAAAACTTCCATAAATCCATACTAGAGCAAGCAATTATAAACCGTCGGTGCCACTTCCTGCTTTGTATCCCACAAAGCTAACAAGGGTGTAAACCCTCAGATCTTTATAGATTTTTTTTCCCCCCCCTTTTCAATTTTGTCACTTGACTAATTTACTAGCAATTTGTTAAAATCAGAGTTTACATTAACATTTCATTCGATCAGTACGTTGGCAACCCCAAGTCAGAAGTCTCATCATGTGATAATCATGTGACCTTGTATCATTCCTTTGAGCAATAAGGAAGTTAACCAGCTGATCCTGGTTTCCAATTGTCATTTAAGTAGCAAGAAAAAGCAGCTTTCAACTAAAGCTAACTTGCATTAAATTAGCTACCCTACCATCGATTTGACAGATGCAGTTTACGTAGAACGACGTAATAATTAATTATTTAAGGTAATGTCGTTGGTTCATGATCTCCACTTTCAAGGATTGCACTATTTAGTATACAATTTAACACATATTATTCAACACCACTAAACCCTTGGTGCAGTAGTGTGGTATTTAATAATAATTTTTTTTTTGTAGATAAGATGGCAATTAATCTAACCTGCCTCCTGCTACATACAGCACACTAAAAAGCTGACTGGGGAACGAATGAAATACTTTCAGATATTATAAGACTTAATATTTTCAAAAAATAGCATTTATTTAATCTGGCGTTCCCATATCGTGGTAGGTTAGGATCACTTCCTGTGTTGCACCTTTACTTCAGATAAAGCTCATAAATTAACCGAACGAGGCTAACGTCAAAGCTAACTTATGTAGTCGTCATCGGCTAGCTAACTAGTTCCGACTAGTCTACATTGAAACAGCCACTCCAGCATGAATAATTATTAATTGTCAAACAACAACTAAATACTGTAATGAATGTTAAGAATAAACCAAAGTCCCCGTATGCCCCAGGTAAAGCTAAATAAATGACAGCTCAAGATTAGCATTGAGACGTTAACGTTAGCAGCGCTAGCGAGTGGCTTTTACCAGTGAGCCTTAAGAGAAGCACTGTGGCTGATATTTTAAAGCACCTTGTTGGGAACTACGTCTATGCAAAAACAACAACAAAAAATGTTAGCAGTAGAAGAAAACATTTTAACGAATTTTAAATATGAAGTGATCGTGTGATAATTACCGCTGAACACCATAGCCGCAGAGGCACCCATCACCGAGAAGAACGGAGCGTACTGGGGGTTTTGGGCCGACATTCTTCCTCACACAATAACTTATAAAAATAAACTAAATATACAAAATCAATTATCGCTGGTGAGTCAAAAAAATCGCACTTCACGAAATCTGTCGAAGGCCACGGGCTAGTAATGCAGAACCGAGTACAGCAGGAACCGTCTGACCAACTAACTAGCAGTGTAAACGGAACAGTCACGACTCTTCTGATAAATACCCGGCGCAGCAGCACAAAATGGCGAAGCGGAAAATATCACCTGACTGGCCGTACGGATAAAACCTATCATTGGCTTGGTGTGGGGGGCGCAGTTAAACAGAATTTGTTAATGAAACACCATGCCACACAAAGCATTTACAAAACTAGAAATGGGCGGTTATACGCTCAATTGTTTATTCAGTGGAAAGCCAATGTTTTAAAATTTAGTTTAGTTTTTTTATATTTTGTATAGATCCACCCCTGCGAGGCATCTACTTGGTGTAGTCCGCGCTGCAGGCTTTCCCTTTGATATCTACGCATTCACCCTTCAGAAGGAGGATGAAATGATGGGGATGAGCAAGAGGGTGTGGAAAAAAATATACATATGTAAAAATAAATATATATTTGACCATCTAGCCATCCATAAAAAAGGTCATGAAAAGCTTAAAGTTCTTTTAAATGTCCAAACAAATTATGATATAAAACCGACTATATGCAATTTAAATGTCATGCTTCCACATTTGCCTTGTTACCTCTCCAAATACTGACATTTCTATTACTGCATAAGCTGAAACATATTTCAGCTCCTTGCACCAGGACTCCACCATGCAACAGAAGGTGGTTTACAGTCAGCTGTGACATGCAGCGATGTGGCATGTGAGAATTTGAGGCAGAGTGTGCATGGTTGAGTGTGTCTGAGGTGGGGGGAGGGAATCGAGAATCCCATTTTCACTGTATAGCTCCTGGCAAGCGAGGGAGTCATGAGAGCTGGGACCCCAATAGGAGAGATGAAAAATGTCAGTGCGTGTGACTCAGAGAAGACTTGTGCAGCGCCCATGCCTTCTCCTCCTCCTGCTCCTCTTTTTCTTCTATCCATCCCTCCATCCTGCTCCCTGCATTGCCTAGTCAAGTCAGCACCACAGGACCCCTCCCCCAGTATCTCTGTAAAGCCCCGTCAGGCCTGATGCTCCATCACAGGCCTCCATCCTTTCAACCGCTTTACTCTGCTAACGTATTGCTCTGGCTGCCAGCGCTATATTTTATGAAGAAAAATGGGTTTGGTTTCTCTTTCGTTGGTGACCGACTGAACACAGTTAACCCTTCTCTTGAGACTGGCTCATAGTTTCCCTATTGTTGTTATGTTCTCGGCAGTCATTTGTAACCCGCAACATGCAAGTAATATGATCGTATCTAGGTTATCTACCCATCATTGTTTCCTGTTTGTTTTGGGTGAATCCTCTTGTCGCTGAGTGGCATTAATCAATGGCTCGTAATGAGAAAAGAATACACCATGCTCTGAAGGCTGGTCTTTGTGCTACAGTTTAAGGAAGGGAAAGGGGGAACTATGAGAAATTCTCACAAGGTCATGATTTAATCAAGATACTGTCCACTGGCCACTTAAAAGCATTTTGCACCAACAGCATACAGTGGTTCTTAAGCAAAATCCTTAATTTTTTTTACCTGTTCTGGTACTGTATACTGTACATGATCAGGCAAGGATACATTTCTACATAGAGTACTTGTCAGTGGTTTGTGTAGTATGTCAATAAAGGAAGTCTCTGAGTTAAGCTACTCTCAGAATTGCTAATTTTCTCGTGTGTGTGTATGACCACAGCCAGAATCCAGTCATTAATTCTCCGTGGGATGAGTTTCATTTTCAAAATCAAACAGCACTGAAAACTGCCTCTCGTTTGACGTTTACCTGAAAAATTAAAATTAAAAATTCTCACTCCAAATAACCACATTGCAATATTCAGTCTTTGAATCAAAACATTATTTGCTGGGACCACCTTAGTCTGCCTTTTAATCCCCTGTCCTTTACCCCTTGTTAACTGTGGGGCGGGGGTGGTAAGGGAGACACCCATCTCAGTGTACAGTTAAACACTTAAGCATCTTACTCCTTGAGGCTGGAAAGCATGGTTTTCAGGAGAAGCGCCAGACCAACACCCAAAGGAGAGGCTAAATATAGAAGTGTGCGATTAGCAGAGTGTGAATCCTGAATGAAGAGCGCAGCCTCGGATAGATGGAGTCTATTCCACTTACTGTAAAGAAGGAATTACTCCACCGCCTTGCCATTAAAGATACTGCACTTCTCCAGATGCACCAGGCTGAAGCGCAGCCCCTGCAAATTAATTGACCATACATTTCTACAATGCCAAAATATACTGACATCGATTGATATGAAATGCTTTCCTACTTCCAGGTTTGATAAAACGTCAGATAGAAATATCTAAGCATATTAGTTTCTACGTTCCCCAGTCACTGAATCTGTTGTACACCCAGCTCCTGTGAGGCAGGTTCAGATGTTCTGTTGGTATTTGACTGTGACTTCAATGAACTGCAACACAACTGACTATTAGGGCAGAAAGCCAATACAGATATATTTGTACATATATCTGAGTCATTTCTGTTAAATATTTTCCAGTCATGCTGTTAGCTGTCAGCTTCCACAAAGGGGAGACATCCACAAGACATCCAAATAAAAATAGACGGCGTGCACGAAGAAGCAGGTCTGAGGAACTTAATAGTCAAATCGTTTTTGCAGTTTACACCCCCACCCATACTGTAGAGGTTTCTAATGTCATATACACTGATCAGGCATAACATTAAAACCACCGACAGGAGAAGCAAATAACATTGACCATCTTGTGACAATACAATGTTCTGCTGGGAAACTTTTGGACCTGGCATTCATGTGGATGTTACTTAGATGTGTACCACCCACCTAGACCAGACCAGGCACCCCCACCCCATAGCAATGACACTCCAAACTGATCAAATATCTGTGGAATGATCCACAGAGGTCCCTCCCCTCAACCCATAGGATCCAAAGGCCCCCACTAACAACAATATGTTGCCAGACACCACAGGACACCCTCAGAAGGCCCGTGTCCATTCTCTGATAAGTCAGTTTTGGAGGCACAAGGGGAGACCTACACAAGGTGGTCATAATGTTATGCCTGATCAGCGTATTTACTCAAAGCAGTAACAGGTTTTGATTATGACGTCATCCATGACACTTACTATTTTAATATTGCAGCTTTGTGAAAGTTTTTCTTGTAAGAGTTTATATAAGAAACATACCATTTATACTGGTACTAAACATGTGCACAAGAGCCATAAATATTGTTGTGTTGCTTGACATGACTTTTAAGGAAAAACAGAAACGGAAAGGTCACTTTGGGCACAGATAAACTTAAAAGAAATACTATGAGAAAAAGCAAAGCACAAGAACACAGGGATTAGGGAGTTAAATTCACAGTCAGCTGACTTTAAAAAGGCATCTGGCACTCTTCTGTGACACTAAAGAATTTTAACCCTCTCTTGGCAGGAACAGAGGCGTGACAGACAGAAACAAAAGTAAGTAGTAAGGAAACAACAAAGACAAGAGTGACTACTGAAAACGTATTGCTGTATTTTCACATGTAGAATACATTTGCACTTACTCAATTGACACTGGAGCACATATTTGAACGTACAAGCAAGATGCGGTAACCCGACAACACCATATTGAACTTTTTTTCTTTTTTACTATCTCCTTATTTGGAAGGACGGAAGGAACAGGAAAGTGGAAGAGAGGAGGATAAGGGTGAACAAACTGCATTTATCTCCATTACCTTTATACCACAATCAGCTTTACCATTTACTTTAAAAGGTTTAGTTATTTACACGAATACCCTTATACTATACAGGAAACTGCCACGGCCTCAAAAAGAAAGCTTTGATATAAGTGCAAAATGGCAACACTCAAAATCGCTATTAATATTCACACACATATACTCCATTAATTCATTTATCAGTTCTTTTACCTACAGTAATTCAAAAGTAACTTCCTGGTACAACTTTACCACATCACATACTTTCAACATTTACCACAATATGACTTCACTCATGTTGATGTGAACCTCAGTTTATGACCTGACAAATCATTTTTATTAGGACTGCAAAGCTATCTATACACTGAATTTGGCAGATTGACATGAACCACAGAGCATGAAATACTGAACTTACATTCAGAAATTACGTTATGTTTAAGCTCAGCAGGAACACAAACGTCAACATAATATACCATAACACAAGTCTGTCAATACAACAGAATAAACAGAAAACAAACAAAAGCATCACATTATCATTCAAAATACTGAAATTTGGGTAAACTGCATTAATAAATAAAAATAGTCAATCACAACTCAATTTGTAGGACGGACATTGTTCTGTTTGCATATCTAAGTTTTCCACCTACAATATTTTAAGACTTGATTCCACACATGTGACATAAACGTCTGCTTTTATAGGTTTTAAATGTTAAAAATGTGTGTGCATAATATGCCTACGTGTCTGTAGTATGTGTGGATGTGCATGTGTAAACAAGTGCTATTAGCATTATGAGGCCATGGTGTCCTGGAAGCCCCACACTTCTAGCAGTGAAACCTGGAAGCTCTCTGCACACAGGGGCGGGTTGTCAAAGGTGGCACACCTGCCGGTACGCCCGTGGTTCAGCTCAGAGTCAATGTACAGAGCATTGCCTTCTCCACCACCTGATCAGACAGAAGATTACAGAGTTTTTGTATGAATTACAAGTTACCAAAGACAAAAACTACGATGCACACGTTAACATGCAGTGTTAAATGTTGTAAAAAGACAAGAATTTAATGTTTACATTGCATTGTTGTTTGTTTTACATGCAATCCGAAAAACTAACATTTACAGAGTGTATGTAACTCAAAATCGTCTTTCACATGTTCCCAGAATGGGAACAAAAAAAAACAGGAACTACACCACAATAGTATCCGGTTAAAATTCACTCACCCACTATGATGGAGTCAAAGTTTCCAGCCATGAACATTGAAGTGTTCTTGGAGTTGAGGTTGAAGTGGCGGGCAGCGAGAAATGGTGACAGATCTCCAGCAGGTTTCTCTGGCTGCTCCAAGCTGTTGCCGTCTGCGTTCTGGACCACGGAGGACGCCGTGTCCTCCTGACCCTGGGTCTTAATGGAAGAAGCTAATTCAGGGTGGCGGATCACCACCCACTCAAAGCGCTCCATCTCTGGCTTCATCTAGCAAGGAAAAACAAAAGTAGTGACCGCTACTGAAAGGCATACAGACGCAATTACACAATAGGGCATTCCACATTAAATTGGACAGTACTCCAAAAATAGTCATATCTTACTAGTAAAAGTATTTAAAATTCCAATAACATTATGGACATTAAAACTAGACATATCCGTGTTTTTTGGCATAAGTAAAAGGGAGAGTTGCATATTTTTCTGTTCCTCAAGCTCAGTCGCTTTTCTCGTCATCTGCATAAGCCGCCGTCACACCCAAAACACGCTTTTAGCTGCCAGTAGTCCCTCACACGGTGCTGATTGGTTGAACCACTGTGGTTCTGCCACAAGCGCATAATTTAAAAGCCTGGTGGGATGGATTACAGTCTGAAACATCCTGGAGAGCATTCTTGACTTGCTACATAACAAAGCCCAATATTGATACTCTCCATGTACAAGCCATGTATCATCACTGACATGACACACAATAACTTGTTCAATGACCCTCAAACAAATTAAATTTGAACACCACGTGTTAAAAATTATGTATCTCCTACACAGTTTAACACCAATATTAACCTTGTCAGTGTAGTATCTATTAGTTTATTTCAAATTGAATATACTGAAGCACAAACCCTACAGAGCAAAAGTCTGGACTGTATGCCAGCATTCCTTCCTCTCTCTCTGTCTCCAGCTGACTGTCTCTTATGTGTCTCAGGTGTGGTGTCAGGTGTGGGCCTGGTCAGATACTACTGGATCAGGTTACAGGAGTTTCCGATGTTTGTGTGCTTAAGTATGAGTGTTTGAGATGAGTGTGTTTGCGGGTGTGTTGACCTAGCCAGCCGACAGCCACACATGAACACAGACAGTCCTGTAAATAATTCATAGAAGGCATTAGCAACCCAGTCTTGATTTCTATTTCTAGCTCAGGTGATGCTGCCCCGTTGCCACCAGAACAATATAATGTGTAGGTGTGAAGACGCTGCAGTGTCTAATAAATTGTTATTAGGCAAGTGTTTCCAAATGGGGGAAAATGGCATGACAACTAGAGCCAGTAAGATCTAGCACGTATGAAATCAGGGTGGATGGTGCCCTCTGGTGGCTATACAGCGGTACTGCTTAATGTAAAGCCATTCCTCTTTTAAATGATCCCCTAGAAAATACTAAGACCCTAAATTATGTTTAAAAGAAGAACAAAAGTCAATACACTGTAAATAAACTTACCCTGAATACAAAACACTCCCCTGTGCCAAAGAAGCTCAGCTTATTGCCTCCTCTCTTCCGTTCTTCCCAGTCTGTAGACAGAAAGGCTCCACATACCTAAAGAAAGAAAGAAATTCAATGAATGGGATTAATCTGGTTGATTTTCTCACATGTATTGGATATATTCTGTAGAATATTAAAATAATAATAACAATAATAATAATGTTCCAATGTGCCAATGTTCATGCTGGGATCACTTTGTAGCAACATAATCCAATCATCCAACACCTCTGTAGTCATGACCTTTGACCCCAACTCACATGGCCCAGCAATTAAATAAATCAAAGTCCATTTTGAAATGCACTAGGCCACCGTGAAACTCCTCAGAGAAAATAAATCATTGACTAATCAGATGCCATGTAGATCTATGGTCACGAAGTCCCTGGACCAGAAACTGTTGTTGGCCCGCCTGAAGGACCTGCTGCACTCTCTGCAGTTTGCCAGTGGATGAAACAGCCTGGCATTCAATACAATCATTTCACAAACTGCTTCCTCCATCTCCCTGTATACCACACTACCTGGAGATTCCTGGTAGGCAGGAAACAACAGCTGTAACTGGGTCAAGTCACTTGTGGCATAAAGACTGTAAGCACTGGTGCTCCCCAGGGATGTATCCTCTCCCCACTGCTCTTCTCCTTCAACACCAACAACTCTACCTCCAAAGAAACAGCTGTTAACCTCCTGAAGTTTGAAGGTGATGGATCTATGGATCTGCGTATCAGCAGGAGGTTCAACAGCTGGGGCTCTGGTGCAATCAGAACAGCCTGTAGCTGAACATGCTTAATGAGATGACTGTGGACTTTAGGAGATAACACAACAGGATACAACCCTGTGAGTCCTTCAAAATTCTGGGAATTACAGACGTGGGCCACTAACATCCACCCCATCCTTAAAAAAGCCCTGCAATGGATGTACTCTACAGCCATCCATCCTGTGCACAACTATCACGTTCTTTGAAGCAGCCACAAAACAGACTACAGCAAGAGCAGCAGAAAACGAAACACTGGCGCACCCCTGGTCACCCACCAGGACATGTGCTCTACTTTTCAAGGGCCAGGAAATGGGCTGGGATAATTATTCCAGATCCCTTACACCCTGGACATTTTTCAACTGCTCATTTTTTCCCCCAACTATTTTGACTGGAGGTCACTACAAGTAAAAGAAGTCACCACATGAAAGTTAGGCTAGGATGGCTTTTACTAGCCAAACACGACTACAGTTGCAGTCACCACAAAAGTAATCCTCTCCCAACTAGTCTAAGGACAGATACAATTTCATATTATAACAAATATTATAATATTTAATAATCCACTTGGCTATCCATGATAAAAAACAAAAAAACAAAACAAAAAAACAAAACATTTTAATGCAAAAATGTCTGGGGTGTGTCGCTTACATCGCCATCTGTGGTCCGGATAAGGAGCAGAGTTGGTTCATAGCCTTCACAATGTGAGTAGAATCTGGAGGAAAATGCAAAATTGCGCATTTCTTAGGAACACTGAAACACTGAAAGGATTCATGTATTGTGGTGAGCATGGTAAATCGTACCTGTTCAAGCTGCAGCCATGGGTGGAGGTGGTAAAGAGGAGTTGTGGCTGGCACAGGGCAAAGCGCTCAGGGATCCACGACCAAATGTCACGCATCTCCTTGGCACTGACGATCTCGGATGAGAAGGTGTCTGGGTTGAGTGCCAGCTGCACGTTCCGCCTAGGAATGCCCCGCAGAGATGGACGCAAGAAGAGGTGGAGAAATTCAGAATGAGAGGCTCATTCAGCAAAGGGGAGATCACACAGCTGGTCACACATGAACATCAAATGGAATGGAGAAAGTGTAGCATAGAGAAGAGAACCCACCTAGAACTGTAAAAGAACCAGTGCGGTAAACACAGGAGTGGAGGAGACAGAAGATGGTGTATGGAAAATCGAGGCACAAACCAAACAAAAAGGAAACAGACAGTGAGAAAAGGATGTGAAAAAGTATTGAACTATTCTCCAGATCAGAATATAAAAGCATAAAAGAATAGGACACTGTAGCCAATGAAACAAATTAAAGTGATAAGAAATGATTAGATTGCAATCTATCATAAAATACCGCATCCACACTAATTTGTATTTAAGGAAAGTCTAAACTCGTCCTGTACTTTTTAACACTGCATGCCACTCATTCTCTGCATACCAGTGTGATTTGATTTAAAGTCCTGGAACTTGGTCTCATTTTCAGTCCTGTTAAAGAAGACACATTCGAAGTGGTGCGGTGCATTTTTAAAAAAATATTAGATAATGCTACGTCCTCGATAACAAAGATGCGTGGAGGCAAGTACACCTACTAGAAGTGTAGCCTAGATTCTGAATGGAAATGACCAAAAACATGCTCACAATTTACCCATTAAAATATATTATTGGCATTACCGCTTCTGCTTGACAGTGATTCCTTTCTGCTGCAGGGACTTTTCATTTGTGAGCTGCAGCAGGGTGATGTCCTTACGGCTAAACAGACGGATGGAGAAGGCCTTCTCTAGCAGCTTGTCAGGTGTGACGATGGAGGCAATGCCCTCGACGAATGCCTGAATGTCTGCCTTGATTTTGCCTGAATCCTGCTGCTGCTGCTGGTTTGCCTGCCCCCCTGCTTTATGCTTGCGATAGAACTTGAGCAAGGCTATAGCCACACGAAAGAGAATCTTGTAGCCCTCTACTAGATACACATCAAGGACCCTGACCATATGACTGAAGGGCAGGTCACCCAGCACCCAGCGCTGCCAGTCTGAGTACACCTCCAACACATCCTGGGCCGTGGCCACGATCAGTTTATGAGCGGCTGCGCAGTACTTGTTGGCCAGGTCACCAAAAGTCATGCAGCTGGACTCGTAGGCCAGAAAAGTCTGGTCCAGCAGTCGTTTCCCTGGCTCGTTGCAGGCCAGTATGCGGCTGACATGCTCGAAACATTGAGCTTCGTCTACGCTGAAGTGCAGGAGCAATGAAGTAACAGCCGGAAGTGATGGGCAGTGGGAGATATCTGGAAACTGTCCAGCCAGGCAGTTAATAATCCGATGGGCTGAGGTTACTGCCTCCGTCTTCAGGCAGTACCGTGGCACTGGATTTCCATCCACAAACTCTGGAAGTGGGATATTGGAAGAGGGCTTCTTCGTAGCTGCATTTCCCATAATGTCACGATACACTTCCGCGTCTGGGGTAACTGTGCGACAGGGAATGGCTTTGATGAGCTGCTGGTACACTTGTGCTCGTAGTTTGTGATTCTTGGCCCAGTAGCCTTGTCGGGCCATCTGCTTGAACTCCTTCAGGTCTTTACAGTCCACCTTGGTCGGCCCACTGCTGTTGGCCAGGTCCCCCATCTGTTTCCAGTCCACAAAGGTGCCATAGTCTTCTTCAGCCATGGTGCTGGAGACCCGCAGGACAGCCCAAGTATAAAGAGAGGACCTACGCTCTGAGGTATTACTAAGCTTCTGTCGTTCACACAGCAGACAGCAAGCGTATTCTTATTAACTGCCCATTGTGGTCACTGGAAAACACAAAAAGGAGAGATTAATGTTTTCATCGTCATATAGATAAATATAGAAACATATAATCAAACACTCAGTATCAGCACCACAGCATAATCAAACTCACAGTCCTCACTATTACAGAGTAGATTATCAAATTAAGAACATGTTCCTAAATCTACTGGACCTCTCAAGAGACTTAGTGAACGGTTTCTCTGTAATTAGCAAATACCTATATTACCATTACTTCAGGATAACACATGGACTTGGGTCTGTTTCCATAGGAGAATATTTGTAGTATCTATTATATAGTGGCCATAGCACATTTATAAAACAATTAGCCAGTTTCACTGATCAAATTAATGCTCTGGTAAAGATCTCTGCATGGAAAAGCCTCACGCAGTTCATATATCTGTGTTGACGTAAATCCATATCATCAACGGAATGCAGTGAAATGCCATCTTACTGAAATGGCAGCTTCTTCAGATGACCTTTAACGCACAAACATCTCTTAAAAAGATTTATTTGACTTCTGGAATCTGCCGTGTTGAGGGAAATAAAAACACTAAAAATTCAGCAGCAGTATATATTTTCTTTTGCCGTTACTCCAGTGCTTACCCACAAGTCACATGAAGATTTGCAGCTAACCACCGTTTAATATAATATATATTTTTTGCTGAGAATGGTTGATAATCAGCAGATCATACTGTGCTGTTTTTCAGCAAGTCACATGGAGACGCATGTCCGAAGATCATTTGACATATACTGGAAATGACGGTCATAAAATCCTCAGTTCATTTCTAAGTCACAAGGAGGCAGACGCAAGACCACATGTAAAACTAGAAGCATTTATGATGAATCTGCAGACATGAATCCATGAATGAATGAATGAATGAATGAATGAATGAATAAGGGTGTCAGTCAATTTTCTGTGAACACTAGCGCCTCTAGCCTTGCAGTAAATCATGCAAAGGCTTTAGCATTTAAGCTAAAATCATAAAATCACTTAAAATGCTTACGATTAGGTTTCAAACCCAAGCAGTTAAGCTGGCATTTAGTTTAAATGGCCTGTTCTCAAACCTTAGCTTAAATTCTGACAATGTGTATAAGTTTACATGGCAAGCTACTGTTTGTGACCTGCTGAAAATTTAAAGCAAAATTGTTCCCATTGTCAGGGTTAGAAGAGATTGGATTTAAATGTTTTTAAAAAATATTTAAATCTACATAATAATTAACATCCTCATTCATAAGTCGTCCATTTAAAAAAACACATCCTAATTATTTTGATAATACCATTTTCTGTTTAACACTATTTAAGTCCTAGACCAATAGCCTTCAATGGATGTCTGTAATGAATCCTGTTTTAGTTTCCAAAGCTTTCTTGAATTCCAGCAATTACTCTAATTCACTTCACTTTAACATGATAAAATATGATAAGATAGACCTTATTATCTGAGTGGGGAATTTGCCTTGGAGCACACAGTGTCCGCAGTATTTGTAAAAAATTGACCATGTTTCTGTACGTTCAGCAACATTACAGCCAATCAGTGTAGATGAGAAATGACAGTGGACTGGAAGCCACATTACAGATACTCTAATATTTTTGCACTGAATGCTCTCTAGCTGCATTATCGGTATGTTTTAATCGCATGCATCTGAAAAATGTGCTTCCGTATTTTGGACGCATTGTGCTTAATATGCTAAGATGACTACCTCAAATCCAAGGGCTAACACTTAAGGCAGGACATGGAACAGGAAGCTCACTGTTAGCCTTGAGTGAAAGTGTACTGGAGATTTAACTGCACCTCATCTGAACTGGACAGACAGGGTTAGCTTCAATCGCTGCAGGCAAACCAAGGCTTTCTGTTTTATCCTAGGGGCTTAGCAAATGCAGAGACGGTGCTATGTTAACATAACAGTAGTGAAAGGACGCACAGATGTGTCAACACACACTGAACTGACAGTGGCACTTAAACTGGTCATGTTTTTCAAATTGTATCGGCTATCGCCGTCAGCTGGTCTGCTAGAAGGTCACAGTTAAAGACGAGGTGGACACGGGGTCACAGCATATTTAACATTACCGCCAGAGTCAATCTGGTACACCCTTTTCCATTCACACTTGCCAAGTTAGCATTGCTAGCATTAGCTACCCGCAAGCTGCTCCAGTCTCTGCGTTTCAGCTGCTAACGAAGCCTTAACCAGACACACGGAACTAAACGCCCGACACAACACCCAAGACAGAAAGCGCGTGGAAATACGAACCGGCACAAAAAAAAAAAAACAAGCTGGCAAAACATTACACTCTAACGTTGCTGCAGCTGCTAGCGCGAATACCGCAGTAAATTAATTTGGTCCACAGGATGTCTTGGAGTTTTAGGATGTTAAAGAGCTTCCAGCATGAATTTCTGCAAAAAGCGGTTCGTTCACGCGAAGCCGGCGAAATGAATGTCTCCACTGGACAAGACCGACGACAGGTGAACGAACGATAAATCGGTGACAAGGAATAAGCGGCTGCTATCCTTACCTGGATGTGAGATGTCTTGAGACGTGAGGGAGCTTTCATATTAAGTTGTCTCGAGCATGCGCAGTGTCTCCGAGCCTGGCTGTAGCTACAGAGGGCTACAGAGAGGAGCTCAGGTGGGTTGGTTAAATATACACTGTTTACGACCACTCCTCTCTGGGGCTATTTCACACGAGTAGAATATTTTTTATTTTATTTTATTTATTTTTTTCTCAGGAGACTGTCAGGATTTTAACATAATAAATAAAAAATAAAAACAAATACAACACTAATGCATCCGTTATGGACTTTACGAATCAATCCCAACTACTTATATCACATACAAATATCTATGCAATTAAAAACTATGTATTGTAAGAATACCACAATATATTATTATTATTATTGCCCAAGTGTGATAATGTCCCCTTGGGCATAAAAAAGTAACTTAGCCCATAGTCCTTACCTTAAGAATGCACACTTCTGTGACCATTGGGAGATTTTGTTACGCCAGACCCCTGTATTTGATTTGCCTTGTTTACTTGCAGACTTGGTCTGTAAAATGAGTGATGACTCAGACACAGGACAGGAAGTGCAGTTGCAAGGCCATCAACAACCCCTGCCTTTGTCCAGGACTCAAAGCAACCACCAAAACACAACCAGCCAACACATGACAGTTATTACTGATAATTTAATTGTAGAGCCATCATTGCACTCCAGAGTAACCCAGAGCAAAAAAATGTTGTTTGGCTCTTGCCTCGTCGCTCCGGTACAGCTGATGTTTTTCATGTCTTCATTCTGATGAATGTGTTTGCCGGTGGTGAAAAAGGAGGGCCGCGTTAGTGACATCTGAAATTTTTCTGGTGCAATTTAATCATATCACACCTCCTGCTCTTATTCGCTTAAACCATTCTGCTGGAACGAGAAGTAAATCCTCAAATGAGATTTTCTCATACTTTTTTTTGAAAATCAATCATGTTCTAGCCTCAGTAAAGATTTAGCCACACAAAATCCATTCCAGGTCCCATTACATTGCCCAGTTGACATTGATATCCCACTGCGGGATAAATTAAAGGATTATCTATCTCTTAAAGTTGTGGACTTTCCTCAAAGTCAAAGTGGTGCCGTGGCTAAGTGGCACGGATCAATCTGGCCTGGAAGTGTGCTGAAAGGAAAAGAGCCACCATGTCACATGAGCTAGGCGGAGAGTCCTAATTTGCAGGAACACCGCGCCATTATGACAATCTATGTTTGGAGGCGCAGTTTGAAACGTCTGGCTTAGACTGGAAGACATTGTGTTGGTCACGTGTTCATTGCTTGCACAGTGCATGTGCGTGTGTCTGATTGTGATATTAAAAGCAGTGGAGGAAAAATTACAAAACCAGTACGTGGGCACGATATGATATTTGTATTGGTGCTTGTGTGAGTGAGTTAGAGAGAGAGGCAAACAGATGGGTGTAAAGCCAGTAAGCCTTTAGGTCCAAGCTTATGGAGGTTTATACTCATCAAATCCTTCCGCTTGCACACACTGAATGACATCACTCTAACACCGCCCCATCCTCCTGTTCCCTCCTACTGCGGCCTGCCTCACACGGCACGTAAATGTACACACTAGTGCAAACATGTACAGGGGCAAATGTGGGAAGGCAAAATTAACGTTTTGTTCTAATTCCCGTCAGCTATTGCCCCTGGGCTTGACAATAAACCAGTTAGATTTCTCAAAAACTGGTAATTTTGCTATTTCATCCCTCATTTAAGGCTGATGATTACTTCATTATTAATTATACTGATAAAATGAATAGTTAATAAAAAATAATTTTAAGGTAGAGTTCTAGTCATAGGCCCCTCTCTGTGCATATCAGATGAGTTAATATCTAATTGCAGCTGGACAGAATGACTTCCTGTAGCGTTTGTGGTCCAGTGATCAGTGTTTGACGCAGTCATTTCACCTGGCGCCCTCACTGGACAACCTCTACTCAGTAGGTTTACTTCATCTGCCATGGAGGAGTCTCCTGTTCGGCTCTTCTCTCTGTCTGCAGCATCAGTCTAAGTCAAAATCCTTTTCTAAGTGACTTGTGTGCCCGATCTGTCTTGTTCCAAATATTGTTAATTAGTTAAGTGGTGTGGAAACTTTTGACATCCTGTGTGCTTTTGGTCTCTGTAGCCCTCCTGTCGCTTCTTCGCTCTCAGAGGCTAACTTTAAATAGACCACAATACCATAGCGGAGTTCATGTGCTTCGAATCATGCCTGAAATTACCAAAGGAGCCCGTCTTGACAGGAATGTTAGCTGTTCTCATCTGTATTTGTCTGCATGTGACACACGCTGTGTCGTGCCAAGGCAAACATGCAAAAGCATGCTAGAGGCTACTATTAAAAATGTTTTGCTTATTGAGAATTGAGAACGGGTTATCTCTTTTAAACATGAACTAGCACTTTGAGTTTGTCAGTGCTGTAAGAACCCATTTGTGGTTAAACTGTTACTCCTATCTTGCGTTCCAGGACAGGATTTGGACGTCAAGAACATTACTTGGCAGTTATAAGTAACCTGACAAAAATATTTATTACAGAGGCTTGATGTAACATGCTTTCATTCCTTTTAATAGGCATAACATTTACATCTGATAAAGTTATTTGACAACTGCAACACAGTAAGCTGGAATTACAGTATGTTCTGTAATTGTTATTAATGCACTTTCCACCGTGTGTTGCCTTTGTTCTTACTGTCATTAAGTTTCTTCCACCTTGTGTCCGTATTATTCCATTCAGTGCCATAGTTTTGAACCATTTGAGCAATTTAAATGAGCTCTCAGCCCAAGTATCAATTCACAACTAAGGCTTAAGTCCAGCTGAAAGAAGCTGTCACCCAATAGCGTGGGCTCCATTGTATATGTGAAAGGCCTAAGCAGCACTCTGGGTATTGTTTTCTTTAAAGGGGAGTCAGGTTACCGTGACAACCACAGGATGCCTACCCATAGGCCCTGAGACAGAGAAAAGGCCGGGCCAGAGAAGGAGGGAAAGAGAGCGCAAAAGACATAAAAAAAAAAGAGGCAAGATACTCTCCAGCCCCGGCTTTATTTCCTTTTATTCTTTAAAAAAAAAAAGTTTGTGTGTTTTGGAAACAAGCCTGATGTTTGGCAGTGGGCTGGGATGAAGACCCAAGGAGGTGAGGATGTGTGTGTGTGTGTGTATTTGTCCGTGCGCGCTGGCTTGTTTTGTTTGCTGAACTGCTGGGGCATCTCTGATGAACATGAGCACAAATGCAAGAAGACCAGAAGCTGAGAGGGCTTTCACAGCAAGTCGGGCTGGCAAAAGCATCGCTCTGCTTGTAAATGTTACTGATGCAGGTCACGTGGATAGTGTGACTATTCATATTTGAAATTCGACGAGAACCAGAATTAACCTTAAACTAAAATAAAGGAACTGGACGTGTAATTGTAAGAATGACTGATGAGAAAAAGATGATTACTTAATTTTTCCTGCGGGATAAATGTAATATCTGTCTATCTACTGATATTTTTAATGTTTTTGTTTTGACAGTGAGATCCTACACCTTGTAAACAGATGGCCATGCGTGTTGCGTTGCGGCCTCGCAGGTAAGACTCAGCCTCACTGAAGGAGTAAGGAATTAGTAAAAATGTTGTAGAAAGTGACTGATATACTTCTCTTAAAGTAAGAAGAAAGGAGCATTAACTATTATAACTATCTATCTATTATTTTAGACTCTCAACTAATATTTCACAAACGCATTATCACTGCCAGATATTAATTACCATTTCATATGTTAGGATTTCTCATGCTTAACATGAGGCGCTCAGACGTAGGAGTTCAAACCAGTTGCATTCCTTTATAATCAAGTTATGAAGGTTATGGCCAAAAGGCTGCAAGGATTTCACTGTTGTGATATTTTTGAAAAGTATAATTTCTCACTTTTGACAGGTTTCCACCATCCAGCTCCACTGATTTTTAAAACTTTCATAACTGGACTTCAGCCTATTGCTGTTAACACCTGGAATACACTGCAGGGAAACTCCAGAATTAGATGCTATAAGACGTCCTTTGCACAAACCTTCTGTTCAAGACAGGCCATAAATGCAACCATAAGCAAACAATTAGTCATTATTCGTGCGTATAAGCTCATGCTGGATATGTTTTAAAGTCAGTCTGAATTATTTGTTTCTTGGTTTCGTACAGGCTGCAGCTATGGCTTTTAAGTCACAGTCACAACCTTGATTATAATGTATTATATGTGTCTTAATGGCTGCTTACTGACGCCCATCAACAGAGTTGGAAATCATCTTTGACTATACAGATGTGTGCAGAAAATCAGACACTGTTTTTGCAACTGTCAATATTTTTCTGTATTTTTCCCTTATAAAATGTATCTTTAAAAAAAAAAAAAAAAGAACTCCTCCATTCCTGCAACTGCAGTGTGCCCAACATTTAGCTTTACTTAGTTTAGCTGCCATATATTGTGATTATCACAAAGCTAGCTGACAGCCTGTTGATTAAGCGCAACATAATGTGCGACTGAAAAGTTTCTTTCTTTCTCATGGCTCTGGATTTCCTCCGACATGTGACTTCAACAGCAGACATCAGGCTTAATATCACATAGCTTCCTGCTAACATGATTTCGTACAGCTATGCTGCTTTTCCATACTGTTTAAGCTCTCAGTCGAGGACTTGAGAAGCTGCGATGAGAGCCCTGACAACTCTGACGAATTGCAGACTAATACAAGTGAAAGAAAATAATTTCATTTGGATCTGAATCTGGGGCTTTACGGGCAGTAGGAGATCCTTAAAAGTGTTAGTGCATGTACTCGAGCCTGGCTGTGCTGTGTTTCTTTGTGTAAGGGTGGATGGGTTTACAGGCCTGATGAAAGTGAGAAATGATGGCTCTCTCTGCCCCAGTAAAAATGAAGCTGAGAGCCCACGTGAGCAGGGAGCATGATGTGCTATTCTATAATGGCACATCAGATACTCGTTTTGCGACAAGGCTGCTGTTAAAATCAAAAGTATGAAGTCAATAGAAGATTTAACTGAGGTGCAAATGACTGAAAACTGGCTTTTTATGTCATGCCCAACACATGGCCATTTAGAAAATATAACCATCATATATCACGAGTCGTTGGCTTTATTGCAAAAAGTGCTGTGTCTACGTATAAAACTTTGCTTGGTCTTCCATTTTTACCACAGCAATTTGCAACCAGGGAAGGTCTGTCTGGAACCCTCTGCATTTGTTAGAATATGCATGGAGAGACTGTACTCAGCCCATTTGCGGAGTAGAAATTATAAATTATATTATGATGCTAAAATATAATTCTAAGCCAACAATACAAATGGCAAGCTGAAACTGTTGGCTCAGAATGCTCCAACAAGCTATATATGCCCACTTTAGTGTAAAAGATAATGCTGAATACCTCTTTGTTTCAACTAGACACAGTTGGTACACAACAGGTGGTGTCACTGGGAACTGTAGTCCATCTGGCAGGGCTGTTGGTGTCCATCAGACTGAGGAGATGTTGCATTATGCCGATTCTAGCAGGGATTTCTCTGTGTATTGTGCCCTCTAGTGGTTGCCTGGTGCTATGTCTGTGCCTGTCTGTGGTCACCCTGCTGCTGCAGAGCCTCTGGGTGCCGCTTGAGGGGACCAGGGATGAACCTGTTGGCAGATCACCCGAGGAGCAGGGTAAACTACACACACACACACACACACACGATTTGCCATTCAAACTTTTTTTAAAGAATTTATTTATATACACTAACTTTATCATTGATTCTGGAAACACTGATGTAATGAAGTGAATCAAACTGAAATACACAAGGAAATAAAATCAAGCAAGTGATGAAATAAAACAGAAATGGACTTTGCGTCCGGGGATTAAGACTCGATCCGATCGCACATTAGGTGAACGTTTGTACACAATTCGCGGTGGGTCCTCTCATGTGTCTGAGTTGTGGGTTTGGGGCCTAGATATACCAGAGCTCATTAATCTGTCTCAACTGTTTCTCTGGAGGAGAGCACTTCAGTGGGAGTGGACCGGGTTGTTTGGACAAAAATCTTTCTTTGTGGTTTACAGGGAAGAGACACATGTTGTCAATGGTCTCCTCTGCAGTGTGTTTATTTGTAAAATGAGCTGTGTGTTTTATGCACCAGATGAATAAATGTGGATATTCTGGCAGTGTGCCTGTCCTGTTTGGAAACAGACTCAGCAGGCTCTAGTCAGACTCTAATTGGTATTCATCAGCCTGTTTTCAATAGTCTGGATGTGGTATTTGAAGCTTAATCAAATCTGATACAAATGTTGATTCATGATGTTTTGGAAGTTTCTTGATTCATTTCAGTTGTAAACTGTATGAAGCCGGGTGATGCCATTTTAAAGGACCCTTTTATGCAAAACATGTGTAAAAATAACTGGAGCAATAATGAGATCCATGCTTTTAGCTTAGGACAGAGCGGACTCACATGTTTTGTGAAGGACAATAGGGTTTACCAGGGAATCCGTTTGAGCATCTAATCACAGAGGATGATATATTAGCTAAACATCCCAGTCCTTTTCTTCTCAAATTCTAGGAAGTTTTTCTTTTGTAACCCACTGGCTCATCCTGGCTACGACCACAGTCAGCCACAATTGCTTTGTACTGTGAGGGACCCACCACAAGTTGTGTACAAAAAGCCACTTAGCAGTGGTCATGCTGGGAAACATACCACATGGGAGTAGAGGTTGGCGATCTCTCACTGAACACTTAATTTTCAGTCCATATTCATGAAAATCTTCAGATTCAGATCTATCTATCTGTCCTTAGACATTCTTTTGAGATTCTTTTGAGAAGGTTTCTTCTTATAATGCGAAATCGAGTTATTTGAACCCAGCTTCACAAATTTTAGATTTTTTACGGTATCTATAAATTTCAAGTAAATGCTGCTCCCACATATACACACAATTCTATAACCTGCACATTCTCAACTTTGCAATCTTTGGAATAGTACAGTCATATAGTTATCCCACATAAGTTATTACAAGATCCCACCTCTTCTGTCCCATTATTCTTTCACTGCCTCTGTGGTATTACTGATATGTTCAGAGTCAGCTGAGCAAACAGAGGTGATGGGGGTTTTACTGTGTATCACATGTTAAAGGCCTGTCTCCAGGGACGTCATGATTCTGACAGTGTTCATTATAACACTCAGTATTCCTCACTCACTAACCCGTTAACAGGCACCGCTTCTCACACAGATGTCTCAGTCAAGAAATCCTCAACCTGCTTTGTTAAAATAAACCCTGCAAGCCTCAGCGGCGGACTTTAAAAACTAAAAAAGCGGTTACAGTACATACAGCAGGTGGATGACGGAGGTCTTGACCTCTTCTGCTGCTGTGGGTGAGCCACATACTTCACGCTTGGGCCAATGATAACAATAGACGGCCCCTGAAATCAACCTCTTAGGCCTTGATAGCAAGACGTATGTGTTTAAAGAGGTTCTTGTGAATGTTTGAAGTCTCCATTAAACGTTCAAACATGATGTAGCAGGTGTTTCCAATTTAACATAAATCTGGAAGGTAAACCGTTATGAAGGAAAATATTTCTGTTACATGAAAATAAAGATGGAAAATGTACATTTACTCTACTACTTAAGATTCCCATTTTATGGGAAATATTATACATTCTACTCCACTGTACACCTATCAGCCACAACATTAAAACCACTGACCTCTTTCATTTTCGACATCTGTGTGAATACAGAGAGCACTTGTATGTTGTTTATGTTTTGTTCGATAAAAATCAATAAAATCTATTTAAAAAAAAAAAAAAAAAACACTGACAGGAGAGGTAAATAGCATTGACCATCTTGTGACAATTCAATGTTCTGCTGGGAAACTTTTGGACCTGGCATTCATGTGGATGTTACTTAGACAACACAAGGTGGCCTCCAAATTCACTAGATCCCAAACTGATCAAGTATCTGTGGGATGATCCACAGAGGCCCCTCCCCTCAACCCATAGGACCAAAAGGCCCCCACTAATCAGTGTATTTATTTGACAGCCTCAGTAGTTTTGAGATAAAGATTTTGCACAATGGATAATATCACAAGTTATTAAAAGATTAAATCAGTGATTTCCAACCTCTCTGATGGAATTGGAATTTTTGGAAATTACAAAAGAGTCTTTTGTCAGGGTCTCATTTTGGTATTTGTGAATTGTTAAGAGCTCCAACAGAGATGTTTTCTCCCTCTGAAATGTTTGTTGCGAAAATGTACAGGGAAAAAGTCAAAAATATGAAAACAGATTAGTGAATCAGAACTTTTCCTCTTTCCTGCTCTCCTTTTATATAAAACAGCAGCTACAGTAGTGACGTGCTGCTTTGATTACAGTATGCTACATGTATTAGTACTGATATCATCTGTGATAATATTTCAGTCAAATGGACCAAGCTTTAGCCTCCACATTGTCCTCCCGGTCATAGCTAACTATTTTTATATCACAACATTTTATATAAATGTGATCTACTGCCCATGAAAATGTGTAACACAGAATTAAGTGATACATTAGGCTTTATAAATAGTCAAACATACCGCGTCACTTTCAGTCCGGGAGGGCAAAAGTTGAATGGTTGACGAGAGGACAATATGAAGATTAAATGCAATTTGCTTACTTATCTAATTTTACTCAGGTTGGATTTTCAGGCAGAACTTTTGCTTTACTAAATAAAGAATCTGAATACCTCTTCCACCGCTGCATGACATTATGTTATGTCTTTATAAAAGAGGAGACAAACCGTAAGGAGACACATTGCTTTCATTTGTCATGTTTGTCACATGCCAAAGTGAATGAAAACCACTGAGTAAATAGATGCAAAACAACCAACTAAGATCCATCGAAATGTGCTGCCTGTGAATAGCTTCACTTCATTTTGGAGCGGAGGCTGAAATATGACCTTAACATGACATTTTCACTGCATATAAGGGCAGCATTTTGAGCCATTACCTCCAGCCACGAAGACAGAAACATTCAAAAAATATGCAAACAGTTTGTCTATATGAGTGTGTGTGGGACCTCTCTGAAACCACAAAGCAATGTGAGACGACTGCAAAGGTCCAGTCACGTTCATAAATACGCGGATGTCAGCAGTTGTTGTTCAGGGCAAAATCCACTTCTGAAGAACTAATCACATTAAGGAAATGATGATACACACAAAGGTTTTGTGTTGTGACACGCAGTATTACTACTTAAACACGCCATGCTGTGTATAATTTTACATCACAGGTCAGCGTGGTCTTGGCTTCCGCAGGCTGTCTCTACGCTTCGAGGCTTTGAGTACTCAGGTAGAGAGGCTCAGCAGGGAGAGAGATGTCTCCCAGCTCACCAGAAACGATCTGAGTTTGCTACTACAGAGGTATTCACTGGTTATTATTTTTACATATGTGGATATTTGTGAAGACAGACATGTTTTGGAGAGAGTGTGGGCACATGTGGGTTTTCTGTTTGCTTTCCAGCTTCAGACAGGACCAGCAGAGCTTGGCCCACTTGGTGGAGAGGGAGATGAAGAGAGTGTCCCAGAGGCTTGATCAGCTCAGCAGTCACAACCATCACCACGAGGCTACACCAACGCCACATGCTGACCGTGGACCACACACAGGTAAGTCAAATCTGCAGATTGACTGTCTGTGAAGCTTCTCAATCACCCAGGTCATGTTATCTCTCGAAAAACAATTGGGTTTCTTGAAGACTTTTCACCCCTCATCCAAATGGATTCTTCAGCTTTCAGTTCATAAATGACTGGTGGGGAGTTAAGGTTTTGAATGGCAGCTGGTTGTCAAGACAAGACCCAGAAGCAAAAGAAAACATCCAGATCTGACTGCATGTCTTCTGGGTAGAATGGTAAAGCAAACCCCCACATGATTGGAAAGCAGTTGCGGGAAGTGGAGACAGGAGTGGCCGATCAGTGTTCCACAAATGAAAGATGAGGAAACCTTACCTTCAACCTCATCATGAAAGTTCACACCCGAAGAATCATCTGGATAAACCATTTGGCGACAAGTATTGTGGACAAATACAATTCATTTTGGACAAAGGGAAGGGTATGGTTAAAAAAATACCATGATGACTGTTTATGTTGGTGCAAGCCAGGACCCAGAAAAACACGACTACATCAAGACATGCTAGGGAATGGCCAGTACAGCTCCTAGACATGAACACACAAAATCTACGTGGACATATTCAACAGGGTGCTTGTACAAGAAGACAACCTAAAATATCTTATATCTAGCAGCAAATTTCAAAATCAGGAATTGAAAGATGCTTAACTAGCTACAAAAACAACTGACTTAGCATGAGAATATGCTTCCTGTTCGTATCTGGCCTTGTCAACAAGGCCGACGCAGGCCTTTTTCCGGTTCCTGTTCCACAGCATGGCACATTAACCTAAAGTCTCAAAAATCAGTCCCAGTTTGTTACATTTATGCACATTTTGGACTATTCTTTCATACTGTCTTCAAAAATAATACATTTTCAGGAGGGAAACAAACAAAAAAAAGCCTAATTTGATTTCAGCAAAGTCTGATGGGACTGTGATGCAATTTCTATAGATAGGGCAGGTGTAATTAGGGCATTACATAGAACAACACACACAGTTTAGCTTTAATTTTACAATGTGCAAGTTAAACATACTTTCAGTCTATTATGCGCCTTCGGATACCAATTATATTCACTCTCTCCTTCCTGCATGTTTCTAGCTTCAGTAATTGAAGGGTTGCAAACTTCTCTGTGGTTGCCCACAGTCAAAGTGTGATACTCTGAGCCAAATGCATGGTTCATAGCCTTGGTAAAGGTTAACCACACAGTGAAATTAACAAGCTGTGATAACAGACGGTGTGAATGTGGGGGGTTAAAGTGCAGCGGGTGCAGGTGGTTATGGGGGATGAAGTCCTTGAATAGAAGTTTTACAAGTCCCACAGAGCCGGTGCCAATCAACTGGCCGTGGGGAGGGAAAAAGCTAACATCTACACTGCGACCCTCCAGCGAGGTGTCAGGTGAGAATCTGGTTACGCACACCGGTCGGCACGCGAAGGGGTGTTGTGTGTGTGTGTGTGGGCGGTGGGGATGAGTGGGCACACACTCACTTTCCTGTTTAAAGAAGGGAATTCATAAAGCTTGGGCCACAGACATCATGCCATGCATGTGTGCATATACACACTCGCAGACATGCATACACATACAGTGTGCGCACACAAGCCACCCGCATGCACACAAACACACACTCCCCCATCACCAGCCTGTCGCCCCCGCTCCCTCTTCCTCTCACATTACCTCACACTCATAAAATACGACCGTATTACCCAGGAGTCCTTTCACCAACTTGTCTACTCATACTCTTGTTTTTCCTAAAGAGGGAACGTTTTTTTTCCTTTCTTTTCGCTGTGCTCCTATATCACATCACCTATACTCTGCCTGCAGGTTTACTTATCTTTTTTTCTCCTTTTCCATTTTTACTAGGTTGTTTTACACAGTTAAGGACTGTATATTTTGGCAAGGGCTGGCATTGTAAACGGGATTGTTTGGTGGGAGGCAGGTGGGTCAGGTGTGGGTTCGTGTGCGTGTTCATTCCAGTTGATTGACATTGGCTTCAGATGGTGGGGGGGCTTACGGGAAAGGGCCTCTGCGCTGCATGCATGCACTCGAATGCCTCTTACAGGCATGGCAGCTCAATACATTGGAAGTTGTTGTCCTCTCAGTTCATTACCCACATTGAGGTACCTCTGCAGTGTAGTTTTTGTGCCTGAAGCTGAGACTGTAGAATAATGGTGTATTCAAAAAGGGCCGCGAGAATAAAAACAGTGTGACTGCAAAATTCTCACCCGTAGGGTCCAGTGAGAAGTGTGAGGTGCCATTAGATCCAGCATATCCAGTGTGTGCGGAAAAGGTGGAGGTGAGAAAGTGAAAATGAGATATTTATTTCTCTGCATGTGCACTCTGCTATAGTTTCATTCAAGTACTTGCTTTGACTTTAAAATTTAATATTCATTTCCAAGTATATAAGTAAGTCTGAGCCGAATATGGAAATGTGTTTCTGAAATAGCAAATAGCTGTTATAATAATTCAACACCCGTCTCTGTGGCAGTTCCTGCGTGTCCGCTGGCAATCAGACCCCTGTTATGCTTTTTACGGAGTGGATGGTACCACTTGCTCCATTTTGACTTACCTCAGCCAAATAGAGGACTTTTGCCCCCCTCCTCTTGGAAGGAACCACTCTGCGCTGCCATGGCATCAGAAACCTCATTCCTATACAGAGAAGGTATCTTCTTCTTCTTCTTGTCATTGTGTGTTGAGTGCGTGACATGCAAATGACTCTTATCAATGATATATAATGCCTTTGCACTGTCACATTATGATCATGCACAGGCTGAGATACGTAAAACTCTGAGCCCACTGTATGAGGTGATCAGCAACAACAGCAGCCCAGCCATTAAGTTCATCCGGTCCAGAGTGGAAAGAATGTCTGAACGATGGATACAGGCTGGTCTGAGGATGAGGCAGAGAAGCAACAAGACTGTCTCAGGCCAGAAGAGGGTAAATTTAATTTAAACTCACAACTTTAATAAACACAGATATTAAATTATACCGTATTCTGCCCCCCTCTGTCATTGCGTTAACCTGTTGTACTTACACCTCCTGTCCTCCAGGTGCTGCTTTACCCCGGTGCCCTTGCTGGGAGCGTCGGACAGCGTTTTGAAGCCATGGTGGAGAGAGGTGGTCCTCTGGGAGAGCTGGTGCAGTGGGCCGACCTCAGTGCCTGCCTGACCATCCTGGGCCACAACTTGACTTTCAGCACCTCACAGAGCCAACTCCACAGGTCACTACCACTATCTCAAAAAGTTATTTTCTATTTCAGTCAATATTCTGTTAGCTTTTACAGTTTTTTAGTAGTTAACTGGTTTGAGTGGGATTGTATGTTGGCATCTCCAGTTATTAAAAGGTTTTTTTTATCAACCCAGCTTCATAGGCGCAGCTCCAGGCCAGGGCAGTTGTCCGATCCAAAGGCCCCTCACCTTTGACCTCATCTATACCGACTACCATGGCCTTGCTCACCTCCAAGGAGCCATGGGACTGGCTTTCCAACATTACAAGTATGAGCACACTTTTCTAAATACATAACAATATATCCCCCAGTGACAGTCGGAAAGTAGGAATTTTTACAAACTAGACACGTAGAATGTTAATCAATGGCAGCGCTTGCAAAGTTATTTTTTTAAATGCAGTTATCTGAAAATCACAAGTTCATTATTTTGTTATCTCAAGATAACAAATCCTTTTTTGTGTTTTTTTTAATTTTTTATTCGTCTTGTGATCTTTAGATCAGAAACCTTGATTTTCCCAAGTTAATTATCAGAAAAACAAACAGTTGTTTCCTCAGGCAGGTGCAGTAGCGTAAAGAGTGACAAAAGCCGCGTTTCCTCAGCAACTACTTTCCCCACAGCTTAGGACAATTAAGTTTGAGTTACTTTTGTTTACACCGCAGGGACCAGGTTCTAAAATTGTAAAACTCCCGGGAAATTATTTAATTCTACAAGCGGGTGGTTGTACTGCTCAAAAGTACAGAAGATGGGGGGCTTGCAGCTGTGAATATATCTGATCAGTTGGGTGAAAAACCTTTTTTTTTTTTTTTGTGGAGCAGTTTGGTTTGCTTTAGTATCCAGATCCACCTGGTTAAATTTAGAAACAGATCATCGTCTAGTTAATAATTCCTTTCACTTCAAGGCTTCAACTGTTCAGTTACTGAGCCTTTGTGACAGTCATGCCACCACTCTTGAATGCTGAAATCTAGAAACTCTCTGCAAACATCTCATCAATTTGAGAATACCAAACTTGTTTATTTGCGAGGAAATAATCTTGTTGTCTCGATAAAGTGGCCTTCTGTTCAAGGTGAATTAAATGTATCTTTATGAAAATTTGAGATAACGAAACAATAAGGTCATGATCTCAAGGTACGTAAAGTTGAGACTCTTTTTGGCTTCCATACATGATGATAGCAGCTTTACACACCATATATCGTGATTATTGCCCTATTGATAAACTTGTCATTAATGTTAAAGGCTTTTCCTTACATTTCAGGTGTCGCTTCAGAATCCTGGATTCCTTCGGCACCGAGCCGGCCTTTAACTTGGCGAGTTATGCACGTAGCCATGGATACAAAACACTGTGGGGCAGCTGGGGTCTCCAACCCCTGCAGTACATGACCATGTTCCGTAAGTCTCTGTGTGCATTTATATATGCATCTACTTGTGTTTGTGTTTGTGGACATGCGGTTATAATGTATGAGACAAAAATGATCCAAAACTGTACTCCATAAATACACTGTTGCCCTTAAAGTTGGAATCATTTAGTTTTCAGACACATTCCTCTTTTTATTCCTATTTCTATGAATCACATTGCCACAATCATTTCATGAGAAGAGGTAAAACACATTTTATTCCAACTTCATGGGCAGTATATATATACAATATAGTGTACAAATCCTTCACATATAACCGTCTAGGTGTCCTCACAGCGAGAGGATTAATAGCTGAGGTTAAATAAACTCGGTGCCAAGACAGAGCTTTCATTCCAACACCTCTCCCTGTCATCTTTCCCACCCTGCCGGGAGATGGAGGCAAGCTGGAAGCACTGGGCCGCGAGCCACTCTTCATCCCTCAGCCTGGAGCACTGTTTATTTGTCCTGCAGATGTGGGAGGGAGGCGGCTGTTAGCTGAGGATGTGAGGACCGAACGAGAGAAAGAAAACAAAACAGGGGAGAGACAAGAAGAAGAAAACAGAAAGGAAAGAAGCTCGAGGAGAGAAGTGTTTGTGCTTCTGTTTTGCTGAGGCAGATAGTCAGCTGAAGGATTTAACTCAACACACACTTAAACCGAGAATCCAAACTACACGTCATCTGTTCACGGCTCATCTCAAAAAACACCCATGTGCTGCTTGATCGCATCAGTTCTGTGTATCGCTGCTAATGATTTGCTTGCAGTGTGTATGTGGAAATAGGTTAAACTATAGAGCCGCTGGAGACAAGTGGGGACCAGAGGGAGCCAGAGGGGGAATTCTGACACGTGTGAACGAGGGGAGATTTGGCAAAGGCCTTTTAAACAAGTATACCTCGAGACAGAAGAGGACGTCACATACACGTACAAAATGCTTCAGAAGTCAAACCTCGAGCGCACACCTTTGCCGGCACATTCCTAGTAGTGTAAATACTCATCTCTCACACCTTGGTCAGTGTGTCAGAGGGCAGCAGGGTGGCAGCTGCCTATCCAAACACCTAACGCTCTCATGTGTGTAGTTCTCATTTCCTCCGACGGATGATTTATGCTGCGCAGCATGTTTCTCCTCTCTTGCAGATTTTAATATAAACTGTTATTCACCTGTAGTCTTGGTATGCGTTGTTCTTTTCTTTTTGATCAAACTGTCTGCAATCAGCTTTAGTAAAGATCTGTGTTGACCATCTTTGTTGAGGTTTTAGCAAAACGAGCATAGATCATGTGTTCTAAGAGACATAAACTCACCTTCCACTTCAATTTAATCCCTCCAAGTGAATCCAAATTTCAGATTTATATTTACACATCAGCTAATGTTTCTATACTTTGTCTTCTCCAGCTCATACTCCTGATAATTCCTTCCTGGGCTTTGCGAGTGAAGGGGCAGCGAGGAAGGAGGTGAGGGAGGATGAGCTTCAGCCAGAGAGCTTCAGGAAAGACAGGATAGCAGTCGTCTATGGAAAACAGGACTACATGTGGCAGGTATTAAGACCCACATTTTATGTGAGTGGAAAGACTGTGACTTCATAAAAATAAATCGTGACAAAAACCCAGCTACTGCAAGGTTATACAAGAACATTGTTTTTGTACATGAGTCCATATTGTCAGTGCCGTGTAAGTGTTTGTCTCTGTGCATATCAGGGTAAATCTGAATATGTGGAGGTGATCAGTGAGGAGCTGGAGACTCATGCCACAGTCTACCAACCTCCAGGACACGTCTTGAATCTGCCCAGATTCGTCAGAAACCACGGGCTGCTGACTCAGGAGCACTTTCTGCGTCTTCTGCGCAGAGCCAAGGTCAGATAAGAGCTTATCACAGAACAACCCAATCGAGTTAGAGTAAGTGCACCGGCTGCATCTCCAGTGGATGTAAAGAAGTCTAGAGATCCCTGTTAAAACAGCAGCGTTTTGTGACGTGTGCTTATACAACTCGTGCAATGCCATTGAAACTAACATGAAAAAATAAAAAGATTCAAAGTAAACTGTACAGATATAATGTAAACACTCTTAAAATATATAAATAAAATAAAATATATAAAACGCAGCCTCAACACATGATGCTGTGACCACCATGCTTCTCCACTGTGATGGGGTTCCGCATTGATGTGATACATTTTTACAGTTTTCAGCGCGAAAACACGCTGACTATTCTATTCTTCGTCTTCTCATCCGTTTTGGAGAGACGTCCTGTACTTTGTAACGTCCCTGCCATGCCATGTTTTCTGCACTTTTCGATGACTGTCTTCGCTGTGTTCCATGGAGCCCTCATCTGAGCAATGATCTTTTATTAACGTGCAATCAAGAAGATGTAAAAAACATCCCACAAGAACAGTTGAGGTGTATTTGGAGTCACTTCATGGGAAATGTATCACATGGTTTTTTAATGGTTGCATAAGCTGTACCTTTTTTTTTTTTTTTTAACATCACAAAATGTACAGCGTAAACTAAGATATCAGAGAACTTCAGTGGCGGGCTGTGCATTGTCCACCTAGGCCTTCAACGCCCTCCAACCTTTTTCAAAACACCTCTTAATATGATCGTTATGATGCCCCTGCTATAGAAACCATCAACAACATAGAATATGTAATAAAACAGGATGTTGCATCGTATCTCATATGAATGCCAATGCTAAAGCAAGAAACTCACTTAAAACAGTTCAATACGTTTCCTCTCACTCACTGCAGCCACCGCTGCGCTGGAGCTGCGCACCAACGACACATATGTCAAATCCAGCAGAAACATCAATGTCGACCGAATAAAATGGCAAAATTATAGATAAAATTTGTAAATATAATTCATTTTACTCACCAGAACTTAAGAAACAATTTAGAGTTCTCCTTGGAGCCTGTCAACAAAGGGTTGCGCTCATTGTCCTGAAAGTTTTCCCAGCTGGGTCAGGCTAGCTAGCTCAAGGATTGGGTGGCCTTTCCTCACAACATCCAGCTTTTCCTTCAAAGAAGATTTGCAACCAAATCGATAGCTTCTCCTCTTTGCGCCATCGTGGGTTCAAAAAACAGCTCGAAAACATTAACAGGAGCAGCTCGCAAGAGATGAGCGTGAACCACTAGCTTGGCTTAAACGGAGCTGACCCTCCTATCAGAGGACCCGAAAACACAGATGCTAGGCCACAGAGAAGGCCTAAGAATACAAACTTGAAATGTGATTAAAGTTAAAGGTTTCAATTTACAGCGTCATTACATTGAGTTTCAAGCTTCAGCTGCCTGCAGTTTTAATTGTGAAGGCCCAGGCAGATTACCTTTGACTCTGGCAACACGTGACGGCTGAAATATGACTGGATAAAAGCTCTAATGCAAAGTTACACTGCAGGAATCACCACAGCTGAGAGACAGACATAAAATGGAAAAAATAGGCTATTGGGAAATATTTAATTAAGATGAAAATATTAAAATGCAAGTCAGTGATTTTGATAGTTTAGGCCAGCAGAGAAGGTTTTGCTGGCTCTGACGGCCCACCACTGGAGAACACTGTTGTATGGTGTGATGATCCTGCATTACAGAAATAATGTGTCTTTTCTGTGCCGCTTGCCCTGCAGGTGTTTGTAGGCCTCGGGTTCCCCTATGAGGGTCCGGCTCCTGTCGAGGCGATAGCTCTGGGCTGTGTCTTCATCCAGCCTCGATTTGACCCTCCACACTCATCCGACAATAATGACTTCTATAAGGGCAAGCCTACCACAAGACAGGTAGTTGGCACCTCAAGCTGAAAAACAAACAAACTTAAATTGAAAATTTGTATTGTGTATAACTCATTTTCTGATTCACTGCTATGCTTTGGAGCTTAGATTTCCTCCCAGCACCCTTATGCCGAAGAATTCATTGGTAAACCCTATGTGTGGACTGTGGATGTGACCAACAGGACTGACATACGAGAGGCAGTCAAAGCTATTCTGAGCACCGAGGTGCCTTCCACTGAACAAACAGAATTACAGTTCCACTTTATGCACATATACACACACAGACAAACATCTTATTTTCCCCAGATTCCAGTTTCAGTAGCGCTGAATAAAAGTGTTTGTGTGTGTTTTTGCAGGTGAAGCCTTTCACTCCTCAAGAGTTCACTTGTGCGGGAATGTTGGAGCGGGTTCATGGTTACATCACTCACCAGGTACAGAGATATAGCGAGAGCTGGCATAATATTATTGGGTGCTGCCCCACCAGTTTTATGCAATCTGGTAAGAAATGTGAATGGAGATAATTTTCAAACTGTTGATTTTTATTTCAAAAATCTAACATTTTGTCTACCCTATTAACAGAATTAACAATGACCAGTTCCTGTCTCTTTATTCCATAGTCTGGCATTAGATGGCTGGTTCAAGATTGTTTCCAATGGCATTTACACTAATTTCGTCCTCATTTCAAACTCTAATCATTGTCAGTTTTCTCTCTCTACTTGTTTTTATAAATCCTTCAAGAATTTCTGCAGTAAATCTGCCCCAACATGGCTGCCAGAAAGCGCTCTAAGGGTGCTCCTGGGCCCGCTGGGTCAGTCATGTGTAAGTGTGTGTCGACGGTCCTCCCTCTTGTGTGAGCCTGTTCTGTTTCACCGCCTCAACACCCCTAACACGTTTACCAGGTGAGAAATCAGCAATCAGTTTTCAGATTTTACACAATAAACATATTTGGATACAGGAGCCTGTGGTTCTAGAAGAAACACTCTAACGTACTGATAGAAATACAAAAAAAGCATATAATTTTTTACCATTTTTGTAGGCTTGGACTCGGTTGCTCCAGCACGGTGCAGGAAGCCAACCACCTGTTTCCTTCCTATAGCCCATGGGGCCGTCACTGTGGCCTTCAGCAAAACCCTCTGCTGTTCAGTTGTGCCGGCTTTGACCCTTCATACCGTAGACTGTGTCCCTGCAGAGCTCTCTTACCTGGATAGATGGCGCCGTGCCCTGATTGCTTCTAAGCAACGCAGCGAAATGACTCAGGAAAAAACAGGGAGACAAGAGGAAAAGAGCCATCTGCAATGCATCCTCCGCAGGTAAAGAAGCTGTCCCGGCAAAACCAGTGAAATCTATGTATTTTTGTTTTTTGGACATATTTTATTTCTATTTACACAAAGAAACGAGAAAATCTGGAAGAAATTACTGATAAATGAACAACGCAGTCAGTGCCCCTGTCATTTAGTTAATTATTTAGTTGGCAGATTTTTCTAGAGCAACTGTTTGGACAATGGTTTTTATGTTTTATTTTGTAATGACACTCATTACTCAGGAAGCAACGATGAATGATTGTCAGTTCATGAGCACTTGAAGCGCTGAAGGGTGATGAATTCAAGGCCTCGTGTCTCATTAAGCCAAATAAAATCCTGCTTGTTTCTGTAGCTTTTTGGTAATCCCATAAGAAAATAGTATTTAAGCATTTTTTGTTTGGCAAATCTGTTTAGAGGTATTTAAATTAAGTGGGAAATGGCGCCAGTGAGTTATATATATTTATCTTGTAGGACTCCAGATTACACAGAGTACTGTACACTTCAGTATTAAGCTAAATAAGTATCTAATCATTCACTCGCTTACATTAATGTATCACACTGGTCAGCGTTGCATGGGATTAGTGGTCGTGGAGCCCCTCAATGCTTCGCTGGTTGCAAATATTAGCCGGGGCCTCAAAGGAGAGAGGGTGACAGCGTAAGTGATGAGGCTCATTATCTGAGTGAATCATGGATAACCTCTGAATGCCTTTGGGAGGTCACAGCCATATGACCATGATTATACTGTCATATAAACCATTGGTTCCCAACTGTCTTTGACTTAGGAAACCCCCTCAGCTCTCTTTAAATCCATGCCCCCCGCCAGTAGAGGCAGAACCTCATTGTTTGTCTTTTAAACACACATTTTGAATCACTTACCCAAGGAAAAGTCACAGAAGAGGGGATTAATTATGTTATTTTTTTGTTTTTTTTTGTTTATATTTTAGTAGAAATTATACCCCAAAATGATTTTGATCATAATGAATGACTAATTTTGCCCAGAGTTCCTGTGTTTGTATTATTCCCTGTTTGCGAACTACAGGTTTTCACAGTCCCCCCAGGGGACAGTACAGTACATGTGAGTGAGAGGTTTTATATATGAGCGTTTCCATTTTTGGAAGCCTCAAAGAGTCACGCAGGCTTATCTCATCACCCCTTCCTGCGAAACAACATGTGAAAGAAACAAATGATAACAACTAAAGGCCAAACCACAGCCCACATCAGTGATGTCAGTGATGGGGTGCTATACTTACATGGCACAGCTGTTAGCAAAGATGGCTCCAGCAATGGCAACAAGCTGCTATTTTGAACTTGATTGATGTCAGGGTTTTTCTTGGAAACGACACACTGATGAATGTTAACTGGCAGGAAAAAGACCTTTTCTGCCTCAGTACACTCCATGTGACCAGAACTTGTTGTCACTCAGGGATCCGACTGCTCAGGGCTGTGACCACAAGACTGGTCCAAAATGTGATTGACTAGTAAATGGCTGTGAAATGGTGCATGAAAACAACATCTGATACGAATTTGGTAGATTTTGGTGAATTCTTTTGCCTCCGCTAAATGTGACCTTTTGTGTTAATTAGCTGAATGGTTCAAAGACGATGGAGATTAACATGTGCTTATGTCAAGAGGATATTTGTAATGAAGGAAAAATAAAAGTCAGGGGGACATCTCTGAAATGCATTTTTGGAAAATGATGCGTCGCCTCAGGGTGAGTCACATTTATTCATATCACTTACATGCGTTGTAGCATATAAAAGCTGTCACTCACTTCCCAGGGGGCTGATAGCAGAGGGTTCAAACTAAGGGTTCAAAAACAGTATCGAGCATATATGGAGCAAATGTGTAAATGTGGACAAAGGTTTTAGTGTTCCACACGATGCCTACTGACCTCATGCTAAATGGGCTGTATATGAATACAAGACTGACAAGTTCCATATGTTTGCCAGGAACCCACTGGATAGTGATAGGCAGCGTGATATGCTTTAAGATGACATTGATTTGGATCATCTAGCGAATGTTAGTCATTTTGAGGTCTGTGGCTATTGCTGCAAATTGTTTTTATGCAATAAGTTTGACTTTAAGGATATATTAAAATGATTCTTTGCTTGCTGTAATTCAACAAACCACAAACCACGTTGAATGTTGTCAGGCCTCGACTATATTTATTACATCTAGAGAGTTGTGTGAAAGACTTAATTAAATGAAAACCACGACAAGTGGGTTTGGGATTCTCTGCTGTGGCTGTGGGGTGTTTTGAGCTAAACGCTAACGCTAGCTTTAACAAAAAGTTCAGCTTAAGCAAACCTCAAACCACAAGAGGCCAGCCCCCCCCCCCCCCCCCCCCGCGACAATAGCCAAATGCGGTCCAGACCCCGCTCTGTACCAAAGATTTTCCTGTAATGGAAGATGTATGAAGATCCTGTTTCACTAATTTCACAATAGAGACAGACAAGCCAGGGTGACTATAGCCCTTAAAGCTAATGCTACTGTTAACTGACACTAAAACTGACAGTTACACCCCGCGACACCCCATATCATTTTCTAATCCACATCTGTTTAACTTTATGCTAAACTGTTTACACCAGGTTTCCCCATGATATCAAGTGTGGTGGTGCAATCACTGTTCCCTGATCTGGTACGCTATACCAAATAATGTACAGTATCGTGTGCTGAGCTGTTTTAAATCTTGACTTTTCAGTTTTGTAATGTGTGCATGTTTGGGATCAGAGAGAAGAATATCTGTGAAGTTTTTCCAAATTTCAAAATCAGGGAGGATTTTAAAACGCCTGTAGTCCTTAAGTTGACCACAGTAGTATACCTCACGGTGAAGCTACAGGAAAAGTCTGAGGGTCAGGTCTGCTTAAAAATGTGTTTCGGAAGGTAAGGATCACAAAAATGCACGGACAGACACTGCACTCCACTGAACTATGCCACAGATACACCTAGAAGTACAGTCAAATGGGATCGGTTTGTTTGAGTAGTCATAAAAGTGCCTGACCACCCATGACACTTTCACGTGCATGTTTCATGCCACCTCTGCACACTGAACTCGGTATTAGATCGTTAGAAAATAAGGGATGATTGATGATTGATGGGGGAGAAAAAAAAATAAAACCCCAGAGAAACGGAGAGAGGAAACATGAACCTGTGTCAGGGTCAGCCAGACATCATGGAATGTTCATGCTCCAGTAGAGGTTCAATAATGTTTATCTGAGTGCTTTTTAATTTTACATGAGAGACGGGAACTCTTTCAGTCACATAGGGACTCTTTCTCCTATACCTTTTAACTGTGGAATGTGGTGGCGATTCAAACGTCTCTGCCAAGAAAAATGAGAGATCTTACAGAAGAAAACAGCTCAAACTTTCAACCTTTGTCATGTCTGTGTTTTTGTATAAAAGAAAAATTTTTTTCTGAGAAACCGTTTTCTATGAAGAACCGACACAGTCATTTCACAGGTATAAAATCAGGAGCAAGTTCACAGTCCATAATTAATGCACTGTATCGGAGGTCAGAAATAAGTTAAGCTGCGTAATTAGAAGGCTATTACACACATAACTCATACACGTTGCTTTCTTCCTGCGAGTTACTGGAAAATGTTGCAACTTCCGAGATTTTATTGCCGTATTATATTTGCATGATTGTGTACGATCAATCACACTGTTTACACTGGGACTTCAAGTGTTTCGTTACATTCCTATGGTGTTCAGTCAAACAACAGGCTGAGTGAATGCCCCAAGTCTTTGCTCTTACTTTCATCTCCCTTGCTGTCCCCTGTGATAAAGGATTTCGACACGTTTGGATAAAGGGAAGAATGAAGGGATAAAAGTAAATAAGTGGCACTGTGTAAAAAATTTTTTTTTTAAAATATGAAGAAAACCTTTTTATGCGACAATTAAATAAATATATTTTTTTAAATTAGAAGACATAAATGAAAACTGAAGTAAATGAACAAATAACGTGAACATAAATTATAAATAAATTAATAATGCATAAAATATATATATATATAACATATATTTCCAGGTTGGTCAATTTGCAATAGCTGCCTCTATCCTAAAGGGGGCAGTGTGGTCAAGCATGTAACAGCGTACGACATCACATCATACCAGTTGCAAACCTCAGCAACCTGCTTAGGAAATGAGAGGCAGAGATGAAAACAAAGATACACAACCACCCAAGAAAAAAAAAAATTCTTTTTTTTTTTTTTTGGGCATCAGACACCAGAAAGATCAGAAATACTGTAGGTGTGTCAGGGACAAATGGAGACAATCTCCTCTGCAGGAAGCTCTCCGTTTATTCCACCCAACACACTTGCAGAAAGGGGGAGGGAGAAGGGGGTGCCTTAACTACCATACGAAAGCAGCTGCTTTTATTGAAACCTGTTATTGGCGTGCCAAGATTACACTGAACAACAACAACCCTCCTCCCTGGAAGCCAATAAAATGCCGACAACAAACACTTGGCTTGCCTACAGCACTCTTAGAAGCCACAGAGGTTGGCCTTAATGATACTTGGTAACTATTATAGACTATTAAACCAAATGAATAAAAGAGGAAAAGGACGAGAGAGAGAGAAAAAAAAGTGAAGGGAGAGAGGAGCAAACTTTGATTCTTTCAGAAGTTGTTTCCAGACATAGTGTAGGTAGCTGACTCATTGTCGGGCACCCTCAAAGAGATGAGCTATTTCGGTGCAAGATGACTTGGTTGTCGAATGAAAATGGATTTGTGCGAGTGCATAAAAAGTTATAAATAGCAAAAGTGCTCAACTAATGTGCTCTTACGTCTATCAGCAAAAGGGAGCACTTGTATATTCTTGACTCAGTCCACGGCGTAGGCCTTTCAGCGGTTTTTCCTCAAATGACTCATATCTAGCGATCTCATCTCACCTGACATCTGAAGTAAATGTTTGTCCGAGAAAAAGACTACAACCTTTTGCGTTTCGCTTTTATGCAAGGAAAGCCAGGACAAGAGCTGAAATCTTCTCGTTTTGTTCCTTAAAGTCTCCAGAGCTCTCATTTTCAGTCTCTTCTTCTCAACTCCAGAAAGCTGTGAAGAAACACAGAGCTACTTGCTAACGCCTGTAGCCCCTAGAAAGCCCTTGTCATCTTTCATCCTACACCTCTGAATTGCCTTCATTTTCTGGGGGCCCATAAATTGACTCTTATTGTCCCATAAATGGCTCCTTTTGGGGTGGGATTTATAGTGAGGGGTGGCAATGGGGTGAGCGAGAGGGGGGTATAAAATCCACCTTTTGATGTCCCCCCCTGCTTAACAGGCAGAGCAGACACGCCTGCCCATATGCTGCACGGGGCCTTTGCCACACACTAGCTAGCGTGCGACTCCCTCACACACAGGCACATTAAAAGATATTAAAGTGCATTTCTGCTTTCATTCAGAGTCATGAGATGCAACAGCCATGCAGGGTGGTTCACGTTAAGCCCTGCCACTTCCTCGGCTGTAATTAAAGCCGCCCGTGCAGGGGGTCTCTAAAAGTCTTGCTTTGCTACACCCTTGATCCTGACCTTTTTGGGAAGGAAAAGGTGAGTTGGAATATTACAGGCTGTTTGTTCCTTGGTGGTGATTTGTGGCTTTAATGGTAAGTGTAAACCAAGTATCTTGCAGGTTGTGTCGCTCCACAGAAAAAAACAATGTTTTAACACTAAATTTGTGTTTAAACAGTCCTATATTTTTTTTAAATCCACAACGGGGATATATTCTAATGTCTGAGCTCTTCCTTTGGCACAGCAGGTAACACTACTCCTGTGTATTGTGAAGTAAAGTTATCCTACCGTTTGAAGACAGAGATATAAACCTTTCAGTTCCCTCTTAGAACATGATGACAGAAGAATCAGAAATCTTTAGTGTCATTTTAGTGTCTTTAGTGTCATTCATTGATTTATCTGCTTCTCCAAACAAGGGGTGCTCCATTCACTATATCTACTATAGGTAACACACATGCTATGGACAGGCATCTCATACTAGCAGAAATGTTAAAAACAAGCTGTTAGAGTCAAGGGCTGCCTTCAAATGGTGTTCTGTTTACCATGTTCACAAGAACGTTCGTAAGAATGGCCCCTTGTTGTGGTACTTCCAACCTCAAGGGTCCAAGTTCAAACAACTTACGGCAGTTGAAAGCCAAGCCTTTTGTGTACACGACATCCTGTTGACTGTAGTCACGAGCTCACAAGTTCCATTTGAAAGCAGCAAATATGCCGTTTTATTTATTATTTGGTTAGCTAGCATGTGGGTATTTAAACTCCAGAGGTGTTGAAAGCAGCAATGTCACACAGAATAATGCTGCTCAAAGACGAACAAAATCAAAGCAATCAAAACAAGTCAAGCAAGATCAGTGCAAGCCACCACAAAAGCGTTTGGGTCATCCATTTATTCAGTAAGAGGAGGACAGCTTAGCTGCTAAACTTGTGTTGTTACTATGCACTACGAAGACTGGTTCTTTGTGCATTTACATAGATCCTCCAAGTCTCTACTAGCACTGCACTGGAGGTATTGAACACAAGTCCATCTTTCTGGTCTTGGTCGTGATTGATGGCAGATGAGGAGCTGATTGTGTAGGTGGCGGGTCAGGTCTTGAGCTGGATGAGAAGCTAAACAGTAAGTTCCGGCGGGCCGGTGTGGAATGACACGGAAGTTGTTCTTGAAAACAGGTGAGTTGTTATGAAATGCATTAGTATGCTCAGACAATATTCAGTGTTATAACAATAGCTGGCTTACTCATGCCTGCTTCGGTTTACTCGTGTTTGCTTCCTCCAGTTCTCTCTACTCTCTCTATCTCTACATCAGCCATTCACTGCTCTTTTCTTTCTCCATCTCCCTTCCCCAGTCTCATTCACAGCACCCTCTTCTTTCTTTCTTTTTTTTTTTGCCTCTCCATTCCTTTTGTGCCCACTTGTCTCTCTCCTTCAGAGGCAGATGAGCCAGGTGATAGTGACACAGCCCGCTGTTTGCCAGTTAGCATGGCGATGACAGCTGCCAGCCCAGGTGCACAGGCAGCTGGGACGACTTGGAATGTGTGTGTGTGTGAGAGAGAGGGATGTTTGTGACACGGGTATCTGTGTGCATTCATGCTTCTGTATGACAGAGACGGAGGGAAAAGAGACTTGGGTGCTAGAGAGAACACAGGTGTGTCGGTGATGGAGGGAGCGTGGGAGAAAGTGGAAAAAGGGAAAGAGAAGAGCAGCAGATGGGGGAGGCAACCTGACCTTTGACCTCTCGCTTCGTCCAGGCAGCTCCCAAGATCCAGCGACTCAGACGTGTTTCGACGTCTACTCGTTGTCTAGACGTTTGTCCGTCACTCAGTGGATGTGGCCGTGTCTCAGCGAGTGTAATTGACCCAAGACATGAAATCATAGCAGGAAACATGCAGCGGACCTAGTCAGAGCTCAGATGACATCAGCTTGTTAAACTGGAGCCTGTAAAATAAAACACGGTTGCGCGATGAACTAGAAAGATAGTGAGTGAAAACTCCTGACAATTCCCACAGTGTTGGAAGTTTTTTTTTCTTTTCATTGATGCCCTATTGAGTCATCACAGCTAAGCACATTCCTCCTGCGGTGCACCTGTGAGACAAATGCAGATGCTACAACTGCCATCCCTTCAAACAGCCTCTTTCTTTTCCCTCTCCTTTCTTTTCCTCTCCTTTGCGCCCTCTGTCTCTTCTGAGAACATTCCAGGCTACTCCACTCCTGCACCTTCTCTTCTTCACCTCCTCCCCCTCCTCTCCTAACCCTGTTCCCTCTCTGAGAGCGGGAGGCCACGGGTGCCATCACTCGCCACTTGGTGATTACTGGCACAAAGGGGGCCTTGGTGGCCCCGGCTGCAGCCGCTCGACGTGCACCGCCACTGGGGAGCGAGTGGAGGAAAGTCCCCACCTTGACCAATTCCCTCTAGTCCTCCGTCGTCCCCACCTCCTCGGATGATGAAAACTCTGTCAGTGTGGATTAGGAAAGAGCGGTGTGTGTCGGTGGAGAGAATAAAAGCAGTGCCGCCGCACCTCTGTATGTCCATCCCTCTTTCAACTTACTATTTGTCACTTAATACCAATTTTGGGATTCCAAACCTTTTCATGCTGTTGTCACTTTGCCAAACTGTTGTGAGGCTTTGATTTTTTTTATGTGGATCTTTAATGGGCTCCCATTTAGCCTTGCTAGTGCATTTTGACGATCAAAGGCAAGCTTTTTATGATATACCTTAGTAAGTCTTTCTCAGACAGTAAAGTTAATTTTCACAGGTATTCGACACGTACAGTTGATAGTAAATCTGCATTCCCAGGGTGAGAATAAAACACAATCTTACACTGATGCACAGTGTGTGGTCTCAACTGTTAATTTGAGCCGCATTTTCATATTTAACACATTCATTCCTGTTAATATAGTGATCAAAATCTGAATGCTGAAGGCCCTGGAGCCAGTTTGAACAGAGGGTGAAGTCTGGGAAGGAAGAGAGCCTGGTATTGCGAGGACAGAGCACTGAAGGATTCTGGGATGGGATGGGGGCATTAAGGTGGCGGTGGCGGCGGCGGGGTTTATTCTCAGGCTGGCACAGCAACGGTCTCGCTTCATGGTGAGAGAAAATGGGCGCCGAACAGGGGTGGGGAGGGTGCAGGCTCTGAAATTGATTTCATGCCGGAGTCAGACACAGCCCCAAGGAAGGAGTTGGAAATGTCTGTGAGTGTGTGAGGAAGAGAGGGGAGAGTAGGAGAGTCCAGTTTGAATTCTGACGGTCGAACAATGGCGAAGGGACAGAGGGAGAGACGGTAAAAGAGAGGGGCCGACCTGCATCAAAGAGACCGGATCTGCATGAGAAAAAACATGTTGCCATTTTGCTGCTGACATCGGCAGCGAGTGGCACCACAAAAAGTGGGGGTTTGTTGTTTACAGATTCTTTTTGTTTCATAAAATACCAAACCGGATCAACTGAGATGCGTTTTCAGTCTGTTTCAGTTTCATTCATTTGTGTTGCTCGGCATCACACGGATGAACGCTGGAAGTTCTGTTGGCTGTTCCTCAAAAGCAATTCGTGGATACCACTTACGCACTGATCCGAATGGTCCTGTTTCACGAATGCGTGCAAGTTGCTAATATCCCAAAACGGGGACGTTGGAAAGCAAAACGAGAAATTGATACTGATATATTTTTGCCTTAACCGAAATAAGTTCAGTTTTAATTCAAATCTTCCCTTAAAACAGACTGTGACTCATTATTACCAGTCGATAAAACCAGACAGGGACAATACTGCATGGGTGTGTGCGTTACCATTGAGGTAAACTAGTGTTCTCAGTACACTGTGATATAGTAAGATCTTGAAAAAGGGATCAGAAAATTTAACATAAACTGAAATTCAGGCTGTTTCCTCTTCCTCATGTATCTTCCACAAAAAAAATGTTCACATGCACAATTACTCAGTCAGAAGCCATCTCTTTAAGTATTCTCTCACATGGGTAACTAGACATGCATGTGCACAGACACGCTCACAAAGTGCATACCTTTGAAGAGTGTTCTGAATTGGTCTGCTCCACAGACCACAGACCAGCACTGATGCCTTTATCCGTACTCATTTCATCTATCATGCCCTCAACTGCTTCCTGTGTTTTCTTGCGCTCACTTTTCCCTGCCCCTTACATTTAGTCCATCTTTCCCTTGATCTCGCCTTCCTTCTCCCCCTCGGTGTCGCTCCGTTCTCTCTCTCTCTCTCTCTCTCTTCGCGATCCTTTCCCCCCTTCTTGGCATCGGCGGCAGCATCTCTTTTAAGGCACATGTCAAGGGAACTGTCTGCCGCTTTCAAAGGCCTTTGTGTCCAGCCTTTCTTCCCCTTAATTTGGTTTCTCCAAAACACTTTCCCATAGCATGGCTGTCTCGCCCCTTTTTCTCTCAGCTACCCCTCTCCTCTCACCTCTCCCTCCCTGTCTCTCTCTTACAGCTGTCCTAAATACATTTAACTGACGATGATATGTTATAAGTCAGACAGTCTGACATAATTTATGAACAGACATGTTAACATATGTGAAAGTAATCACAATATAAGTAAAGCAAAAAGTGCTCAAATGCTTAAATCCACAAAATCAGCCGTTTGAAAAATCAGTTTTGACAAGTGTGTTTTCAGGAGAGCATGGTGAGATAAAGAACACATGATCAAATTGATGAAAAAAATCTGGAGCATGAAAATCCAAGGCATAGTTGACGCATTTCGTAGTACCCGGTCCTCCAGTGTATCCTGGGCATCCGGTTTCCCCGCTGCCCTCTTCCCATGACTTCTCTGACCGCATAGGTTTCTCCAGGGAGCTTCTTGTCATGGCAACGCTCACCAAAGTATTGTTCTGTTAGCAGACTCAGTGAGAGGAAAGATGGCTTTTGAACAAAAGGAGTGTATTTATTTATTTGTCCTGCGATGCCGTTGAGATGACGTGTTAAAAGTTTTGCGAGCAGCAGTAAGTTGGCGGCAGAAGTAGATTTGTTTGACGTCCCCGTTGGGTGAAAGTGACGGCATTTGTTCCTTGCCTGTGTGTGCAATGTAAGGGTGTCCTTACCTCAGGCAGACCCATGTGGTTTTAATCCATTGTATACAGACAGGCCCCTTCACTCTATCTGTATCTCTTCCTCTTCCTAAAGCCCACTTGTGTCTCTTCATCCATCCCATCAGTCTTGTCTTTGCTCCCATCCCCGCTTCTCTGACAACAGTCTACCTTTCTTTCATATTCATCATATCCCTTGCCAACATCTTTTCAACAGTGTTGCACCTTTTCGCTGTCCTTCTTCCCTCATTGTCTACCCTGAACACATCAAGAAACCTCTGTACTTGTCATCCCGTCTCCTCTGAAATCTCCCAAGTATTTTCCTACAGGAGCGTTGCAACTGTGTCACAGCAGGATGTACGACGCACCTCTCACATCCCACTGTTTTGAGAGAGTCAAGCCAAAAGCATCTCTCTCCTCTCATCTCGGAGTTATGTTATTGTGTGCGTGTCAGTGGTTATAGTTGTTTCCTAAACCATGAATCTTTGAGGCATGTGTGTGAGTGGGTAGGTAATTTCCTTTTTCGAGACGCAGTTTTATAAGCATAATCGTGTCCAAGTGTGAACGACACATGGCCTCTTGGTGCTGAGAGCCTCACCGAGATAAAAGCGGGCGGCTGATCTGAGACATCTTTGTCGACTAGCTCACCTCATGGAACTTATTTCATCCCCCAGTTGCGTCTTGAAGTGTTGGATCTCTCCATCGCTCTGAAGGAAAACAAAACTAAGAAAAAAACACCATAATATATAATATATATATACCACACCCTAACATTTGTCTGTTGTTGACAGGAAAAGAAGGGCCACTGCTGGAGACCATCTTGTCCTTCTGGATGTTTGTTTCAAAGAATAAGGTGCTGGTCACGGTTGAGCTGGACTCCCCGTATCACAGAATCAACAATGGGATTGCATTACAGACACTATTGTAATTTCGTGAAAGCAATGGGACGTAAGACGCTTTTATAAAAGGTTTTATGTCCATTTCTAGATGGATGATGGTTATTAAGAGTGATATGGAGTGAGAGTGATACAGCCAGGGTCAGATCAAGTCCTCCAGCGCACAACAAAACATGAAAGAGGCGTGCTACAATGGAACGATCATGATGGAGGACATTTGCTTCTAATTGACCTCCACCCTCTTGACTAGGCCCCCCAGTCAGGCGTGGCCCGTTGCCCCGAGTAACCCCACGCAGCATCTCCACATCCCAGAATGGTGAATAGGAGAACTCTCCCACCTTCCATTGAACGCGCATAGCCTTGTACCTTTGGTTTGACAAGCAAGGGAGAGGTTGTTTTTGCTGTCTGAACTCAACCAACCATCAAACCGCTCACAGCTGGGACCCGCAACCATGACCTTGGACTAGAACTATGAGGAAACTTCCTCAGATTTGCTTCCTCTGGAGCAACACCCGATATGTCGGCAGTGGACCCGATAAATGCGATGTAGGGCTTTGCTGGAGATTAATAAAATGTGCTGAAAGACTTCCTTTTCTATAACAACTCCTCGGTGCGGCAAAGACGGTTTGGATGACTGTGCAGAAGAACAACAAAGGGAACCACTTCAAATGGTTATAGAATACTTTGGGTTGCTGAAGTGACATAAATGCTTAAAATCATTGTCCTATTTTCCACAATCAGTTAACCCGATGTCAAACAGCTCAGTGTAAGTGGCCATTTATTTGGTTTCCAAATGAGACGGGCCACCACTTCAAAGAGATTGATTACGGCTGCCAAGCATGCCTGAAATCGTGAGACATATTTTCAGCTCCACCTAGATTATTCCAAGCGCTGCATTTTGGAGGTTAGACCTTTCCTGGTGGCTCGAGAACAAGTCTGCACGTATAACAATACAGACACTTACACACATACCTTGCGCACACACCACAGCTCAGACAGCCAGACTGCACACACAAACCACACACCTTACTCCTACTCTGTTTGTGTAACCCTTGAAATTAAGAGCGAAGGGATGTGTGTGTGATAGAGGGGGAGGAAACAGAATAAAAGGACAGAAGAGTCGGAGATCTGACAGGGTTTTGATGGCCACGGGCTGGAAACAATTTTGGGAGGGGGGTCGAATTTAATACAAATTCCTCCCGGCGCAGCCATGTGTCCCGGCCGACCTGAGCTGCCCCAGCACACCTCCATAGAAACTCACACCCCCCGCCCGCCCTCCCTCCTCACCCACCTTTCCAGCATGCTTAGCTGTCACTCACGGCCCGCCTGTCACATTCTCCTCACGCCCGACGTGTCCGTGTTTGTGTGCATAAGAGATGTGATGTTTGAGGAGAGAAGTATTCGGGGAGTCAATCATCTCACGGTTAAGAGTGACAGTGGATGGCCCCGCTGGAGGAGTCTGGTTTCACAGTACCTGAAACTGTTTTGTCTCTGCAGACCTCGCCGTGCAGGTCTACGAATGTAGTCCTGTGGCGTCTCAGCTCCTGTCATGGGGTTCTGTGGCTGATCAAATAATATGCTGACTTTAAATAGAGGACTGACTTGGTTTGTGGGGTAAAAATAAGACATTGCTCAGAGGGAATTACGTTAGTTGTGGTTGACGTAAAGAAAGACGGTCTCATGCTGTTTCAGGCTTTCTGCCATTAGTGCATCATTTGTTCTCCTTTAGATAAAATAGGTCATTTGTGGTGGGGATTAGACAAAGATTATACCTAGCAATCATTGTTCTGAGGCAGGGCAGCCTGCTTCAACTTCATCATCCTCTCTTCTTGTAAAGGGATACCCTACACTTTTCTGCACCGTTGGCAAGCGTGATTGACCACAATTAGGCCAATTACAGCCAATTTTAATGACTGGGACAAATTGATGACAGGGTTTATAGGAGCAGCTGTCCTCCTCTTCGCCGTATAACTCTCATCATCCTGGACATCACTGCATGAACTGGAGAGGCCGCTGGAAAAGGTGGGGGGAGTCATCGGGTGGAATGTACCACACGTATGTGGAAGCGTGGCGAAAGCTGGGGCACTTGTTCTGCGTGAATGCAAGGGTTAGGGTGTGTGTGCACGCGCTCGTGCGTTTGGGCCGGTGTTGAGTCGCGTCCAGGACTGATCTGTAGTCACCGCTGCGTCGGAGCTGCAGGTGTCCCTGCGCCCCGTCGACTGCGAGCTGCCTCTTTTTCCCCAGGAAAATGCTTTCAACCAGAGTAGGGTTACCGCAAAGCAGCGCAGACATCTGAGAGACGCCAGGAATGTCCCTCCCCATCAAAGGGCAGAATTTGGCCATTTTTATATCTGCAATTAAAAAGGGAACAATAGGAGGGGAGAGAGGAAGTGAGTGTGAGACTATGGAGAGAGTGAAAGGGACTTGGAATGGAGGGGAGATGTGGAGAAGCAATGTCAGCACCTGCTATGGAAACATGTGCTACAAAGAAAACACAGCAGCAGAAGAATGATGGAGAATGATACTACTCCTCCCCCCGCATTACTTTAAATAAACCCTTTAATAAAAGGGAATGAGCCCTCTTGACCACCTGTTAGCATCTGGTTGTAATTGTTAAGGGGAGCACCATGGCATGCTCAGAGACAGAAAATGGACTAGATTCCTAATGATATAAACCAGCTCTATCCAAAATTGTAGATCCTGTATCTTGAGCAAAGCTGCATCATTCTCTTTGCTAGATTGCTCAATTGGCTATCAAGAATTCATTTGGAGATGACTAATAAAATGCACAAATACTTTTCTACTTACTAGTTTTCTTTTTAAAGTGAAAAACTCTAAAGACATGCCCAGACACCTAGCGGTAGCTGAAGAGCCAGATATTTCCCTTAAGAGTAGGTGGAGAGATCAGTGAGGGAAAAGTTGTGAATATTGGATCAGGAAATCAGAAACATAAGTCAAATGCTGATGTTGAAACATAGGTTAAAATGTAATAGCAAGGCAGTGCTGTGTCTACAACTTTAAAAAAAAAAGAAAGAAAAAAAAGGTTACTGCCAGTTAAGGCGTGTACTTTTTAAGAGAGGGACTCACACCTCAGTGCCTACAATTCTTGTTCTTTCTTCTAAAGGTCAACAATAATCCTTGTAAAGAGGACAGAACCAGAACTGTTTCATCACATCTTTCTTTCTCTACGCTTCACATAATTATCTTGAAATATGCACGCTTTTACGGGCCAGGAAAACAGCCCGAGCACAACCCAGAATGAGTCACACGACATACACCTTGGGGTTTTCGAGGCTTGTAAAAGTGAGTGTTCGGTGTGTCTTTTTTTCTCTAAGCCACCTGCGCACACTGGCTTTGTATTAATCTTTTGACTTTTGAAATGTAAGCTGTACATTTTGACCAATACAGAATGGGGTTTTAACTAAATGTTCCCCTGGATTTCCTTTTGGCTTGAATGAAGATTTGAATCTTGATGCACGAAAATCATTTTTTCACAGTTGGGAGCAGACGTGTTGGTGGAATTCAGCTGCTCCTTTCAGTTGGGTATGACTTTGTTTGGCAAAGCTCGACAAGTCACTTATTAGACTTTTTCTTTTTGCACACCCGTGTGCCCTATGTCTTAATCCTTTGCATGCTTCCACCGTTCTTCCCTCCCACTTTGGCTTCCCCTCTCTCTCCCTCTCTGTGACTTGGGGAGCTTTCAGTCGGCACATTGCGTGCGACAGTGCTGCTACAAGTTGCAGAGGCGCGGTCCAGGAGCAATAACATATCTGGTGCAATGTAGAGTAGTAGTGTGTACTGTGTTACCGAGACAGTGGATACACCTGTAGTAAGCTGCGGTGTTGTTAAATCTGTCAGTCTATATATATACTTGTGGGCTTAAAAGACTTAAGCATCTGGTAAATGCCACTACAGCTCCAGCAGCTTGCACCCTTTCCTGTGACATGGACTTCCATCGCCAGCTCCAACAGGCAGCTGTGTTCTGGCGCCCCATAAACAGAATTCCTGTCTGATTTTACAGTTCTTTCCTTTTCCTTGTCCCCTTGGATTAGGAGGGGTGGCTTAGTCTATAGGCTCTGAGCTAGAAAACATCCAGACAAATACAATTCTGTTCAAATTGAAACAATTGCCAATTTTTTCTGGAAAAATGCTTTTTACAAACCAAAAAAACAAGAGGAAACTGAAGCTCACTTAAGCTTCACTTCCTGATCCCATGCTCTCTCATCCATTTACACTTACAACTGTTCATAATTGAAATATTTCACAAATGCAACTTGCTGTTATCCTCGTATTCTTAAAAATCCACTTAGTGAACGCAGGATTCTGGGGAAAGACACTGATTGGCCGACGCCCTGCTGCGATGTTACAGAGGTGGCTTTTTATTGGAGGGTTTTGGGGGGAAGCAGGAGGTCCCTTCGGATGCTATAAAGCTTGCTCATATACGGGGTAATCCCCAGATAATTACAGGTGGGGTGCTCTGCATAGAGACTCAGACTGGGGGACAGGCACCACCAGGCGAGGTCAACCTGCCCCTAACCCTCACAACCAAACCTCCCTGCCTCGTAGCTTTGATGATAAAACGCTAATAGGCTCAGGATAAAAACTGCTGCCAGAAGTTTATTTCCTCATCACAACAGCAGAAACTGAACCTTAACAGGTGGATTTAAGTTATTATTACTTCATCTTCATCATCTAACTTCATATATTGGGCAAAACTCATCTCTTTTGGTCATTTTACACCATTTGGGGCTTCAGTGTATTAAACACACTCTTGCAACTTGTGGTTTGACCCAGAAGCTGAAGATACAGTTGCCACAGTCAGCGGTTTAACCTCTGCCACTAATAGCAGTGTTTCTCCCACACTCTCTCATTCCAGACATGCTGACATGGTCACGGCTGGAATTACAAACCGCGGCGCACAAACCATCATCTGTTAATTAAAGGAACAAATGTTACATTACTTAATAAATTAATACGGAACGCGGTTTATTTTGCCAAGATGATCAAAAACACAAAAAGGCCGGTTTAATTATGGTCTTGAGTTTCGCTGCAGAAAGAAAAAATAACTGCGAGAAAGAAAAACAGACAGGCCTTCCTGTTTGAGTGTGAGAGTTTGTGTCTGGAGGGTCCAGGTTTTCGTGTGCGCCTCAAGGGCTGGCTGCATTAGACCGGGACAAACAGGCAGTAAATGACTGTACTGCATCCAGATATTTCACACACATTCACAAAGAAAAAGTTCCAGAGTCGTATATTAAAGTAAGAACTGTCAAAGTGAAAATAGCAGTTACACCCCACACATTTGTTCTTTTGATTCCTTTCTCGTTAAATAATGAAAAGATTTATGTTGCATTTCATTGCTCATCATCATTTCCTAGACAGGCAGTAGATATTTATTCAACGCTTGCTGTTTTCTATTATTCATTTAGAACAAGTTTATAGGACTAAATATTGATTGTGCTGCAATGGCGAAAGTAGTCCTCTGGGACATGATAGGGTTTTGTGTTTGGATCTTCTTCTTCAACAAGTGATTAATAATGACTGATTACAAAATGAAACATTAAATGTAGTTGGTTATGAATTTAAGTTGCAACAGCGGGCCTGGTGCTAAATGCATTGCCATGACTGGAAATGGAAGTGGAAGTGCCAACGTTGGCAATGCAAGAACACTCTGTTACAAATAAAATCCTGCAGGACATGCCCTTTTTAGCCCGTTTTACAGGGATACGAGAGGCACTGGCAAGCAAAATGTGGTTGAAGTATTAAAATAAAAATAAAATGTGGTCCCTCTGCCTAAGATATTATTACATATGGCATCATTAGGCTTAAAATACTGACGCATCAGTCTAGGCAGCATGGTACTGTTGTAGCTGGTGCAGGTGGAGCTAGTTTGTTCATATGTGTTATATACAGGGACAACCGATAGATCTGAGGGAGCATGAGATGACTAATGGCGAAGGAAATAAAAAAAAATGTTTATACTTTTTATCTAATCTTTGATATTTGAATGACACTAGAAATTTACCGAGTGGAAGCATAAAATACAACCGCCTCCAAACTATAAGTGTTGCACTTGAGTAAATTAGTAAATTATGGGTTAGAAGACTCCCAGCATTAACCAAACACTATCGACAAAACTTGCTTTAATTTTAATTAAATTTAACTTTCTGCAGGCCCTACTCGTTACTCTGCATATGAGTGCATATACACCGGACAAGCTCACTACTGAGTTCTTCTCTTTATTCTGAAAACAACCTCTGTTGCTGCAGCTGGAGATACAGAAAACATCACATCCTGGCAGGGTAGGTTTCTCTGGGAAAAAAGAAGGTTATTTTAGAAACATTAAAGCTTTCATTAGGTCACCTTACCCCATATTAGTTGTGCTCCACCGGTACCAGATGGTCAAAGTGGTATTTCATCAATTCTTTAATCATTTTGTAGATTATCAAGGATCACAATTTGAGCCACAGTGGTAACACAATAAAACATGATAATTTGACATTTTTGAGATGTTGATGGGAACTTCCTGACCACAGCTTGGACACACGCTTGCCTGCTATTCCATAAAATGCAAGCATTAGTACAAATAGAAAATTCAACATGAGTTTTATTGTCCATTCTTAATCATTAGGACTGCATGTATGATAATGTACAATTAGACCTTATTTTTGTCCATGTTTGGAAATGTGGCCAATTTTGAGAACACATGTAAAACAGTGGCAGTGTGATGGATAGCAAAAACAGGCCTCTCTCTGCGTCTAGGAACTGATTTACAGACAACAGCAGTCTGGGTTTCTGACAACAACTGTGACCATTTCTCAGAGGACCACTGCTCACACATAACGCTAGACAAATATGTGGCCGTTCTGGCTCGCCTAAGTATGCAAGCTATGGTAGATACTACATTTCATGCGCCAGTTGCTGCTCTGGCTGCCAGGTGGAATGTCACACTGTCTTATCAGACAACACATGATACATATTTCCAAGCAGGTTTTGCTTTTAATCTGATAAAGAAGTCTTTGACACGTACCTTTTTGGCAAGTTCAGATGGATACCAGCATGAGGGGTGTAAACAGAGTCTTCAGGTGACTGCATAATAACTGCTTCAGTGAATACTTTCAGAAAGGCAAATAACTCTCAGTGTTGGAATAACAATATACAGTGTCAGGGTGATATTTAGTGAGCTGCGTTTTCCATATGCAAAAGAACTGAGAAGGGGGGGGGGGGGGGGGGAGTTGTGAGCATACGGTGTTCCCTAAAAACACTGGAGGCCAAGTGTAATTGAGCCTAATTCCCTGGAATGCCTCTTCCGTCTGGACATGTCGATAAAAATAAAGCTTATTGTGATAGTGGGGGTTCGGCCTCCAGGTAGAGTAATGAAAAGAAAACTGGCAGCGCTCCCAATGGGAAAAGCTCACCTTCCACCCTCATAATCAGACCGACCCACAGGAGGGTGGTGAGTGTGTGCACGTTTCTCTGTGTGCAAATAATTGTGGTGAGAAAACATTAAGCTCACACAAACACACACTTATCCAGTGGAACTGGAAGGAAAAGCCACGGAGGGAAAGTAAATGAAGGGTCTGGAACCACAACAGGTATTTAAGTGAATGTGCAGGTGTGTGGTGGTGATAAAAAGTGACAAGGGCTGAATTGCCAACAAGAAATTCTGAAGTAAATGTACCACCGCAACTGACTCATCACGTCACTCAGAAGCAGCACGTATTGCATCCAAATCAATTACGGGAAGCCCGACCATGAAGTTGAGTGTACACGAACAGCAGGTGTTCACTTAGCTGTAAAAGCGATGTGTAACTGAGAGCTAATGGCCAGCTAGCAAGACAAGCAGACAGCTGCACAGGTCGCTCAGGCTGGAGGCTTTACGAGCCGGCTCAGGTGTGGCTCTCTGAAGGGTCTTTACAAGCGTGAGGATGCATTTAATGAGACTGTCTGGGTCCGACATAAAGAAAAGCTGACACACAGGCACACAAACATACGAAGCAGTAATAGATGTTTAAGCCATAGCCAATCACGTGATTCAGTGAATAATCTGTCATATAAAAATAACTTGTTTAACACTTTTTTGACAGTCACAACAAACCAAATATGTTTGCATTCAGTAGTGACTTAACATTAGAATCAGTTGGCGTTGTTCTTCGTCAAACAGGGTCATTTTAAGAACAATGAATTTCAAATAAATGGCAAAATCCTCATAGGCCAGTCTCACCACTTGGCAGCCATCTTGGTAAAAGCTATCAGAACTGGGCCACTGTCTAAATTAATGGGGAAGGACTGTAATTCTAACTGAATGCAGGACACACAAGTTGTATGTATAGAATCATCAGTTGAATCTGACTAGAGCCTTTTGAAAAGTTTGGTCATTTATAAGGTTTAAACAAGCAGTACACTTGAACAAATGCCTTGCTAATTTGGACCACGTCCTCTCAAGAGTAAGTACAGCAACATTTACCGTTCCCAGTTGTGAAATGCTAGTGTGCGCAGGCGTCTGGATTCTTCTAGAGAATTATGAGTTCTCCCTCTTTAACCAACTTCTGGCTGTAGATTTGTGTTCAGCACTCAGACACGAGAGTGTTATCTTGGATCTTATCATCTATCTCTATCCAACGAAGAGCGAAACAACATATTTTTTTTAAACATTTTTGATCTCATATTGAATTATCTCCCCAGATTACACAGCAGGTGATAAAAAGTATCTATAAAAGTATCATGACCGATGAAATGAGCAGAATGTGTTGTGTTGAAGTTAAAATACTTCACTTAAGAATTTAAACCTGGCAAAACATATTGTGTAAAACTCGGAGAACGAGAATGACAACTTGCGATACACATGAGCTTATGACATTTATTTGTTTATGACTGAAAACGTTGCTCATAATCCTTAAATAACACAGCACTGTTAAGGTGGTATAAAAAACCAAATGCATTAAGTCAGGATTAAGACAAATCCATCAACAGTGTGATAGAAAAATGTTAAAAGGGTTACTTCTACATTTCATAACAACATGACACTGCCAAGTTTACTTTTTAAATTGAGCAGGGTTTCAACAAGAGGTGGCTTTTATTTCACCTGGATGAGATCCAGGTCCTGATCCTGATGCATCCAGTTAAAGTCAAATGATAAGAGGGAGAGAGGCATATTTGCACGTGAGCCTGTGTGTGCGCTTGTCCTGCTATCTTTGTGGGAACTTTGAGTTTTTAGACCATCTTGAGGACATCTCGGAATGGTGAGGACCTTTTGTCTGTTCCTCACAGCTGTACACTCTTCCAAAGGACAGCTTGTGGATTAAGACTTGGTTTTAGGGTTTGAGGTAGAATCAGGGTTAACTTTGGGCCAGAGAGTGATTTAGCTACAGATTCAAACTGAAACTGTAGCAGATTATAGTTAGTAAAAATATTTGCACTGCAGCTGCTGATGTCGATATGTAGAGTTTGATCTTACGGAACATTTTAACATTACAGTATTTACATTTTTTGAAAGCCGACTGAAACAAAATAAATTACCCAATCCAAAATCACAATTTAGATGTCCTAGAAAAGTGTCCAAAACAAGTCCATTCGTGTCCTTAAAAAGCATGTTTACTAAACAATCTTACCTATCTAGCAGCTGTTCTGGAGCATGTTATCCTATCTCGCGATCTTTCTCTGCAGGTGAAGATTGCTCAGTTGTTATGTAACTGAAATTTCTCAGCCTTAAAGTACACTCCAACTAATGTACGGGTTGTGAATGTTTGGAAAAGTTGCGTGATATCATTATATATATATATATATATATATATAATTATATATCATATTATATAATTTAGGCTTTCCTAGATAGTCAGGACTATACTGATCTATAGGAAGTTGATTTAACTTTTAAATATGTTCAGCCTAAAGCATTAGGACAGACTCCATCCTGTTTGAAGCACTAATCAACTCTCTGCATACTACATGCCCATGGTTGCTGCAGTGGCTGTGCTCTCCTCACGTTTGGCATCACCCAACATTATGCTAACATTGCCACAACATTATAGTAACAATTCAACAGTCAGTGGCTGAAGCTAAGCAGACAGGCAGTGTGTATAGGAATGCAGGCGTTTTGTATGTTTGTACTGCTGCAGCCGGGCCTTGCCACAGGTATGCATGGGGCTGTGAAGTGGAATACTCTGAATGGGCGGAGGTCCATGCCATCTGCAGCCTGACTGTGCTCTCTACCGTGGGAGAAAGGCTGAAGGATAGACACAGCAGCTAGCACCGTGGTAAAAGATGTGAAGACAAATAGACAGAAAGAGAGGGAGTGAGAGGAATCCTTGTGTTAGGAAAAGGCTGAGGGAACAGAGGGGAGGAGGCGGTTATTGGGGACGCAGGTTGGCTTTAAAGTTTGACTGAAATTCAACGGAATCAGTATACTTTTGATGTTTGCAGTGACACCACAAACACTGGCCTTTGTGCAACTGCTGTAAAAAAAATCGCTGTTGTACAGTCATATTTTAGGATGAAGAAGATGGCTGAACGTATTTTTATAAAAGAAAAAATCTTAGTCCATATTAAGAACTGAAGGCTTGATGAAGTTTGGTATAGAAAAGGACTTATGGGTCCAAGCTTATGATAAGTCCAGTCAAGAAGAGAAGACTAATTGATCCAACAAATCAAATCAAAACCAAGCAGCAAAATGCCTTCAATGGATATGGGTCAAGTCCATTTACTGTGTATAAAGGTGGACAAACCCTCCTTGACGTGAAGCTCAATGTGTGTGGCACTGGCTGTCGCCATCTTGGCCCGGCCTGACTCCGCCTAACTCCTGGCTAATTCAACAGAGGTGGAGCGTGAGTAGAGCTGTGGCAGGTGGATCATGCTGAGACAGACAGCTAGCAATGTAAGAAAGCACCTACCTGTCACTAAAAGCAGCCATGCCCCTTGATTATGTATAAATTTAAGACTTGATATAATTCAAACAGGCAAGTTATATAAAAGTCAACACCGCACAGTTGTCATGAATGGGAACATAAGCTAGAGAGGCCAAAACTGTTATGTACCAGACTGTAAACATATTTATTTCTGCTGTCAAGATGGACATTTTCACATTGAGGTTTATGGGGGTTGACCCACTTTTGAGGTCACCCTCAAGTGGCCATTTAAGGAACTGCAGGTTTTGGCACTTCGTGTTAGCTTTTGACAATGTCACTTAGTGAGATCCGCCTCATGAGGGATAAAGGCTTAACTCTGAATAGCTTTAATAACAACAGATATTCACTGCAACTTTTCTTTTTCATTCATGTTGATTCTTGTATCATCTAGATTTTCCACTCAGCACCAATCCAAATTAAAGAAACACCTCTCAACTAAAGCAACTCTCTTCACAGTGTCTGTCAGTGTTCATCAGGCCCAGCCTTTCACCTCTCAGGTATAAAAAGTGAGTGCACACATGTGTAACTTTCCATCATTTGTGGGGGTGGGGCATATGAGGTGGGGGTATCCATATGGCCCCTTAATTAAAAACAGATGTTGGCAGTTAAAAAAAAAAAAAAAAAAAAGAATAAGAAAAATGAAAGCACGCACTGCACTTAGAAAAACACAGACACTCACCTGGATAACAACATGTGATCATACAAATAATCTTTTGTTTTCTGGGAATCACAACACAGCTAATGCTGAGCTTGAAGGCACTGAATGATCTGTGAAAGGTTTGACAAGTTATAAAAGGAAAATAAATGACATTTAAAGGTTGGGCACAAGTTTTAGGAGGACCTTCGTCAAATTGTCAGACTTTGCATTTGTATGTTAAATTCTCATTTCACCTAAACCTTACAGAGGACCCTAAAGGAGAGAAGAAAAATAATCTGATGACACATGTCACAAATCTGCTTTTAATCAACTAGCTACAAATAACTATTCAGGTCCATATATTTCTGGGGTAACGCTAATGGCTACAAGTCAACATTAATTCACTCCAAAGCCCTTGAATTGATCAAACTCCACAGTAGGCCCTGCTAACCACCGCTGAAAAGTCATAACCACTGTGGTTATTATAAGGCTGGTGTTAGCCATATTGTAGCTCAACACCTTCTAATGACTGGTAGCCCTATTGCGGGCCACTTTAGATGTGTAACGTGATACCGCTGTTCACACCACAAACCAACAGGTCTTCAGGGACTTTTCAAAAGGTGTCCTGTAATTGATTCCCACTGAATGCTGGCATTAACTGACTGACAAAGTAGTTACATTTGTTGAAAGATAAATAAGGAAGGCAGAGGAGTAAAACTTGTGCGAGGTGCCAGAGAGCTTTAGTGTTTATGCCATAATTTTTTTTTTGACAGTTTGGCTTACCCAGTCATACAGAAAATCCTACTATCTTCTTCCTTTTCTTTGTTTCTCTTAATTATTCATAATGTCTACTTATAAATCCTTTTTATTCTTATAACAAGCCAGATTCAGGAGTGTTTTGCATTCCAGTGAGCTTACGAAGCCCTCTCACCTGGTTGTTATTACGCATGCTTTTTGTGTGGTACTGCTGCCCCCTGAGCAGGAGGCCCGATTGCTTGGACCCTGAAGATACCTGTCATTTGTAGTTTTTTTTTTTTTTTTTTCGCTGCAGCAGAGGGGATAGAGTTGGATCGTGGAGTTAAGTGCTTCTTCATGATGGTGCATTTGGGGCTGTTGTGTTTTTGATTATGTGCAAAGCTGCTTCATCCTTCTGCGAAATGACTTGCTTTTGTCAGAAGGCTATGTAAACACCTGAGCCTTCATATATGAACATCAGTGTTGACTTTTCAGAGCACCAGAGAAAATATAGTAAGAAGCCAAAGGTCACGTGAGGGTGCATGCAAGATTCACATGCTAAGATACACATGCCTAAGATAAGACTTGCACACAAGTTCTGAAATATCACCAAGAACTACATCTGGTGCCATCTCAATCACTCCAGTGGGGATTTCCCTGCCCCCATCCCTGTGTCTGGAGTCTGGGATACCTAGGACAGGTGCACATACAGGTGGAGCATTACTCAAACATCCTCTCTATTGCTCCTTACTGACAGTCCCATATCTCAGAATATCATTGCCCCTGGATTGTGCAGTAAGGTTGGTCCACCTGCATTTCGTCTTTTTTTATGCTCAAGTGTTCGTCTTGGCGGCTATTTGGCGAGTCACTTCAAAGCAAACACGTGCTTTGACATCTTTGGTGATAATGGATTGTTTTTGTGAGACCAAATACTGTGGGTTTCACATTTCAAGCTAAACATTTTAAGATAAATTCACTTCAATGAGCCCAGACACATAAGAAGGATAAAGACAATGAGAAGGGTTCCATTTATTGTATGGATAAGAAATAAAATACTCTTTGGCACTTAGATCGGGGCAGGAAGCTTTTGTATAAATAACATACTCACAAATATCAGGGAAAATTACCTGGATACATCATCTTCATGAGACTTCTGATCTGAGGGCCTCAACTGAAGTGGATCAGGCATCAGCAGTGTAGGTGGTTAGCGAGTGGAGATTAGTTACAAAAATGAAAACTCCATGGAACTTTTAAATTTGATAGCTTAGTGATACTTGGTTACAGGTGTTAAGTAAGTAAGTGTCAGATTGTCATTGGATCAAGACAGATATGAGCTGGTGGAGCTTAGGGATCGTTAACAGCGCCATACAAATGGCATATATATATACATATGACTTTTTTTCGTAGTGAAACCATGTAGTATACTCCAGTAAGGGGGTTGCGTTAACCGAATATTTTCCGTCACTGACCGTTTTTTTAAAACTGTGACGGAAAAATCTGAAGGCCATCTGTCATTTTGACAGATTGCAATTCACACCCCTGACCACTTGGTGGCGAGTGATGTTATTAATTGGCTCTTGTCTCTAATCGCAGTTTGCATTCCAAACATTGTGGAACTTTTATCAGTGCACGAGCCATTAGCGCTAGCAGTCCCGGTCTGAGTATGGACAAGACGTGGCGGCAGCCCAAACTTTTTTTTTTCCTACCATTTAAAGTCAATACTGTCAATACTGAAAAAGTACTTAAAGTTAATGAAATTTTAATGAAAATTAAATGCTATTGAATTGCATTATTATCATTTTAAAAAATTAAAGTGACGGGTAAAAATAGATTATGACGGGATTTTTATGACCTTGTCAGTCAAAATGAAAGACAACAAAAAAATCTAGCGCAACCTCTGCTCCAGTACTAACTATATTCATTTTTTTCGTGATTTAAAAGAGGAAAAAGTAGACCTGGTTATGCAGCCAACAGTTCAGAATTTCTGGCTTGTGGTGGAACACTGGAGGAGGAACACTTTCTCCTTGAAATTAAATTTTTACTACTCTGACTCTGATTATAACAAACAAAACAAGGATGGTTCTTGCCTGAATTTAGATACCCCTCTAACATGTCATGTGGGCTTTTGAGCAACTGGCAGTCTCAGTGAGCATTGGTAACGCCGGCCTGAGGTTAACGCGCCAGATTAAATTGCCTAGTTCTACCACAATGCTTGTGTTGCCCTGGTCATAGCTTAGCTTCAGCCATTACCGCTAAAGAAACAAGAGTAGAGGACAGGAAGTGTGGTTTCCTCTGGTTTTACAGCACCATGTCAGGCCTTGGGTCCTGCACGGACCTGCTGGCCACTGAGCTGTTACATACACTCACAGGAATTTGCTTTTATTAAAAAGTGTCTGTAGCGTCAAGCTTTCATTGTGTGACAGTTTTGTGTTTTGTTCATGTCACTTTGCTATTTTGCAGTCCAGAACACTTCATATAGTTTAACTGTCAGTGTTTTTTTCCTTTCAACTGCTAAAACCAGAATGTGAATGCCCGCACTATTACACAAATTGAGCCTCTATGCCATGAAAACCAGATCTAGTCCTGATCTGTACCATCGCGCAAGCAAGGTATTTTATTGGCCCATGGGTGAGCCTGCCGAGTGGCATCTTTCATCAGAAAGTGCCCACACTCTACGCCAGTGTGAGTTTATTTGGTTTGATACGTGGTGTGCTGCCCATATTTTCACAGGTGCCTGTGTTGTTGAACCAAGAGCCTGATTCCTGCTTTCCCTGGCAAACACAAGGCCCTGCTTGTCCAGAACTTCCCCTGGTGAATTGGGGCTGGAGGAGGAAAGGAGCCTCTCTTCTCCTTTAAGAATCATTCTCTTTCAAAATGTCCTTTCTCAGAGTCTAACCAGTCCATCTCCTTCAATAAATAAATTTGTGTTAATGAGTATTTGGGACAGATTGGTACCACCTCTGCTCTGCACAGTGCACTCAGATTGTAACATACGGCAGCACAGTTTGACTCTGGCTTTTACTACTTACCAAGTCTGTAAGTGGCATTTCTTTATTGGGCCAGTGAGTGAGTTAATGTCATGTCTGTCAAAAAGCACCACGGATCAAGTCATTTGCTCTCTGACTATTTTTAATGTTACATCATCATGTTCAAGTGCAAATATCCATGGCAGATTTTGACTGGGTTGGTTGAATGATGGTGCGGGAGTTGTCCTTAGCTTTGACGGGTCTCTATTACAAATAGTGTTAACACCCAAAACTATATTACATCTGCTAATATTGCCAACCACTTTTGTTACAGTCTTATTAAACATAGTGTGCTACATTTTACCAAGCAGCAAAGTCCAGGGGTGAAAAATGAAGTCAATGCCTATAGACAAAAACTGCAGTTCTTCTAATGGCCACTTGAGGCAGGCTCCCAAACTGAGTCAGCTCCCACAGACCTAAGTCTTAAGGGGGCTTTGACGGGAGTCTCAGTTGCAGGGGTCGCGTTAAACGAATATTATCCGTCACTGACCGTTTTATTTAAAACTGTGATGGAAAAATCTGAAGGCCATCTGTCATTTTGACAGATTGCAATTCACACCCCTGACCACTTGGTGGCGAGTGACGTTATTAATTGGCTCTTGTCTCTAATCACAGTTTGCATTCCAAACGTTGCGGAAATTTTGTCAGTGCACGATTTCCTGGCTAATGGCTATCAAAATGGAGGAATCGGATAAACTCACGTTGCTAGGACTGATGAGTTTTTGTGCAAATTGTGCAAAATAAAAGAGTTTGCATACAACCGAAACACTTCAACCCTAAGTTGCCATCTAAGAGCTGTTAGCGCTAGCAGTCCCGGTCTGAGTACAGACAAGACGTGTCGGCATTTAAAGTTGATACTGTCAATACTGAAAAAGTACTTAAAGTTAATTAAATTTTAATGACAATTAAATGCTATTGAATTGCATTACTATCATTTTAAAAAATTAAAGTGATGGGTAAAAATAGATTATGACGGGATTTATATGACCCTGTCAGTCAAAATGACAGAAAGTCTAGCGCAACCTCTGCTCAGTTGTCATCAGAATATGAGTCAATAACACGCCTCTTGGATTAATCATCACTCCATGATGCTCAGATGATGTATATGACTACTGTCAGGATTTTCAGGGTGAGGTAGGACCCAAATGCTGGATACCAAGCGATGAGGCAGGAGTAGGCAAAAATGAATTTAATCAAACAAAAGGAAACACAAAGCGCTGCTAAATGGCAGGATAATCCAAAAACGAAACTCAAAACAAGAAGAACACTTGAACACGACAAGACTAAAACTTGACATAACTTTGCATGGAAACAGTAACAGTAACACCTGTAAGACCTGACAAGACATGGAAAAAGAGTATGACATGAGAGAGGACAAAGGGAAAGGCAGGACTATATATACACACAAGGGGAGAGGAGACACAGGTGAAAACAATCAGGGCGGGGCGGACAATTACACAGGTGGGAAATCACAGGACAGGAAGAAGGCAAGACAGGAAACAAGGAAAAACTTAACAAAATAGAACAGGAAACTCAAAAACGTGAACACAGGAAATCAAAACACAGAACCATGACAACTATGTCGCTGTAAGATCTTTGCTAGGCCAGTCCTTAATTCCCCATTCATGGCCTGTGCAACTGTACAGGCAATTCATTTTTATAGAGCTCACCCATTTAAATGATATGAAGGCTTTCAATCACATGTGGGTGCCATCCCAGTCGAACACTGGCAAGATGGTGACAACTGGCAAAGCTTCAGAAAACCAGTGGACAACAAAGGGGTTTGCCCTTCTTTATATATGTATTTTATTTAGTATTGAGCCTGATACCTGCTTTCCCTTAGCTTTTTGTCTGTTCACCCACCACATAGCCCACAGAATAATAAGAAGGAGCCCCAAATGCAATAAATGACTTTTAGTTTGTTCAGATTTTGTGGAAATAGACAACTATTCTCCTGCAGCACACAAAAAAATAAAGTCATAACACTTGATGGAGGAACTTTCTGACAATGTCAGTGGGCTGTCACTGTACACGTGTATGTGTGCAGTTACACACTTTCACTTCACAATTACATGTTTGCAGAAGGAGCATAAACTATAAAATATGTGTCCATCAGCACAGTAAAGGAGGAGAGACAACGCAGCTGGGACAAAGAATGTAAACAGTTTACCTGTGATAGCCACAATGTTAACACATCATCATTCCTCGGTAGTCCAGTTTCAGCTGTTTGAAGGAAGACGTGAAGATTTCTTTGAAGAAGTAACATCTTGTCAAGTGAAGCGACCAGCTTTCAGCTTGGGCCTTGAAGCTGATATAATGTCCAGTGGGATACTTCAAGACCAGTACAGGGAAAAAACAATCGTAAGCAGCCTGATACATGGCTCAGTGAACATCCGCATCTGTCAAGTTAATGCCTGACAGGAAAATCTTTACCTCTGCTGTGAAGAGTGAATCCATAGACTGTATAAGTATCTATATAATATCTGTATAAAAATCTTTATACAGTCTATAAGTAAAACTCAGTCTGCCAGACCTCATAGACCTCCATGTTAAAAGACCAACTTTACAACAAAAATAAACATGTTCACATTCTGGTACAAAAATGTCTTTGGTCTTCTTATCTAAGTTCAACCCTCATGACAACTGTAGGGATACATATCTATACAACAATAACTCTTTGAGTGATTGGTATGTGCCTAGGTATCACCTACTTGCCTCACATCCATTCACATGACACCTCTTTGCCTCTTTTAGAATTAGTTGAGAGTTACATTGCCAAGATTGCAATGGACGGTGCCACGGATCAGAGCTTCAGATGCTCTTCAGAAATTTTACAGCGTGCATCTGTCTTTACATACCTATGTAGTCCATTGTATGAACAGATTTCGCACCATCATTGGTTGGTGTTCTGCAAAATCTTGATCTGAACGAAGTTGATGGAATTCCATGCATTGCTCTTCCTAATTTAATCTTGTTAGTTAACAAGGCATGACTTGACAAGAAGATGCGCCCTGAAGCTCTTTTCACTCTTTATCTCCTTTGCCAGCTGTCACAAACACAAATGCCCACAATTCCCACTGGTATTTGAAAAGCCTCCTGGTTTGGGAATAGAAAGTGGATTTGAATTTTTGAAGAAAAAGGGGATGTCTCTTTTTTGCTTGGTGCTTGCCTTGGCCTGTAGACGTTAGAGCGTGACAGCGAAGGTCCAGATGTCATCTGTCTGGAACCATCACTGTCTTAGTTATCTCTAGAGGGAAAGTCCCCTGTCTTCACGAAACCGCCAAAACCACACAGGTCAGTTTCTTACACGTTTTATGAGCAATCTCAACCGCTGCCCATTTTCCATCAATCCCATCTTGTCCTGTGGTATACCTAATGTCATTCCTGGATCACTTTCCTTTCCTCGCTTTTATTTTTTTCTTTAACCCTGCTTGCCCTCTCTTGTTTTGACCTCTCCCCCTGCTCTGTCTCTCTGTCTGTCCTCACAGATAAGTAGGCATCCCTCACCTTTCACATAACTTCACATGGTAGCAATCAGTGTGGGCTTTGGCAGACAAATTAGGGCAGTTAATGTGGACCGGAGATCAGTGCAGAGGCAGGGAAGCTGGTGCTAAATGCCAACAGATGGGGCCTGAAGTGGATCGTCCCAGAACTAACGCAGTGTGTTACAGTATAGCCTGGGGTGTTGAGCTGAAAAAAAAGGGCCTGAGCCTAGAGGAAAGAGGAGCATTCTCACTAAATCTAGCTTTTTTATGAGCAAGAAGTGGAAGACTTGACAACATGGAAAGCTGCACAGAGAAAAGTTGACAGCTTTCAGATAATCTTGCTCCAGAAAGGAAAGAAATTTGTTTTTGTTATTGGAAAAACTATTGAAAGTGGGACTTATCTGAGATTAACTTCCTCCTTGGCTTTAGAGACCTTACCAACATTTTTTCTTCCAGTCCATGTAAAAGGTAATAGTTTATGTATATTCCAAAAAATGAGTCATATCCATTTTATATTCAGCTTGCCCCCTGGTTCCACACTGAATTATGCACAATTATGCATTATTGTCAGATGTTTGGCTGAGACAAACGATATATCTTGAGGCCAGTCCAGCGTGGCTATTCCCCAAATGGCACATTTTCACCAATCAATCTGTCATCACTTCTAAAATATGAATTAATCACACTCTCAGAAATCTAATAAATCAGAATACAGTTTACCAGTTTACCAGTAAAGATGTTGGACTCTTTATACCTCACTATGAGTGTATTTTCCTTGTGATTATTTTAGAGGTAATCTCATTTTGTGACATTTATGTCCCACAAAAGTGATTCAGTGACCCCAATTTGACCAAATCTGTTATTCCTGTCTTCCCCTGTTTTCTTTCCAACTTAACTGTCTTTGTGCGTTTGAGGCAAGCAATTTTTTTTGGCATCACTTTCTCTTCAGACGTGATGAAAATCAAGCCAAGTTTTTTGTAAGCAACCCTTATCCCAAATCAAAATTCTTGCCCCGGTCTGATCCTAAACTAGTCCACCACAATCAGATGGAGGATACTTAGCCAAGCATAACACTCTGCACACTTTTTTTTTTTTATATACATGATTAAATGCATTTGTGTTCACATTGAAGTGAAAGTTTAATAATCACTTGGACCTAAAGCCGGAATAGTATTTTTTTTAAAAGCAATGCTATTAAAATGTGGTGTAATAAGTGAGACAAAAGGCTTATGCAAAATTCACCGGTGTAATGTCTATTTGTCCATCTGCACACAGTTCGCTTTTTGTGATCACCTTAACACACATGCACACACACACACACACACATTCCTCTTATGTTACAGGCTTTGAAGAGGAAGACTCATCCCCATTTTCAACAGTACCCAATCAAACACAAAGCTGAGGGGCGGATTAGGAGCAGGCTTGTGCTGCACAATGCTCCTATCAGGGACCACACCGGTTTTAAATTACCCCTTATTCCTCGCTCATTTTCAATCACTCACTAGCCCAATAAAGTTTGTTTCTCCAATAAAAACAGACAAAAAAGAGAACACTGAATACCAGTATTGTGCAACGGCACTCCCATGCAGCCCTTCACACCGTCTGTTTGTATCTGCCTCGTATGTGATTAGCCAGTTTGAGGCCAAAAGAATGGCAAGGCTGAAAGTGAGAAGAAGACATTTCCTTTATAAATGTGCTTTTTTTTTTTTTTTTAAGTAAATGGGAAAAAATGGAAAGATGAAGAGATTGAAGGATGACAGATGTGCGAGCGGGGGTGTGGTCATTGTCACGCATGTTGTCAGTTCCAGAGGGAGTGGTGTCTCTTCAGACGACAGCTGGTTTCACTCAGAAAAAGACATGCTGCAGAGAAAGAGATCAGACCTTCACCACTGAATATTTATGATCTTGGTCCGCACAGATTTCTCGCCACATTTTTTTGTGGTTTTCTGGGGGGGGGGGGGGGGGGTTAGTACGTGGTGACCCACACACACTCACAGACGAGCGTACACCGCTGTTCACACATACACATGTACTCTTGTGTGGGGAAAAAAGAAATAAGTCACAGGGATCATTAGAATGGAAAGTTGTGAATGTGGTGAAAAGTGAAAGAAGTAGAAGTAGATTTAGGAAACAGACCTACGCACACACAGAGAGAGACCCCATGCTGGAAAATGCCGTTGTTGAGCTTTGAAGCACAGTGGTAATGAGGCTCCATTTAAAGCCAATGAAGCCACTTTGGCAGCTTATGAAAGCGCGATTGGTAAGCCCCCCCTCATGCCGCTGGGTGTGTGTGTTGCAGCAGATTTGTGTGTGTGTGTGTTGTATCAGTTGGACAGGGAGGGGTACGGATAGACAGTATTTGGCCTGATCTGTGCTGCTCTTTTTCTCTAGGCGTCATCTCTTTCCTAAAAACGGAGAAACTCTCCAGTTTCTCTACAAACAATGGGAGTGGTTTCCGCATCACAAAGGTTAACAGTGGGGAAGAGAAAATAGTTAATTACAACTCGTTATGAACACGTATAAGTGGAACAGGAGGAAAACATTTGTTGGCGTCGATAGAAAAAAACAACCAGTGGTGTTGCATGATGCCCTAATAATAAGGAAAATAGATCAAAAAAACATTAACCTTAGAGACAAATGACGCAATGGGTGAGCGGCAATGCTTGTATTCCTTGTGAGGCACCCAGATCCTTGCAGGATCCTGATTCTTGACAATTCATCTTGCTAGGTTTAAGGTATGCACTTGTGACTGAAACACAGGCCTTCCGCCGATGCAGCTAAACACGTTTTAGATGCAAGACAGCCAGAAGCAACAATGGTTGGTTGGCCTTAAAATAGTTAATTTTCCATATAAAGATGGCAAGAAACATCCTCTGACATGCTAACTGCATAGCAATGTATGCTGACTGCTTGCTAACATTTACAGCTCATCAGACTAGACAGACTCGACTGAAAGTGTCTAACTAACCATCTGGTGGATCAGGCGAATATTTGATTTGCCATGGTCCTGATGAGGCCTGTTAAGGGATGGACTATTGGCCTGCTGGCTTAAGAGACTTTCAAGATACGCTCTTTTATCAAGGTTTAAGGTCATGGATTTGGCAACTGTAGGTTGAGACAAAAACATTTTGTGTGATATTTCACACCTCTGACAACTTGCTGCGAGGCATATGATTTGCCAGTAGACATCTCAGTCCTGTAATGAGTTGAGAGGGAAAAAGATTTCCATTAATCTTGTGAAGTCACAAAACTGTGTCTCAGCTAGACTCAGCCCTGACTCTGAATAGCTCAGTCTCTCACAGGAACATAAATCTGGATTTTCAGTGTCCATTTGGTTGCATCCAGTTCAAAAGTGTTTTGGTGTAATGGGAACTGGACACAAACGGCAAGCTGATGGGAGGCCAGGATGGATGTGCTCGATGCAGAGACCCATGTCAGCATGTGTTTGAGTGTGTGTGTGTGTCCCGACAGTCTCGGTAACCTCTTCTCAGCGCCTTGATGGCCATGCCTGGGGAGAGTGATGATAAATGGTTGCTTTCCTGTAATTTACCTTCAGGAGAATGGATGGAGCTGGCCTGTTTGGTTAGAGGGTGGGGAGAAGAGGAAAGAGGAGACTGTAGGTGAGAGAGGTGCGAAGAGGAAAAAGGAGAAAGAGAGTTTCCTGCTCAGGGCCTGACTTGGGAGTTGGGTTTCCACTGAGGTGAGGCACACATTAAAGTGTGTGTGTGTGTGTGTGTGTGTGTGTGTGTGCGCCTCATTGTTTATTTACAGAACTTTAGCTCTTGCTGCGTTCATAGAGGAGGGGAGCCGCTCTACACAATACTCTCTCCTTCAAATCCCTGTCTAGCCCCTGTGAGTGGAAACATACCAGAGCAGTGCCCACTGTATGTGAGCATACTTTCCAGTGAGAAACACATATCAATTTTACAGTAGATCATTCCCACAGCACGGGCTAATGGCTGCTATTAAAGAGACAGATGATCAACACAGCACACAGTTCATTAACTAATAATTTATTTTTTTACCGTTTAGATTAAAAAGTCAGTGGTTCATTGCCTCAGAGGAAAATGTACAAGGAAGACTTTGATATAACAGAAGCGAAAAGCAGGGCTGTGGACTGAGGGAAGAATCCCTTTGTTCCCAAAGAAAGGTAGGTGGACATTTTTAGTGTGAGTGAACCACCATTCCCAGGACATTAATGTAACAGAACATTGTGAGCTGTTGTGTCAGTTTTCGTCTGTACCTCTATGGGAAAAGCAGAGGGTCCGATCAGTCACATTTTTTTACTCGATTCACCTCAAAGTCGTTTACAGCTGGGCGGCTGTTGTCTGGAAACAACATAAAACAAAAAAAGGGGAATACATTCTGTGTAACATCTGAACCACATCTTCTGGCCGTGATCACAAAAGCATATGTTCCTGGTTTCTACATCCATATAACATCCATAATCATCTGGTTTGTACATCCATACATGTGAGTCATCCCAGGCCCGAGAAGACGCTTTACAAAAGACAACATGAATGGCAGAGGCAGTTCAGTACATATTTACAACATTTAAAATGCATCAAGACTTCTTAAACAAGCCGAACGTGTGGATGAAAATGGAAAATGTGTGATACTTCTTCATCGTAGACTCTCCAGACTCCTCTATGCGGACATTAAACAGCTGCAAAACTGAGAAACTTTGCCCCTCCAAATAAGAGTCCTCTCACCTCCGTGCACTTTCAGTTCATGTGAATGTGACTTGTTTGCTCTGGAAGGTTAATTAAGCACACAAACTCACACGCATACACCTGTGGATGCCATAAATGCTCAAAAGCGGGGGAAACAAAGTAAAGCAGTTATACGGCCTCAGTTCCACTGCCAAGCTGCTGGGCTTGTTAATATAAAACAACAGGACGGCTCTCCCTATGAGGCTCACTAAATAGTTTTCACAAGAGCTACGCTTCCACCCCCCCGAACAAAATCTGGCTGATTGTAACATTTTATTCCAACATTCAGGGTGGGCACTTAAAGTAGGGAAGGCCAATAGACAGAATTTTGTGCAATACTATTTGAAAGAAACAGTTTAAGAGCGCCGCAGTTTCTCCATGCTTAAAGGAGCTGAGTGCCAGACAGGCCTCATGGGCACGTAATCTGACCATCCATCATGTGTCATGCCAAACTCACATACCAGGGTGAGGAGACTGGTGCTGCTGTAACACCACCTGTCTGGCCGGGCCACTGCGGACAGCCAGCGCACAAATAATTGACTGTTTGGTTCTGCATTTTTGTGAAATTCCATCAGTGGGAATGGTGCCCTGGGCATAGTGCTTCATAAACGTCAATACTCGTTTTGTTCTTCTTTGCTTTATGTTGTCACACACCAGAAGTCAGGGTGATAACTCATTTTGGTTACGAGTTGTTTTTGGAGTGGATTATAAAAATGTCAGATATGCGTGAAGAGCCACAATCATATAAACAACATGAAATCATGTTTGAAATGGCATCGGCCATCCACATTCTTAATTCCGATAACGATTATTTCACATACAATCAGATCAGACCATACTCCTGTGAGACTGTGTTCTTCGCAGTTACATTCTCTGAGACGTGGAAATAAGAACTACAGTGCAGTACTATTACACCACAGAGGAGTCTGGCGGCCTCTTTCTGTGCTGTCGCCTATCTAAGACACTAAATACACAACATGCAAAACGGGTTAAAAACTGAGTTCAGGGAGGGTGGTGGCTGACACAGAGAAGAGAGCAGAGGAGAGACACTTTTGGAGGAATGACAAACCAAACATACCGCTGCAGCCAGAAGAGCGTACCCACCAGCTAGCATGAGATGCCTGTGGACACACCGCTATGCTAGCTCGACGTGCCCCTCAAAACTGTGTTTATCTTGTATTCTTCTTAAATAAAATGTAATGTCCTTCACAAAATGAAATAACAGCAAAAGGCAGATAAAAAGCTTTAGAGCAACCAGACAGGTCTCTGTGTGGTTTTCGTCCGTCCTTTCATAGTCTCTCAATTGAATTTAAAAAGTGACTACGCTTATTTGGCAAAAGATGACAGGGGTTATGCGTTAGGGTGGGCAATGGTGGAGGATGACTTGAGACGCTTTCCTTTGGCTCTTGATGCTCGTATTAGTTTAGTTCTCTCTCTGCTCGCTGTAAGGTTTTGATGGACCAGCAAAAACCACAAACATGCAAACATAACAAAGCACATGCGGAATGTAATATGAGCCTCTCATGTCATAATACAATCAGTGAGCACTAAAAACTTTCCAGCCTCATTCAAAATACACCAGAGAAAAACATGTTGTTCGTCTGACTTGAGTTTTTTTTTCTCTTTATACTGCATTAAAAGGAACTCTCGTTTCAATCTCTTAGTATGGCAAACAATGGCTTGCCGGTCTTCAGACACATCAGAAAATGTTCATTTAAAGTTAAAGAAACGACACTGGCCACTCAGCAACATCTGGAGGACTAGTACCGAGCGGAGGACATTATCCGTAAGGCAAAAAGTCTCCTTGGAAATATTGGTATTGTTCTGAAATTCCAGCCATTTGTCCACACTGCTTAATCTTTCTTCCAGAGTAAGTGACAAGCAATGAGTCATGATGGTGATGCATGACTTTATAAACTACTCATGAGAGGGACTAGTGGTGAAGAGGCACAGCCCCGGAGGCCTGGAATGTGACTCACACATGCCAATAGGGTTTGTTCTGCTTAAAATGAAACAAAAGGATATATGTCAAAACAGGACATATGTCCATATATGGGATATGGACTGATGAGATAACAAGAAGCCACACAAACAATACAAACTCTATTATGAGCAGTGGCATCACATACAGTATGTGTAGATACAACTCTTACATGAGCAGTTTATTCTGCGAGGGCTGTCTGGTGTCAGCAGCAGTGGTGGTGTGACTGAGGTTTGCTGTGTCCCTGCAAAGGGAGCCCTTGGTTCCTCACGGGACAAGAGATTGTCTTTCAGTCCAAACAAGTTGCAACGACCTGGAGCAAGTAGGCCCATTTTATACGAACATTTTAACAGCAAACGTTGAGAGGTTGTCCAGCTTGTGCTGACCAAAGCCGAGTTTGTTTCAAAAATGAAACATGAGGTGGCCAAGCTGAAGGTGTGCAGCTTGGCTTGTTGCTGAAATCAGTCAAACACTGTGGAATAAAATCCTCAGAGGAGTGTGAGGTGTGAAAACTGGTGCTTTTATATGGGGATGCTGAGACAAAGTGGCAGGAGTCAGTCTTGACAAGGTTGTAGTTGGGGGATGTGTGGACAATTCTGCTGTTTTTGTCGAGTGAGGGAATGGCGCCTGCTTTTGTCTACACTTCAAACCCTTTTTAACGGTCCCTTTTTAAGGCAAACCAATTGGACAAAAAGACAAGTGGCATTACAAAGACAAATCTTGAAAAATAAAAAGGAAAATAATAATACAATATACACAAAACGTGGTCCTTAAAACAGGTAGGGTACATGCCGTCTTTGTAATGTGCAGTGTTCCCACAATGGAAGAAAAGAAAGGATTCAGGGGAAGTCAAAAGTCAGGGTTCATGAAGGTGTGTGATGGCGGGAGAGGTAGGGAGACACGCTGCTTTCCCATCATGCTTTGCCGCACTTCCCCTTCTTCTCTTTGCGTTGGAATTTCCTCAGACGCCTCGTCCAAACGTCCCTCCACTGGATCACCAGGCTGTTCTTATCAGCCACCAAGCCTACGCGCTCTCCTCCCGGACTGGTGGCTCCACCTCCAGACCCGACTCCGGGACCAGTCCCCGTGCCTGTCCCACCTTCGCTGCCGCCCATCACCAGGAACCGCTGGCTCATCTGCATCTTGGGACATTTACAGGCTAGGTCCTTCATGTGCACCCACAGGATGTTGTCGCCTCGCTTCAGGGGTTCGCCGCGGCTCTTGTACACCGACACCACGCTAACGGCGAACTTGGCCCAGTCCCCCACCGTCTCCATGTCCAGCACGTTCACTTGGACCGCTGAGAAAAGATACACGAGAAATAAAGTCCAATCAATACATCCAACACTCACACTGATTGACTATGGTATGATAATTAATCCTACTCTCTTACCATAATCCTTTTTGCAATATTTCTTCATGTTGATCTTCAAGTTGCCCTTCACTGGTTTGCAATAGGACTCACAATCTGCAAAACAAGAACAACCAACGTGTAATGCAGGCTGCAACTCCAAACTCCTCTTGATACCTACTAAAACCTACTGGGAGACTCAAATTGCTAGTTGTAATGCGTACTGCACTATACACACTGTAAACTGTTATGTACTGTGAAACCACTAACAAATACACTCAGCAGCGCCAGCATAAATCACTATGTGCTTGTGTCTGCACATACGTCACGCCAAGGTTTAAACACATGAACATATATGCATGAAAGCTCTATCTACTGTTTAAGTATGTATTACTGTGTTGTTTTAATACAGTGTTGACACTTGCCCTCACGGAGTTCTACATATTTACTGACAGGGCCGAAGGCTCCAAGGAAAACCGGAGAGGGCTGGATCGTGTTGAGCTTGGTTTGGTCTTTGTGCGCTAAAATACTACTTCTGACAAATCGCACATCAAACCCCGGCAACAGCCAGTGCTGGGAGGCAAGTGAAACATACCAGAGGGGTAAACGTGTTCAGTTTGACATGTTTTCTGAGTTGTGGAGAAAAGACAGAGCGAGGTGGAAGCAGGTCATGGTTGGATGAACGTGAAAGGGCCTTGGCTGCCACTGTGACGACTAAGACCACACATCGGACGGATGACCTTCGCTGACCAGTCATAGGTGGGGTTTCCAGTGATGAGGTGCCACATTTATGATTGTGACAGTTAAAACTGATTTCTTGGCTGATTGACTGAGCTCAGATCTCTTCTTTACTGACTCTAGGACCGGCCATGGTCTGGTTTAGTTGTCATGGATCCACAAGCTTCTTTTTCAAATCAACATGTTTGGTCCAAAGAGTGGGTCTGTAGTGTTGGAAATCATTTTGATTTGAAGAAAATACATCCTCTCCCTGTTCTCTGAAGCAAAATGTACACGTGCAACCTGAGTTTAAAATGACAATTCAAATTATTGAATTTATTTCTAATATGATTTGAATAATGACTGCATACAACGATTTCCATAGACCAAGGAGCTTGGAGATAAGTTAATTCAGATATGGAGGCCTTCAAAGGCTTTACAGCACATGCATGTAATTATTTCCCATGGTTTGTTTTCTCGTGATCCTGAAATATTTATTTTGTCATCTCAACATTAAAAGCTTTACTTCTCGTTTTCCATCAGTTGAGAGCAGAGGAAATGGGGAAGAAAGATAAGCAAAATTAAATGAACGTTCAAAAGCAGATGGAAGTGCTCATGTTCAGAAACAATGGCAAGAATCCTTCATAAGATTCAAAGCATTGCACAGTGTTTTTGAATCGTGCTCATGGTAACTACTGTTACTGGAGCTGTGACAAGAATGAAAAAGACACTGCTGATCATTAGCAGGGCTCTGTTGTGCTTGACTGAATGCCACTAGATTTTGTGAACCATAGAATTTTGGATCCACTTATTTCAATTACAAAACTATGAGAAGGACACAGAGTTAATAAAAAAATATATGAAAATGATGGATTTAAATTGCAAGGAATGCCATGAAGGCCATTTTTCAACATGGTTTTAGTCAGTTTGAGTGAGGGGACGTTAAAAGCTGACCATGCTGCTCGCTTGGAATGTCAGGGCATGAAACTGAAAAACCACATGCTGGTAACTGGACTGGTATCTGCGGTCAGGCCTCTCATTGCCTTCAAATGGAAAACCATTCAGTCATGTTGCTTTCCAAAGCAAATCAAATAAAACTGCTGTACACGAAATGCCCCAATTACACAAAAAAAAAGGAGTCGTGAGAGAGAAAAATTACGCTTACGCTGATGTTTGAGTGCAAGGGTGTTGCATTGTTCATTTTTGGGGGAAGGATTGAGGAGGAGGAGGAGGAGGAGGAGGAGGAAGAAACAGGGGACCAAGGAGCCCATAAAAATGTCTAGAAGGTTTGGCTGTATATCAGAGCGCTGGAGATTTTATTATCCAGAGAGAGAACAGAAAAGGAAAGAAAGAGCAGCTTCCAATAACCCTGAGACGGGTGACGTTAAAAAAACCTCGAGTGGAGGTGTAGACGTGGATGGGTGCAGAGGTGTGCGTGTCGATGGATTTATGTGTATTCTACTTTATTCGCAGACTTTGATAAATGTTTAATATCATTGCTTGCTAAAGGTCTTTTTTCATAATAAGTGAGCGTGTGGTTTTCATGTGCAGATCATTATCATTTAAGAGTGCACGCAACTGTGACAGGCAGGCATTTGTATGAGACGAGGTGCATGGATTTCATTAAACTGCTGCCACTGTGTGTGTACGGTATACAGTGGCTGACCTGGAGTTTATCAGTGATGAAATGCTGGCTGGGGGACAGCGTGTGTTTTCCCATGAAGAGTCACTTACTGCTGGCTGTTCACCTGGAAAAGCTCTCGGTGAATCGTCCAATGACCCATAAGATCTGCCCACTGAAAACATGCACAATTGGCTCCAGGGCTCTTGGTGCCCTCTTTCACTTGAGCCCCTTTCACGGTGCCATGACAAGGACAAATTGCATCCACCGCCCCTTACACAAAAAGATTTTTGGGGGCCTTGGGATCTGATGCTGAAGCTAGTTATATGGTAGTTTAAGGAAGGAGAAAGATGGGGAAATGCTCTGGTGCGTTTGGTGGAAGCTGAGGTGAATTGGCAATTAATGACTCTTGTGTTCTTAGACCCTGTAACATTTTCCCAGGGAAGTAGTAAACAAGAAAGGGCTGGACTCTGCTTTTTTTATGTCCAAAAGGCTAAAGCAAAAGCCCAGATAATGAGGGGAAAAAGAATGAGAGAATTTCTAAATGAGGAAAGAAGCCGCAAATGTAAAAACAGATATTCCCAATATCTATTTTAGTTTGAAGAAATTATATTTTGAGAAATAGGATTATTCACGGCTCATTAGATTGATGCAACTGTTATCTCTGCAGAGTGAATATGACACTGGAGGCTGAAGCTGGCTACTTTAGCTTAGCACTTAGCCTAGTTCTGTGCAAACAAAACTCCACTTTCTCTTTCCAGGCTTTGCACAAAGTTAACAATTTGTTTTAACTTGGCTTATCACACATTAGGAGTTCCTAAACCTGTTGAAATAAATAACAGCCTGCAGACACACATACATACAGTCGTAGTTTTTAGAGGAGCCATTGGTGACATAAGTGTGTAGTGATTTGTTGAAACACCAGTAAACACAGTTTAAAGAAAAATGTGTAAACACTGCTAAAATGTTCGCTGCACAGACAAGAGATCCTAATGTTTTGTGTGCTTTAAAATGGATCAAAATACAGATAAATGTAGCCAGCGTAAAGTTCAGGCTTTATTGAGTATAGAGCATATGTGACATTGTCGCACAGAGCTAAGTGGCTAAGTGGTGTTGCTATACCAGCTACCTGCCAGCTATTATTCATTTCAAAGTAGCTGTTGTAGGTGCAAATGCAAACAGAAAAATCACCCTTGAAGGAATATAGTTCTTGGAGGAGCTTCCCAGGAACTCCCCTACCCTCAGAGAGTCCAGAGGACAGCTTAGTCTAAAAGCGTGGTATCAGTTTTCTCATCAAACTTTGGCCACAAAGCAAATTAGCATATTTCTATTTCTTCATAGCAGACCTTTTTAAATGTTTTATTTTTTATTTTATACCTTTATATTTAATAGGAGTTTTTTATGTAGTTACAGTACACTGTTTACATTTACTGTGTTACCAAGGTAGGCCCGGAGTCAAGGCATCAGCCATTATAAACTTCTTGATCTCCATAACTCAAACCCGTTTTTCATATGTATTAATCCTAACCTTAAACTCTGAAATGTAAGAATGTATAAATCAAAAGTTAAAGCCAAGTCTAAAAATCAAAAAGAAGTATAGTTAGGTTTCTGAAAAAATAAAGCTGTCGAAAGGGAAAGGATGTAAAAGCAGTGAAAATATGTTATGATTTGAAAAGCACTGGCAGCAAAGTGTGTATGTGTGGGGGGCCAAGTGATGATCTAACAGTCGCAGGTTGAAAAATACAGGCAGGCTAAATGACCAGAGCCTAAATTGGAGAATCAGACTGAACTAATTTCCCCAACAGCCACTTGCCAACGCTCTTTTCACGCCTCAGAACTCCCCCTTCCTATGTATCTTCCAGCTAAACTGTAACTAATCACCTCTGCTGCCTATCGGCTGGCCTTGGCTTTAAGCTGCAGCTATACTTTGAGCACAGCGAGGCTCCACTAACTTGAGGCTAGCGGTTGGGGAAACTGTGCCAAGGACACCGCTTTTTAAGACAATGGAAAAATTCTGCTGTCCCCAGTGCACTCGTTCTCTTTGCCGAACTTCAAACGAGGAGACCCACCCTCTATTAATATTTATTCTACACCTTAAAACTCATGTCCAGAAACATTAAAGAATGTGTTTTTGTTCCTCTCATAAAGCAGCGGTTCTTCCCGGCGAGGTGCAGAGAGTGTATACTAACCTGCTGGTTCCTCTGTACTGCTCACCGCAGGTGTGGGGTTGACCACGGGGATTTCTGAAACACACGCAAGAAATACAAAGTTATTTCACTGGTTAAATGTAAATCCACACCTTTCAGCTACATATGACGTTGTCCAAATTAAAATAGATTCCAAAGACTAGGTGTGGGAATGTTTCATGATTATATTATACATACTGGGAAATAGAAGAAAGTGGCCTTGCTCATTGAGGTCAATAATGGAAAACACAAGGTTTTCTTACAGACGGCTTAGATTGTGACATACTCTATGTCAACTAGACTAGACAAACACATGGGGCTTTGTAGACGGACATGGAAGATAAACAGTGACAGGGATACTTATTGGTGGTCAGAGGGAAGACAGGCTCAAATAAACCGTGCATGCCATGGACTAATGTGGTGGTTTCACCGTCATGCAGTTTAAAGAATACACTGAGACAGTTTAAGTGAAAGAAATAATGGAGGCACGGAGGACTAAATTTAGAGAGAAACTCAGGAGATGCAGCACAAATGTGCCCAGTAACCAACTTGAAGAAGCCAGTGAATTCAAAGCCGGCACACTTGAAACATCTGACAGAGGTTGATTCTTTGCGGCTCGCTGATTAAAATGGAAAGGTGGCCGCACTAGATTAGTCTCGTCGCCCCCTAACAGATGCTGGGTTAACACTGCTGTGTAATCTCCATGCAAGCATGTATAGACAGATGGACAGATGGCAAGGGGGCAATTTTGGTTGGAGCGTCTTGAGACAGATGCAGCCCTCCCTTGCTGTGCCCACTGGCTACACTAAAAAGTGCCTTGTGGAATTCCTCCAGGACTTCTTCTCCTCTAATTGTATGCAACTTTCCAATACAAATGCTAATGCTAACAACGGACCCTTTGCTTTTAGCATAAACAGAATTACTGGAACGCCGGCTTAGCGTCCACCCAGAGGATCTGCTTTTGATTGGATTTGGAGGTTGAAGGTTTGAACCAAGTGAGTGGGAGTGTTTTGGCGGGAGGCAGGAGGCTTTCTTGTAAAGCTGTTTTTAGGAAAAAAAGCAGCAGTTGTCTCTCCAAAATTATGGACACCCTGCCAGCAAAAACAAACAAGGGCACAGAGCTTTGTGAAGGCAGGTGCAGCTGCTAGAAGCCACTTTAAGTCTGTGTGCCCTCATGGCCACATCTTGTGAGGATGGACAGATGATGAAAGGATCATTCAGATGTGGGTTGCTGCCATCATACTAATTGGCTGCTTAATGGGCTTGTCTTCTGTCGTGGGATACAGGAGCCCCAAGAGGAGAGGTGGGATGCTCTCCATGAGGCCATGCTGCCACACGCAGCTGTCATTAACATTATTAGTAATGGATCTAAACGTGCTCATTGCTTAAACATGCACACACCCACTATCCTTCTTGCTCTCGCTAGAAGGCACTCAAACTAGCGTGGTCTGCCATCCATGACCACGGTTGTCTTCTCCTCCTAGCCCATCCACCATCTGCTCCGGAGCTGTATGTGACAGAAACAACATGGCACCATGTGGCACGCCGTGGCAGAGCCGGGTACGGCACTGGGCGGCACCACACGATTTGCTTTGGTGGTGGCTATCTTGTGAGTGCGTGCAATGTGGCACACAGTGTGGTGGAGAGTTGCCCTCTATGACACATGCCCGCATGTGCTGGGCCACTCGCAAAAATGTATAACCCACATGTACGCACGCACAAGCTTGTCACAGGAAATTAAAAACCTGACATGCAGTTGACATGCAAGAACAAACAAAAAGTGGAATAACTGAACCAAGCAGTGGGCCCTCACTTTGTCAGCTCTTAACTGACATGCACCAAAACCAACAATATAGCTCAGCGTCTTTAGTCTTAGAATATAAACCATGTTTGAGTTTAGCCTGACTACAAACTTGGGTTTTTTTAAAGTATCACTGCATTTTAAAGGGGTATGCAAACCCACAAAACACATGTAGTGTATGTACTATGAAGTAAGTGCAGAGATCTAGTTGGGTATATCTCTCAGATCAGCCAGTATTACTTAAGGCTACGTGAAAGTGTGCTTTCAATTATGTTCTATAATCTCCATAGTTTGGGTATATGTTGTTTTTTTTCCTCTTTGTATTATGTCTTTTTCACAATGGAGCCTGTCAGAGCAACTAAAATCACTAAGATGAAGACACTATTATCAGCGTCACATGAGTTACTCACTGATGCAGGGGGCCACAGGTGAACGGCTCTGCTGGTAGCCCTTGGCGCAACGGTTGCAGGTGATGCCGGTGACACCGTCCTTGCAGGGACACTGACCTGTGGTCTGGTTGCACGTCTTGCCCGCCGCGCCCACAGGATGGCAGTCACATGCTGGGGTGGGGGTTGGGGACAGGTGTAAAAAATGGGGAGGGAGGGTGGTGGTTTAAGAAACAGAGAACAAAGAAAATACATTAGATGCCAGTCCTTTAAACGTGTTGCCAAAGTGACACACACAAGACAATGACCAGAGTCTCTGCGGGGTACCGGGTTAAATCTTGTAATCTTCTCTTTTTGCCAGCAGGCAACAAAAATGCATTGGGACTGAATGTTTGGCTCAGGACTTGAGCGTTCCAGAGTGAGGCAGCCTCTTTCCTGCAGCCTTTTGTGCTGAACACTGCACTGCTAAACCTTCTGCATGTGTATCTTTATAGAAAGAAAGAGTAATTCAGCAAGCGAGAAATAATTTATGTGTGAAAGTAGAAGACATCAGGGAACATGAGATAGTATGATGCATGCAGGGCATCCCTGGTTATGATTACATGGATAATAGTTCTTCAGCTCAACTGAAATAAAATTAAAAATGATAAGTTTACACGTACGCTATATAACAATGCTCTGATGAGATGTACGCCTTTACATGTGCCCAAAACATCCCAGTCATAGTCTCGCTGTGGAGCATAAAATCAGTGGGTAATATAACAGAAGAAGGGGATGTTTTCTGCCTTTTCTATAGATATCACTGAATAATTTCAATAGGAGCTGATGACCACCACGTTTTCCACACTGATTCTGGCTACGCTGATCCAGCTCATTTGAACTCGTTTTCAGTCCCTCCCCTCGTCATGTCACCTGATGTTTATTCCATGTGAAGCAAACGTGTGCACAAGGAATGCATTCATTCCAAACAGAGAGAAACTATTGGATCAAGCATTTACACAGTTATTAGTAGCTGAGATTTTCCTGTCAAACGGATTGTCAAAGGTTTACACCACTCCTCTCAATCCAATCAAAAATTCCTTCCAAACGGGCCGTGTTCCGATTGAGAAGGTGGTTACATGAGGCATTTTTGTTCTGACTTGGCTGTTGCTACAATTATTAACTAGAGTCTATATAAATGCAGTCAATGGCAGGAGAAAAAAAGGATGTGTCCTCCTCTGTCCTGTGTGCTTGTTGAGTCTCTCCTAAATAATGTGTGCCTGCCTGCTCTAGCACACACTCTGCGGTTTCATCACTTCCCGAAAGTTCAGTTGATGCCTGGCAAATGCCAAAAGCAACAGGCAGTGCTCCGGTCACCTCGCTTTGGCAATACTCTTCTGTGTTTTGCTGGTTCTGGCTGATTTATTTAAGCCACATTAACCTACATAGGGGCTTTAAAGTATAAAGAGCAGTTAACTACAAGCTCTGGAGGTCTGAAGACCTTTGGAAAAGGTTTACGTTAAGAAGACAGAGGAGGGAAAGCAACATATCAGAGAGCATGACGTGAGAGACACAGCGCTCCTGTAAAGCCCAAACAGAGCCTCTGTCATGCTCACCATCATAAACAGTGAATCTAACCAAACTGTGGTCACTCTGACTCTACTAAACAAAAAACAGACATTTGTTCTTGAAGTAATAAACACATAGTCACATCATTTCACAGCTACCCAGGAAGACAAACACAACAATAAAGAAAAAACACAATTGTATGGGTTTTAGATCTTCTTGTGGAGTCCCAGAGAAGTCTGTCTTATCTACAGATATCCTCCTCAGAGTTTCCCTTTATTTTTGATGTAATTCTTTGGAAATCACATGCAGACCAATGCAAAATGAACACAGCAAACTTACAAGAGATTCGACTGTAACACAATAGATATAATTGTCCAAGCTTCTCAAGAAATGACAAAATTACTCTTTGGGGAAAAACCCTGTAACCCAACAGTTTTCTACAGGGCTTGCCAGAGAAAGGCAGCTGCGAACATGCCACGGTTCCTTCCCACCACCTGACAGAACTGTGAATGTGTTTATTTGCACCTGACATTTTTTAGCCGCTACAACAAAGGAGAGGACCCTACCACCTGTTGACCGGGCAAAGGGAGGGTTTAAATGGCTGAAACTGACCCAAGAGTGCGTGCGTCTGGCGGCAGGGCGGAGAAAGATTAACTGCAGCTCAGATCTTCACAAAACACGTTCGCCTTTTCCGGCACGGCCGACCAGTCTGCAGGTGTCAAAGTGGCTGCTTTCTGTTTGAAGCTGCGCAGAGACGTAAATCTGGTGCTTCGACGCCTGTGCAAAAACCCCACTGCTTGATGAAGTTGGGCAGGCTCCGCCAAGAAACCTAAGCTTTGATGACACTTGGTAAAAATTTGTGACTAACCTAAAGGGAATACAGATATGATGTAAATGGTCAGTCTTGCTCTGCGCCAACCAAAATTTCGCCCTATTCGTCAGCCAGAGCCTGAGCTACTGCCAATGATTCCAGGTGCTGCAGTGCCATTTGGGAATTTCTGGCATTCTTAGAGATTGTGTCCTTAGATGAAATCCAACTGATTACTACACTAACACGTCAATCTTGTGGAGCCAATGCTATAATTGTTTTTAGATCCACTGTGAAGCTTTTTTTAGCAAAAAATAAAATATCATAAGCTAATAAAATGCGAGGTTTATTGTGCCCGTGTAGGATATGTCCAAAGCACATGCGGGGTAAACCCGTGTTATTCAATCTGCTGGATGCAAGTCTGGTACTGGTCTATCACGCCTGCTGAGACATGTGGCAAAGAAAGAGGACTGACGTGCCATTGTTTCCACGCTGATCACCGAACAGCACAGGCCATCAACCTGGTCAGTATAAACAAGCAGGGAATGATGTTTGACATTCTCACTTCCCTCCTAAACACGCATGGACTGTTAAGACTTCAGAGTTTACTGTCCACACTGTTCAGTAAACAACCAGCCACTGCCAGATCTGAATGGGCTGCGAGGGGCAGGTCGAGGGTTTTTTTGGGGGAGTTGGCGGTGTCAATCTACACCCTCTGCTCTCCTTCTCAAACTGTTTTTCTGAAGTTTTATGTGCTGGCGCTAGAGCCAGTTAAGAAGCAGTAAAAACGTCCTCAGATGTTGATGACTTTTCAAGCCTGTGCGACTGCAGACGTGACAGGCGCTGCGTTGGGATTTGTAGTCCTTTGACGGGCGTTTGTTCAGTTTAACTGATTAGTGTTACTCAGGGCATGTGTGAGTGCATATGGGCTAAAATACTGTTGGGGACTGCTCTTTGTCCGCAGTTACTGGCAACCATCACATTTGGAGGGGATGGTGTTATTTGTACCTTTAACTGGAAATGTGTTTTTAATTGTCAAATGTTCTTCTGGCAAGTTCTTTGTGAAAATAAACAAAAAGTGTTCAAATGTGCATATCTTAATGTTTGAGGGGTTATGAAATATTACCATTAAATTAGCATTTAATGTAGTAACAGCTGTCAGTGGAGCTGCTCCACACTTTATATCTCTGAGGCTTTAAGTGGCTCGTGTTCACTCGAAAGACACACGACTGTTACATTACTCACTTAATATGATCTCAGCAAATCAGACTGCATGTCTCTATTGTGTCTACAGTGATTTCTGTCGACATACATCCTCACACCTGGTCTTAGAAAATAATAATTACTGGTGTTATATCTGAGATAAATCCAATCTAATATACGTAACAACATTACCTTATGTGGACTATGGGCTCATTTTAGATGCCTTTCATCAGTGACTACTTTTACATGGCCAATGTTTCTTTAACCTGATTGATAGAATTCTGGTAACAGACTCAACTGTTTCCAGCTTTGTTCATTTTTTCTAACCCTTGTATGAACAACAAATAGTTTTTCTACCTCTGTGTTTCTGTCCCTCCGGGTTACTACTGTATTTATTCCAACCAGAGAGAAAGAAAGCACCAGAGCCAGCATTCACATGGTTATTAGGCACCAATATTTTTCTATTTAACAGATTATTAACGCGTTACACCACAATCCAACTGAATATTCCTTCCAAATTGGGCCAGACCGGTCCAGCTGGTTCTGATTGAGGTGGCTACAAGAGGTGTTTTTGTTCTGATGGAGCACATGTAACCATTGTTCCTTGAGGTCAACAAGCTGTATAGCTAAGACTCACATAAATAACACTGTATTGAAGATCTCAAATACTGCAGCCAGGCCATGTGGCAATTATTTCTACGATTGTGCAGAAATGTTTTAATGCTTTTGACACATTAAAGGCCTCACAGAGATGCTGCTGTTTTGGCATTTGCAGAGATGGCTTTCAGTCTTTCAGAATCACTTTGAACTGAGATTTCAGTATTACACATGGAAGACTGAGTGTGTGTTTATATTTCTTCATATACTCCTCAGAGTGTGTATAGACACCCATCGAGAGTGAGTTTGATTAGAAACAGACATGACCCATTCATCGTCTCAGAGCCCCCCTCCCCCGACTCCCGTCTCCCCTGTAGAAAACACCTGTATTTTATTGCCGTAAGTCCATTTCAGACATGACACTCACCCCCTTCAAGCCATACCATGCCTCTGACCTCTACCATAACCTGGACACATGTAGATAGAGAAGAGCGAGGGCTGAAAAATAAAATCAAGGATGTCATGGTGAAAGAATAAAAGAAAGGTTTGTAGTGAATCATGGTGAGGGAAGTGAGAAGTCTGGGAGCAATTGGAGGTGGTGGTCGTAAACTTTCTGGGGAGATAGAAATAAAAAGAGAGCAAAGGCTGAAGGAAAGGAAAATGACAGCTCCTAGAAGGCTGCGGGATTGTTCTCATCAACTTCTACTCAAGAGATTTTTTTTGGATGTTACATCTGGAGTCTTTGTGAAGCGGGGTGATAAACTGTTTATCACCTGACCACTAGGCTTTGACTGGGACAAATCGTAGGTGCTTACATGTGAAGCATTACACGTCCAGGTACTGCAGGAAACAGAAGACGAGGGGACTATTTGCACAGAGGGATGCACATCTCAGAAGTGATCTCCTGTCAGGATTGCAGCCCAGATCTCTTTCTGTTATTGTTTCGGTGCAGTAACAGGTCAAATGACATACGTTTGAAAGTATGTGACCAAGTCACTGAGGAGTTTTTGCCATTACATGATGAATGGCTCAGCATCTCTGTGCAACTAACATGGGCAACTGCGGCCTGATATCATGCCATTTCTAACCTCCTGGGGTTGTGTTACAGCCGCAGAAGGAAAACTGAGCAGAAGCCAATGGGAGATTCTCGCCTTGAACTTTCAACCAAAAGATCTACGCGGCTATGAGGGTTGGCAGCTCTCTCTAACACTGTTTTCATATTCTGGAAGTGACTCTTTACTATAAGCAGGGTAAAAAAAATAAAATAAAAAAATACTAACTCTCTGCTGTTTGTTCTAATATTTTCCTGAGCAACAACTACAGGATACTGGTGTTATTTTTGCAACGCTTCCAGCATAATATCAGGCTGAGAAATATTCACTACAAATGCGAAATAATAAAACACATTTTTTCATGAGAAATGCCTTGGTCAAATGATAATCCTATGTGGTGTGTGTGGTATGGAGAAACATTCGGTGGGATGGCCAGAAAAGCTTCGGGCACAGTATCAATTCGTTTCTCTCTGCTATGGTATGGCAAATCAGACATGCTGCTATTTTTTATTGAAAGTTACCATGACTGCATGTGTTTCCGATCATAACACGTTACTCCTTTTACGCTTTCTCAGAAATGCCATGATTATGAAAGTATTAGCTGGGTTAGAACATCATCTCTTGTTTGAACGTCTTGTAAACATTTAGCCCGGTGCGTTCCCAAATGAACTCAAGTTAAAGTAATAATCTGTGACATTTTTATACAATGAAATAATCTTAAATAAATGTTCTAGCCTATTAATGACTGATGTAACACAAAGTGATCCTTGTTCATGGATACGTATGGCGCAGGCAATTCTTTCCCAGAAAAAACACATCATTTTAATGGCAGGTAGAGAACTGTCGTTCAGAGGTAATTTAGTAGTGTGTGTCAACTGAACGCCATCAAGTCTTACCTTTGCAGGCTCTTCTGTGAGTGATTGGTCTGGCCATGTCTCTGTAAAAGCCCTCCTTGCAATAGTGGCAGTGGCGTCCTGCAGTATTGTGGCGGCAGTTCATGCAGACCCCTCCACTTTTCCTCCCGGACAGCTTGTACAGCTCCATGTTGAATCGACAGCGGCGGGCGTGGAGGTTGCAGTTGCACGCTGCAGAGGGAAGAGGAAAGTCATTGCATCAGCAAAGGAGAGTTGGACAAATGTGAAAGTTTACAAAATCTTCCAGGTATTTATTTAAGAGTTCTAATATAAGTTAGCCTGAGTGAAATGTTCTCATGGAGCGCGCACTGCAGTAAAACATATGCTTGCTACTATGTGTATCACAAGAGAGCTGGGAGAGATTTTCCAGTAAGGCACTATAACAGTGAGTGGTTTATATCTACAGTGCGGCGGTGTGCTTGGCTGCTATTCCAGAACTCATCAATCAAAAGTGATATTTGCAGAGCTCATTTTCTCCATTTCATAATTAATGAATTCAGCTTTTCTCAGCCCATTAGTTATTAATCACTGGAAAGAGAGACATTAATTTCATGAATCACTGATGAGCAAAGACTTCTGAGATCTATTAAAAGCAAGACCAATTCAGATAAAGGAGTGGGCTCGAGCTGGCTGTCTTCTAAATGAGGCGAGCGGAATATATAGGACACGTGAAGTGAGGTTATGGCTCTTTACAGTCTCTCCCACTTGAAATCCAATGGGTTCCTTGGCTCACGAGTCTTTCCATTGATTCCTCCACATAAGACCACAGTCACCAGCTCTGACATTATTGATAAACTCTTTTCACTCTCTACATGTGGGGTTTGCATTTGAGACGTCTAATGAGAAACCTGCCCTTCTTGTTTGTGTAAAGGAGTATGATCCAGACCCTCTGCTGGTTAAATGAGAGTCAGACCTGGGACCTGAAGACTTGGCCGTGGCTTCAAAGTCGACTGTTGCAGAGCTTAGTTCCAGTTCAAAGTTATCCGCACATAAATTGGAAAGGGGTAAACAACAGCGGAGCTGTTTGACCAAAAATGTCAACAGTTGTGGCACAGGAGGATTATTAGGGGATCACAACAGAGGATGATATTATTAAGTAAATTTAGATGGGAGCGTGCTTGAGAAAATAGATTTCGCTAACAGTGAATGTTTAGAATAGAATGAGACACAACAATGGAGAATAAGTAAAGACAGACTGGCTGGAGGACTGGGAAGCTTTTCTCTGTGCGTGTGTCTTTAGCAGCAGCAGCAGCAACAGCAGCAGCACAGTGTCTGAAGAGTAGGCCTAAAGACATATATTTAAAACTGACTATAATGAATGAGGCCTTTTAGCATTTTCCACAGTTCGCAGTTATTGTTGCAGTATGAAAGTGTATGACAGATACAGTGTGTAACACGTAGCCGTGATCCAACTACTGTCGACGAGCACCTTAATGCCTTTATTTTGTGCTTCAATACTTTTTCATTAAATTATTACTGTGACATTTGTTTGCTTCCTTCCTCATGCACTGGTACCTTCATACACTGATCAAGCATAACATTATGACCACTGACACCTAGACCAGACCAGACACCCCCACCCCATACCAATGACACTCCTTGATGGCAGCAGCCATCCCCAGCAGGATGCACCCTGACACAGACAAACACACAAAAACGCTTTAGGAACAACTAAAAAAACATGAAGAACAGCACAAGGTGTTGACCTGACCTCCAAATTCACTAGATCCCAAACTGATAAAGTATCTTTGGGATGCACTGGAACAAGCCTCATTCACAGAGGCATCCACATTTGTCTACTTTTAATTAGGTAACTTCAGTTAAATACTTTTAATACAGACAGTGATTCAAAAGTTGCAGTAGAAAAGGTGGCAAAGTAAAGTTTTTAAAAACTATTTCCCCCTCATCTGCAGATGAAAGTTGTTTCTCTGCTTGCCTGCTAAGGTCAGGCCTTGGGTTATATGAAGCAGGGTTTCAGTTGGAACAAGTTATTTATTATTTTAGTTATTTAACTATTAAAAGGTATTTAAAAGAAACTGCAGAAAAGGTAAAAACTGGCCAGTCTAAATGTCTGGTAATAGTGATCATACGAAACAGGCGACCGCTGGATGTAGTGGCAGTGGTGACGTTGCTCTGAAGTTATGGCAGTTCAACTTTTGCAACAGCTTGAAAAGTGCTTAGAAAGAGTTGTTCTCAAATAGGGCCACAATAGTCTGTGTTTTACCCGAATTCAGGGCCAGCAGAGAGGGGCCTCTCTCTGCAGAACAGAATTAAGACGGCGCTGGAGTTTGTTTTGGTTTTTTGTGCCATGGCTGATGCACACTGCAAGCTGCAAAGATGCAAAGGACATGTTTGATTCAAAGCCTGCGAGAGAAGAATCTATCACAATGAAAAAAACAAAACAAAAAACAAATGTCGTCTACAGGCTACAGAGGTTACAGATGTTTTGTAATAGCCTGGATTTAATCGGCGGTTGCAGTATTATTCAATCATTACCACATCATTACTTTCTTATTTTTTGTCAATATTATGCTTGTAAGATAAACTGTTATTGAAACATGACCGGTAATTGAAAATGAAATTAATTATTTCGGCCTCTGCAATCACAGTAAAAATATCTTGATATGAAGTTCAACAATCTAACAAAAGAAGACTGCTAATAGTATTCTCATGGATGAAAAATAATAAGTACTGGAATACAAGTGTTAAGTAATAAGGACTATACAAGCAGTGAACAATATGCATCTCCATCCACACTCAAAGGGAAGCCTGGCACCTGGTTGGGAAAGAGGCCCAGTTTTCCCTAGTTGCCGACCCTGGACAAAAAGGGGGGAGCACATTCCCAGACTGTTTCCCAATTCCATCTGGTTATTATGTGGCTCAATTTGTATGGAATTCTGCACTTAATGAAATACTGTTTTGTGTAAAAATTCATATCGAGGCGGCTCTGTTTGTGTAAAGACACTGCTGGATTTCTTCGCTTTTGTGGACTGAACAGGAGATAAGAAGTGACCCCCGACCTTGGGGAATTGTCTAAACTAAGCCATGTAGGGAATGGGACGGCATGGCGATGTGGGATAGTGACGGAAGCTTCATGATTGAGGTCAAAGCCTTTTACCTTAAGTATGTTTTTAGTGGGAGAGATATAGTTTATCCCTGTTTTAAGTGGAAAAAACAATATGGGGCAAATTGATGACACATTGGCTAGGTAACCGATTCATTCTCTGTGAGTGTGTGTGTGAAAAAACTAAACAGCCTGTCCAACTTCTTCTGAGGGAAAAGTGACAAAGAACACACCAGCTCCAGTGAGTGGCTGGGGCTGCAGGGGGGGTGGAGGTTGAGGTGGGGGGAACTGTGATTGTGATCAAGCATCTCAAACACACACAGCTGTGAGCACTTGTGTCCATTAACACCTTGTAGCCGAACATGAAAGCGACGGATCGCGTTTTCTCCGCCAGCTGACGCACCGACGGCCCTCTCATGGCATCCTCTCGATTTACCGCCGTGCAACAGGATCGGCCAACAAAGTCCGAAGTGAGAGAGGCTACGTTCGAGTGTGGAGAATGTAAAGAAAGCTTCAGAATTTAACCTTTAAATGATTTAGCATGTGGAACTGTGTGAGCTGAGTATGGCTTTAACAACAGCCAGACATTTCGTGACAGAAAGAATGAGAGAATTAGAGGCTGGGAGAAAAAGGCGTTCAGCGTCTGACAGAAAAACATGAATGGAAGTTGTTGGAGAAAAGTTAAGAGCGAGAGGAAAATGTGTGGGCTGAGGTGACTGGTTAATAGAATATGTTTGTATGGTACCTGTGTGTATGTTTTCTACAACCCGTGTGCAGTTAAATTCAGCTCAGAGCTACAGCTGCCCAAGGATCCTGGAATGTTTATGGGTTTGTTTTGAAGTGCTTGTGCGCTCACACATGCTGACACCCCACCTCCCACCAACCTGCCAACCCCACCGCTGCACCCCCCCCCCCCCCCCAAATTAAGCTCAGCGGGGATAACCGAACACTGTTGAAGGCCATTTTTCAATTCATTAACACATCAAAGCCTCACTACAGCTCTGCAAAAACACTCGCTAATTCTTATCTGTTGGAGGAAGAAACAGAAGTTTTGGCATTCGAGAGGAGTTTTGTGGGTGGGTCACTGTCCAATTCAAGGATGGGTAAAGCTGGTTCCTCGTGTTGTCTTGGAAATCCAACAACAAACAAGAGGGTTGGCAAACAGGGGGATGCTGAGACTAAAATAAAGGAGTGGTTGGAGGGAGAGGAGGAAGAATCTCTTGGAAAATATTAGAGAATTGTTTCGCCACCTTGTCATCAATCTGAAGAGCGCCAAGAGCAAATTTCAGTGGAACAACTTCTAGAGTAAAGCCTGTTTTTACCCAATATATTCCTCTTCACAGTTTTAACACATCTGCTTACTTTTTAAACCCATGAAAATAGGGAAATATTAAAAGTAAGGCAGACTGAGTGGAGGGGGAACTGTTCTATTTCAGATATCATAGCAGGTGCCTCAGTAAATAAATGTGGTTTGAACAAGCTCTCAGCCGGATCTGTCAGCTGCGCTTTGACAAATTGGTCCTTGAAAACTGTGCTGGACAAATAAAAAATGCAAGCGTGTTTGTGGAGTGCATCGCCACTCTTCTCCCCTCCATATGTCAGGGATAAATCTAACCTCATTTTTCCTCCAGCTCAAACAAAGCCAAGCCGGTGAGCACAGCCAATTGATTTTGGATGCCTGTGCAAAAACCCAGATCCCATGGCTAAAATTGGTCCTTGAAAACTGGAGGGCTGACACCGCCACCTTTCCCCTCTTGGCCCAGGCCTCAGTCCAGACCTGCTGCAGCCCCCACTTCGGGTGCTCTCCCCGCCTGGCCAAACAGGCTCTGCTATGATATGGCCTCCTGCCATGATGTGTGTGTGTGCCAATGTGTGTGTGTGTGGTGCGTGTGTTTAGGCTGGGTTCCACCTGGCTGCTCCAGCCACCTGCTCAGGGCACTGAGGGGAACACCCGGTTAATTAGCTCCTCATTATAGCCGAGGCAGTGGACAGCATTTTCATTCCTCACGAAACGATAAGGACCGAAAGATTCAATGTACAAACCTGATGAAAAAGAGGTGAGTCTGAAACATGTAAATACTGATAGCTCTAATGAGGTACAGAAACAACGAGCTGAGACAATGATTTAGGAATTCCGAGCCGATGACTGGCAGGATTCCGGTGTTCACTGCGTGGACTGAGCTGTACACAAGAGCTTCTGCATCTTTGTTCTGAAGCCACTTCAGCTCCACTTCGTCTTCGTCATTCGTCTTCTCCCACACAGACGTATCTTTCACTTCTAGCTTTGACACTGTGTCTTCCCCTCCCTCTGCTGGTTTCTGTGGTTAGCCTCACGCCGTGGGCTTAAGAGCAGGCTCTCGGGAGCCCTTTTGAACTTAGAGCCCCCTTAATTCCTCTCCCACCCCTTCCATAAGCCTTCTCTCCCTCCCTCTCTCCTCTTACTTTCATAAGACCCCATCTCAAATACTCCTAGTAGCCGCCTCTCCCTCTTTTTGCTTGTTTCCTTCCTCAGCTCTCTCTTTCTCTCTCTCTCTTGTCCATACTATCCTTCATCTCCCCTTTCTCTCTCTGGATGGCATCAGGCAGGGAAAGATTTTAACAAGATTAGACTGGAGGGTTGCCAGGTTGGGGGGCCTGGTGTCAGTGGAGAGTTGAGGCCTTAGCTCCATTCCCTCTCACTGGTCCACTTCACTTACCCACATCTAAACATTGTTATCTCTGTCCTGGCTTTGCCTTCACTTTCTGTCTGTCTCACTTCACCTTTTCCTCCTAAGGCAATCTCCTAGAGTCGGGGGAAGAAGCTGAGGATGTTGTGCAATCGAATTATCAAGACAAACTGTAGCAGTTTTTCTCTTGGCGTATGGAGTCACAAGGTCCTGAATTAGTCATATCTTACACTAGCCTGTTCCAAATTTAAATATTTTTATACTGCTTACACCAGACCTGTCTATTCAGACACAGTACCAGGTAACAGACAGCTTAGATTTCATATGCATGAATATCTGCAGACACGCAGAATACATGCAATCCCAAACATAATGTCAGCGACAGAACTGAGAGATAGCCACAGGCCAACAAAACCACGGCTAAAGGGAGCAAAGATTGTCATGCACGCATAGTTAACAAACAGACATATATTTTCTCTTAACAGCCTCTGAATCTTGCTGCCACCAGCAATACCGGCTGTCAGCCAAAAACCACATATTTTCTCAGGCAAGAGAGCACAGAGGCTTGCAACAGCACAAAGGGAGGCAAACTGTTACCAAAACACAAAGAATTCAATAACAGCAGAAAAAGGCTGATTTCAGCAAAACGAGATGAATATGAAATAAGAGGTAGCAGGCGGGAAAATGTCCAGGCAAAGAGTTAATCTTTGACAAGAGGCAGTTACACAAGGACAGAGAGGAAGAGAGCGCTGGCGGTGACGGGCACCTCAGGAGGTGATTGCTACCATCTGTGGGAGAGCGTCGATGTGGGCCTGGGAGAGCAGGGTGGGCACACACTGCAGCTCCACCAGTTTGCTTTGGCACCGGGATGAAACGCTGCGTCGCACTACTAGATTACATGTGGCTCTCACACATGCACAAATCCAAGGAGGTGTACACACGCTACACACACACACACATACACACACTTGGCCTCGGGCTGCCGCTGAGCATTTCTCAAGCATCTAGCGTTTTAACCCAGCTGACATTAAGGTTGTTATTTGACACTTTGCTGTCCTTAACATTTGTTTCACCATGTTCCGTTTTTGCCAGAAAGCCTTTATGGGTGGCTTCATGGAATGAGCAATGCATCTATCCCTTGTGGGTTGGCTGTGGACCAAAGGTGCAATACTGACAAAGGGAATAAAAGCAAAGAGAGAAGCTACAGCACAAAACAGTCATACTGACCGAACACTGCTGTCTTGCTCGTCTTGCTTCAAATCCCTAAAACACACACACACCACCAGAACAGAACCCATAGGCTATATATTTGTTGGCCTTGCCATACCGTAGGGCCTGTGTCTCACGCTAACTACCCCAGAAGCATGATGTTAGAACAACATTCTGTGGCTGTGTAATTATTTGAAAGCACAGGGGGTTTCTTTTTTAAAATCACTTTCTTTTGCTCAGCAACCCCCATCAACACACACAAACATCTCCTGCTCATTTGAGAGTCGCGCTAAGTAATTGAAGTGTCGGTTCCCTGTTAGCCTCAAGGGATAGGCAGCAGAGGTGGGAGGACCTTAAAGTCCCTTGCTGAAAGTATGAACATGGTATACATGCAGGAATATGGAGGCAGCCTTGGCTTTTTACATTTAGCATCTCACTGAGCTTCATATCAGGATGTACTCTAGGGACAAAAAACTTGAGGGTTCTGACTATTACATAACTGAATCTTCCGGAAGTCTCTGGTGAGGTTAGCTCTGTTTTATTCGGAATTAAATAACACCGTGTTGCAAGAATGAAAACACAGCAGTTGGGTTGGTCTCCATGCTAAGATTGAAAATTTCAAAATCATATTGTTCATGTTACCCATGCAACCTCAAAAGCTGCGCCGTGGTTTCATGTGTGGTGTGTTAGAGAATGAGGTCATTTCTCAATCGCCGGGCCTAAAAAGTGTCCTGATGAATCTGCTCTATGACTGGAACACGGGCCTGACCTCTGCTTGCCCTTGCTGAGAGACGTTGGAGGGGGGGATGCTGTGAAAGGACGGAGGCCTATTTTGAAATTCTAATCAGCATTAAATAACCATCTGCCCCCTGTCAGAGAGAGAAACGAAAAAGGAGAGTTTGCGCTTCTGTGGTCTTGCGAGTTTCCAGCCCTGTTCAGATCTGAGAGATTCATCTGAGCCATGGTCCTGTGCATTTGTTCCTGGCTGGCCTCTTCCTCTGACACGCTCATTCACACACATACACTGCCGCTGGATCACACTGCTCTCACTAAAAAACCCATCTGTCAATGTCTCTAATTCCAGCTAATAGTTTCCAAATAGCCAAAAGACCCCTTAAAAGATTTAAGCAGGCTTTTGACAAGGTTTGCAACTCCAAAATCTGTCTGTTCTGCTTCTCTTTCTTCCATGGCAAAAAATTTATATTTCATTCGTGTGGAAGACATGATCTAATAGCATCTATTATATAACAGGCAATGAGTTTTTCTAAGGTAATAACAAACTTGTGGGATTTCCTTCAGGCGATGAAATGGTCAGATGTAAAATGAGTGTCTACACAGTGAATAGTTATTTTGCTGATTGATTTAATTTCAAAGGAAACTCCAGTTCTTGTGCAAAAACAGAACAGCATATCACTCATTGCCCAGTGGACTCAATATGTCAAATTTCCTGTTCAAAATATTCAACACCACGCCCAAACACCGCAGCAGAGACGGAAAAAACGCAGCTCTGCTACCAACCACAGCTCACCTGCATTTCTGGCAATCAGCCGAAATGGCAGTTCAAACAGCCTTCACATGACCTCTGCGCTTAATGCTATGAATGCATACCAGTGTGCCTGCCGCAACACTGGGAGCAGACGGGGCTTGGCTGGTCCATTAGGGATGGATGGTGTCTGGCCCTGAGCTCGTAGCGTCCCAGAGCAGTACTCTTGACTTCCTGCAGGTTGAGTACAAATGAGAAAGAGGAAGGACTGGAGAATAAAGCAGCTTGGTGCCGCAGTTTAAACATGGCCAAAATGGCTTCAGACACAGCCAAGAGTAGAGAGCTACTACAACACCATAAATTATCATCTACTCAGGATGTCACATTGTCGTCGACTCCACAAGAGGCCTCTTCATCTTATACTTTGATTTTGGCAGCCTCTATTATGCCGTGATATAGGGTCTCAATTTAAAGTCAACATAAAATGTTTACATTAAGGCATCAGCCATGCCAGCAGAAAAGTCGATCCTTCATCAGAACCAGTAACCAAATAGCTCTTATCCGTCTGTTTCCTCGTTCTGTCCCGTGGCTCAAACTCGGGGCAGATAAATCACAGCTTTTTCCATCATGTCTCCCTCAATACAAACAGACACGCTTCTTTACGAGGCTGCCCTCTCTGACTACTACAGCAGGGATTTGTAAACCAATGTCTTGAGGCAGGATTCATAGAGCGGGAGGCGGCAGATGGGCGTGTGTGTGCATGGCTTGTGTCTGGAGACGGTGCATGAGCTTGCCAAGAGCACAGACAGTAATCTTGGTGCGGGGCATGTCAGACATTTAGCAAAGCCCATGAACAATCAAACAGGCCTGTTGGAGACAATGTTCTTGTTGTGCAGGTTAAGATTAAAGTCAAGGCTGCTAAGACTGAGCCAAATCTGAAGAAAAAGTGGCGGTGTCGGGAATAAGGAAGATCATTTCCGAAGGACTCACAGAAGCAGAGATAGACTATGAAACAACTGACGATGTGGCTCTACAGGCGCACTCTGAATTCCAAGTCAACTTTACTCTGTCACCACTGCACAAAGGATCATGACCTCTCAAACTCTCCCACAAACCCAAACAACCCCAGGACCTCATGAAGGCTCCTGTGACACCTAAGGGACTCCTCGGCTATGCAGCATGCCACTCTTACACACTTTTCCAGTCTAAATACTTACACCTCTCTGCCACAGTGGTCTGCCTCAGGGCTCACACTGCAGACCCCATTTGTGCACCGTGTCAGAAAGAAAAACAAGCGTAGAAATCAACAAGGGGCGGGTGCGCTTTAAAAATGTACTTTAACACACGCTGGAGAGGCTTTTTAAAGACTCTCTTGCTACTTTACGGATATTTTGGAAGCAGTTCTACCGGAATAAGCTGTAAAGAGGCTTTCGGAACATGAAATTAGGGACAACTGGGACAGAGTTTTTGGCATGTCCGGATGTGTGATCAGGTATAGCGTGCAACTAGCAAAGGGCTTTAACTACCCTGTATCAACACTGGGATTAGGTCATCAGAGTTGGCTAAGGAAGCCGGGCTGTTTAGTCCAGAAATCCTGGATAGAAGTGACATATCAATCCCACAGAGAAGAGATCTACGGGAAGCGGGCGTAACACTTAAGCTACAGGACATTTGAAAGAGGGTGTGGGCAAAAGTATGAAAGAGAAAACACTGAGGGATTGACAGGATATTGTTATAGAGGCTATGTGTATGTGTGCGTTTGCATGTGTCTGTGAGTAAGTGAGGGTGTCAAGGACACACGAGAAGCCAAAGTAAGGTAGAGCTGGCATGGGAGGTTTCGGAATACAGAGCGAGGAAAGGATGGATTTGTTGGCCAGTCTCATTCTCCTCTGGCTCTGTCACTCTGTGTCGCCTTTAAACAAATCTGGCACTGTTCATTGCTAAATATGATCTCAGACCAGCTCACTGGGCAATTACAACATGTTAGAAAAATATACACTGTTTTCAATGTTCTACTCCTGTTTTTTTTCTCACTGGCTGTAATTTCATTTCATTATGGGGAAAGGTTAAAACGGGGACAGTGGTTCCTAATATGGTTTTATTTTTCTGCGCTAACAAATTTTTTTGACAAGCATAATTGACCTGAATTAAGTTCCGCCTATGACTGTTTATACTAACAGAGAAATGCTGCAAAAATTATCACCAAAGAAATCTATTAAAGAACGAATCTGGCTAAAAAAAAACACACACATGACTAACATGGCACGTATCGAAAACTTTGGTACAACAACGAAACTGATATGTGCACTAAATATCACGTCAAAACATGTTATTGTAGAACAGCTTAATCCAATACAAAGATAATCCATTTACATTAACAGAAATTGTCACAGAAATTGCTATAATTTTTCCTGGCAAACATTCAGAGCACGTCTGGATGACTTTTACTGAGCATGTCTTGAGGTAAAGGCAAACGCTGCCAAATAACATTCTTGGATGAGTTAGCTGTAGCGGCATGCCAATGAGTCGAACTGTTGTCATCTACTGTTTAGACTTGCTTGTGCAAAAGAGTTTCTTCATAGACAATTCCAGAAAACACGCAGTACGCCGTTTCCCAGTAGAGGAACTGTAAATGCAAGAGGCTGATGAGAAATGAAGGGAACGTACGGGCTTATGTTTCGAGGGCCATTGCCATATTTGCCAGCTCAACCGCAGCGTGCGAGTAACAGCTGTTCACCTGTATAAACACAAACCCATCCGGTATGTTCTGGCAGCACCATTAATTAACAGTCAAATACAGATCTTCCTAGTTTCTGTCCTTTTCTACCTCCTTCACTCTTTCCCTGTGTGCACACATAAATTTAGTTTGCTGGCCTGACTCTACATTCATGCCCTCATATTCTGAAAACGGGTGGTGGAAAGGTCAGGCCACGAAAAGGTCCAGCTTATAAATAAACGGCCCATACACTCAACCGCATGAAACACACAACTAAGAATTGGGTATTTGTACTAGATTTGCACCAATCTTTGTGCAACAAGGTAAAATCCTCAATCCCATTTCATCACTGGGAGTTTACAGATTTATTGTGAAAGAAACGAGTGTAAGAACGTGGCATGAAAATCAGAGCTGTGTATTTACATTTGCACGGTCCGACTGTAGCCACTGGATACTGAATAAAAGTTTAAATAATTGTGAATTGTGTGTTTATCCACACATAAACTGTTATTTTCTTGTTATACTTCTGTGCATTCCAAACTGCTTTCAGTTCCAACTGAAATCACAGAGAAATTGTATTAGACAAAGTCTTCTGCTAAATTTAATGTTCTGAAAGTACTGAGTACAGATTCCTTTGTAGGATGAAATGATACTTATTTAAAAGCACATCGAGAATGATAGATAGAGGGAAAGACTTACGCAGACACTCATTGGCCTCTCGAGCATTGGCCCTCTGCCACGGTCGGTCGTAGTGAAAGGGCTTGCAGCGGTCACATTCAGGTCCTTCTGTGTTGTGTTTGCAGTCGCACACCAGTTTTCCTTCCTTGTCTTTCAGACAGCGTGAGGCATGACCGTTGCATTTACACCTCCCGCCCACCTGGAAATCTCCCACCGCATAGAAATAGGTTGGCAGTGTCGATGTCACTGCCATGGGGTCGTCATCCCTCCCTCCGCTGTTGCTTCCAGGCCCAGGTCCCAGTTCCCGGGGTAGCTGAGGCCGGCTGAAGACCACACGGATATCAGTGACAGTGACCCAGTCCTGAAGGACTGGGCTGTTGTCAAAGTCTTTACCAGAGGGTCGTCCATCCAGAGTGCTGAAAGCAATGAGTCCTCCAGAAAGGGGGTAGAGGTCAGTGTGGCCATCTGTGCAAAGAGCCTCCTGCTCATTCTGTTTGGTAATGGTTGCTTTGTTGGGCCGATTGTACATACGCCGGCACTGTGAGGAGTAATACTGGTAGGGCATCCATGTTTTGCCATAGTCCATGCTCTTGTATATGGCCAGGGACTCAGGTCGAGGTGAACAGAATTGCAGGCTGACATAGGTGATCTCAAACTTTTTACCCAGTGAAAGGGTGAGAGTGACATTGTATGGAGAGGTGTTCAGATTCTCTGACTGCCAGCAAGTGAGGTTGTGAGCTGAGTTAAGGTCGGTGAGGTAGGAAGCAGGGTGGGCGCGGCGAGGATCAGCTGCATCACAGATTTGGCATGCACGTACAGAAGGCCGTTCGTCACCCCGCTCCACCACACTGCAGGAACGGGACGGAGGCCGGCCACAGACACTGGAAACCGTTACCTCCTTGCCAAAGGCCGCATTGATAAACTCGGGGATACAGCGGCGGGCTGCACCTGTGTCGTCATAGCAAGGGTCTGGAGGGGTCTGCTGCCCTGCAAAAGGGTTGGTGGCACTGTGGGTGGAGGCTGTGCATGCCAGGAGGCACAGGCCCAGCAGGTACCTCCAAGGTTCCCTCATCCTGCTTGAAGGGCCTGTGTTTGAACGTATGTCTGCACTTATGCAAGGATGAGGTTTTGAGTGAGTATCCAAGAGTCTGTGTGTAAACTGGGTGTGTATGTGTGGCCGCTCAGATGTGTCTGTGTGTGTGTGTGTGACTTTCTCCTGTGTGTGTACAGTTGTGAGTCAGGGGAAGGCGAGAGTCTGAGCTCAGTGACCCTTCACTCAGGCTGACCAGAGTCTTTCCTGCAAGAGAGAGAAATAAACAGAAAGGTCAAAGTCAGAGACATATTTTACCATAATAGGATATTAAATGGAAAGACACACTGATCTACTACATAAAAAGAAAGCTGTGTATCTTCAAAACCGACTTATATTTGCCCTTATAAAGGAAATTAAATGGGATCTTTGTGCTGCCCAATTACAAGTGAATGTTTTCATTGACTAAAAGCCTGTCAAAGGAGCAGACAGTTAGATGAAGAGCCAAGAGAAAGGATGTGACCATTTAAAGAGAGACATTAGTAACTGCAAGAAACTGCATCCTGAATTTCAATGGCGGCCTCTCATTCAGTACTTCTATTCAGGTCAAAACCGGCCAAGCCTTCTGGTCATGCTTGAACACCATGGCAGAAGTCACCCCATAATCCCTGATAGTGCCGCAAAGCAGTGGACCATGTATGACCCTGGTCAAACTTCTGTTGGAGGAGCTGGTCATGAAAAAAGGAAACTATTTTATAGACGAGGACATGGCTTCAGTTTTGTGCTCTTACTGAGAATGGAGGAATTTTAAAGGAAATCAACCATTACAACACTATTGTCACACAGTGCTGACCCTGCAGAACAGGCAGCATTATGTTCATTCACTCAACCAGAAAATTCACCAAAAGTGACAGCTATTTGAGGATTATAGTCTGCATTAGAAGTACTGCGGCTATACGACTCCATTCAAGCTTTTCTAAACCTCTGGGTCAAAATAGTACCTGGATGGCATCATTCATATGCTCACAGCTAGACGTGAGGCCACTTGGTCTCAAAGAGAGAAAGAAAAGCCTTGGAGCAAAGAAAGAGACAGAGAAAGAGATGTATATGGCCCAAGGCTTTTCCTTCCCTAATCCTCTTTTTACTTCCCTGGGTGTCAAATCTTGAAGAGCCCCATTTCAAAACAGACAGCTGAGGGGTTGAGAAGGCACCCCGGCCATCTTTGCGAGGTACTTATTAAATTACAATGAATGGCACCCACCTCCTCCAACCCTCTTATACTACAGCATCCCTCTTCATCTTGGTAGAACAAAAGGCGGCCTCTGTATCCACTTCGGTCAAGTGGGGAAGGCAGACAGATGGATTTAAGGCGAGTGGAAAAACAAAAGTTCTGTTCTTTTCTTGTGTGAGGGGTCCAAAGCTAGCGACCCTCAAAGAAGAGCCGAGTGGCCTGTAAATAGGACCAGTCTTCAGGGCTCAAGTGCTTTAAACTCAACCATTTGGCCGATTCTCAAGCGCAAATTGGATGTAAAAGGAAAATAGTTAGGAGGGCATTGTATAGAGCAGAAAGACTGTGAGTAAGAGAAACCCTAAATACAACTGCTTCCTATGATAGTCCTGATGATTGTTTAGTAACTACACAGAATTGACAAAATGTCTTTTCAAGCAATACAATCTAGAGGATTGATCATAAAAATGTTCTATTAAAAAAATGCTATTACAATATTCAGTATGGGTTGCAGGGAGTGGCTTTGCCCATGAGTGATTGGAGTAAGAGGCCTTGCCAGGAAAGATACGGACAGTGATCAACGACATGTGTCTGAGGACGAGGAGGTTAAAGTGGGCATGCGGGCGGGAGTTCATCAGCCAAAGCACTCCATCAAAAGGCCGGCCACGGTAAAGCTGGCGAGCCTGCCACCCACTGGGGAGGGCATGGAGAGACGGCTGATAGAATTAGCAACTCATTAGCATCGAGGCCCAGCTTCCATTAGGAGTATGCTCATCAGAGAAAATAGACCATGAGGAGGAGGAAAGAAGGAGGGGGTAGAAAGGAGCAGAAACACGGGTTAGAAATTATGACAAGTGAAAGAAGGAAAAAAACAACAGGAAGAGGGAATTACTCCGACTTAGGATTTGATGGGCATGTTGTTGAGGCAGTAAGAGGAAGTTAGAAAAAGTTAGGAAAACAACTGACAGACGCAAGAGACTGAAAAAGAGGACAAAGAGGCACAAGAGAAGAAGAGTTTGGTAGGTAAGAAGGAAAAGAGGGACACACGAGGAGGGGAGAAACAGTGAGGGGCACGACAGTGATAAAGCAGAAATGACTCGAGGGAGGGCGAGCAAGGACAGAGATGAATGGGAGCAGCAAGAGAGAGAGGGAAAGTGACAGAGATGGAGGGAGGGAGTTGAGGGAAGGACATAAAAAATGAGAGAGGGAGAAAGAGATTAAGGTGGAGGACGCCATTGGCCTGTGTCTGGACTTTGGATGACTAAATATGGTGCGGTCCATGTGCTGCCGGGCCTGCTGGGAGACTCTTCCAGGGTCTGGTGCTGTCAGGCGCGTCTGGCAGATGAGCGTGTAGGTTAAACAGAGACAGAACAGTGACTTGGCTGTTTAATTCCTCTCAGCCCGCCCTCTGAAATAGATGCTAGCCTCGTAGCAAGTGTTAACAGCTCTCTGGGACAATCCAACGGCAACTACTGTGGCAAAAACCTGATCTTTATTACAAACTTATTCCATATCACCATAAAATCTGCACAACGTGAGCCAGTTCCACAAAATCTCTCAGTATTTGTAAGTTCTGCCAGGATGTCAGCACGGCGGCTGGCTGACCCTTAAAACACTAAGAATCTGTTTCAGCAAAAATGATTCTCTGCTCTCAGCAATGACAGTGTGTTTAACAAGCCACAAGCTCCACTCTGCGGGAGGAGAAATTGTCTTTCATTAAATGTGGTTAAAGTAGCAGCTGCTGCAGGCCAACATCTCTGACTTTCTGAAGGAGACAATGAATACCACACAGGAATGTTGAGCTAGCTGCAGTGTTTTCAGGAGTTGCGCAGGTTAAGCTAAAGCTTTTCAGAAAGACTACACAGATAGCAATGAGGCAATATTTTCACATTTTGGGAAGCACACTTTCAGGTCAAGAGTAAAATAATCATATGTGTCTATCTTGCTAGCTAGCTAACTAGCTAGCTATCACAATCAACAGGTTAGCATAGCTTAGCACAAAACCCTGTAACAAAAAAACTGCTAGCCCGATTTTGTCTAAATGTTAAAGCACCTCTTAACTTCAGTCATTAACAAAATTAAACTACTATTACTATCAAGCGGTTGTATGCCATCACAATCCCTACAGTCAAGTTAGCCATCCACCAGCCCCCTCACAAAAGTTTTTCTCGGATTTATCGACTCAGTCCCATTTTACCAAAACCATTTAGTGGAATTTATATACAATATATATAATTTAATGTCTGATATTATGCCTGTATTTATAAATCTGCTGGATCTGATCCAATACCCACCACCATCTGGCAAGTTAAAAAACAAACTGTTCCTGTAAAAGTCATTTTCAAGTGAAGGGCTGCTGGGAGGGCGGTGACAAATACAAACTGCAAAGCCAATTTGTCACTACAACATTCCTCTGTGGATTAATGGTGAGGAAAATGTACTTGTGCTGGTGTGCTACAACCCCCGGTCTCTCGGCTAGCAGCAGTGTTAAATGATTTCCTCATTAGTAATATGGGTACAGTATGTGAGAGAATGAAAAAATATGGGGCTTTCAGAGTGGAAGCCCCCTGGATAAGTAGTTTTGCTTCGCGCCACAATACTCGGCCATTCGGCAGTTGGAACAGATTCAGTGGTTTTAATCAAACAGTGACAGCCCAATTAGAGAAGGTAGATGATGGGGGTAAAAGGAAGGGAAATTAGATTAAAAAAGGTGGGTGAGGAATGGGGGGAGCAACACAGAGAGGCAGGAAGAGAGAGAGGGGGAGAGAGAGAGAGAGAGAGAAGCGGAGGAACAGGAAGAGGACAGGGTGGTCTGGTGGTTTCAGCAGAGACATTCCAGGGAACGTTTTTTCAGCTTCTCTCTGTCACCGGGAGATCATCCCATGTTGAGATGTCTCTCTTTCAAGCGTGGGCACTTCTGTCAGAGTTCACAGATTAGGAAAACAGAAGTCGCTGAGAGGCTTTATTTGGCTTGGGTGTAGAGGAGGGCGCCAGGGGAGGTGAGGATGGGAGAGGGACAGCTGAGCCACTTTGTATCCCAGGTGGGAGTCTTTCACGCTGTTCTGGAGAGTTGCCGTGGTGGCCACACTCGGGCTGGGGGTGAATGGAGGTCTTCTGTGGTTGCCTGTCTCAGATGACGGCAAGCTGGGGCCCAAACTGGTACCCTGCTATCTCCCTAGCCTGCCGTACAGTAATCCCTGGTGGGGTTATTACCTTCGGCCAAGAGTCAAGGACGATTTTTTTTAATAGGCTCACAACAGGGCCACCTTTATTCTCATTATCATTATAGAGAGATAGACTGTATGAATATCAATGAGCTGAATAAGAGCACAATAAGAGGAATCCCCCCTGTACACAGACTTTCTGACTATATTAATCAGAATTTTGCCTTGTTTGTCTTATTCTGGGCTCAGATCAAGGAGGCCTTTTGGCTTTAAGCTAGCAGAAAGTGTCAAAAACTCAAATTGACAGGATTTGAGTTTAATTTCACCCTCCGCCCTAAACCTGAATATGTAGCATAATAAATTTGTCTCTACAATTACATAAAAGGGAGAAAAACATAAAACATAAAACCCCATATTTGAGAAACTGGAAGTATTTTGTAAGTGATCCAAGCAATCATTTCAGTAGATGACACACGCATTCGTTTGATAAGTAAATAAGTCTCTCCACGTGAATCACAATGATTGACAGGCCTCGGGTAATAGGGGTCAGATATTAGTGGCCTGAAATTAACTTGGTGGTGTCCGTGTCCACAGTGGTCTTGAGGATCCCACTGTTTATGTGTGTGTGAGAAAGAGTGGGTGGTGGATGTGGGGGTGAAGGATACGCTAAGCTCTTCACTGGCATTCATTAGGGACCGAGGGGAGGGGAGGAGGAGCAGGGAGGGCCGAGGGCAGGAGGGGGTCAGCTCTCACAGCTGAGGGCGTCATTAGCCAGGGGATCACTGACAAATTTTTAAAGCCCACTTATGCATGTTCTGAGGTTCTGTGTGTGCATCCCTGGTTCAATTTCAAGGTTCAGTTTGAACAATATCCACGGGCTCATTTCGCTCCACTCTAATCCAAACTTCCAAAGTGTTCACCATCACCTCACTCAAGAGAAAACTGCTACAGATTTAGTTGCTCTCTGTTGCTGGGATACCAAATAATACACCTCTGTGTGGCTTAAGACGAAGCAGGAAGCAAAATGTTCTCTACCTTTCCATCTGACAGAAAAAGACACTGCAGGGAGGAAAGACTGAACGCCCAGCAGAGGAATGCAGCAGCTTCTGTGGCCCGGCCCACACGGCTGGCGCAGAGTCTGACAGCAGCTCTTTAAATCAACAGAACCCGATCCAGAACCGAACGGGAGGAGAGAAGACTGACAGCGCAAGGTGGAATATGAGGTCAAGCTGGTTCTCGCAAACTCTGACAGGAAGTTGCGCTAAGCCGTCGTGTTCTGCATTTATGCACAAGCACACTTTAGTACAAACGAAAACTGCTGATAGGACAGGTTGTGGTGTACTTTTCTGTAAATGGAAGGTTAGTGAGGTCAGTGTTTTTTAAACTTTGAGCAGGGAGAAAGGATATGAGCCGGCAGAAAGTTATAGTGACTCACTACACTCAGATTAAAGGTTCATTTGTGAGAACCAAACCAGGCAAAAATACTGATGCGTTGAATGAAGACTTTTTTTTTTCCGTTTCAGTTTCAGTAGTTTCACACACTCCTGTGTCCACAAATCCAGCTGCTGTGTATTTTGCTGCAAGAAGAAATCGTATACTGCACTTTTTTTTTTTTTATTGGATTGCAGTGCCAAAATATTTCCACTTGGAGACAAAGTGCAAATGTGGTGATGTTAAGTACAAGCTTCTAAAGTAAAGAAAAAATAATAAAGAGTTCAGCCACAAGGTGCTTGAATTGGATTATAAAAAATCAGATTTTCACCCAGAACTTGATATCAGTTTTCACCTACTTTAACATATAAGCATAGATAAAATCCATGGCTCTACAAAAACAATGAATCCCAAAGCCAAATCAATAATAATATTGTAATTTAAACTTTAACATAGCTAGCGTTGCATATGTATAATAGTAAGCCACTAAAACACAAGCAATGCAAATCCGTTTGATTTGAATCCCAGGACTGATAAATGGTATTTGAATATTGCTGTATTAACAAATTCTATCTTCGCCAAAGTAAAAGTAGAGTTTGGAGGAGCCAAGAAGCTCCTACAAACTTTATGTCCTGAATAACAATTTAACAAGTGAAATGCAGCTGGAATGTGAGTGAAAGGTACAAAAAAGTCCTGTTTGTCTTGGATTTTTAACTGACAGGATGATGGAGCAAAGAGCCTAAAGTCCAGAAATTTATAGCGGCCTGTGTCAAGACGTGATCCGTTTTCAAATACAAGAAATATTCCCCCTACATGTGCTGTCAAGATGCGCCTGAGAACAGGATGACACCCACAGTCCTGCGATGGTGAGCGGAGACGCAGATTCCTTCTCGGAGTTTATCACTGGGTGAAAGCTGTCATGCGATGCGATTACAGAGATGATAAAGACATGCGAGAGATGCTGAGAGGTTAGACTTCCAAAAGTGGACTGCTTTCCGTACATGTGGGCGGACTGAGGGCTCCGTGATTGAATATTTCCCATGGACATGAGTGCGACCCAGACCGCAGCTTGAGGGGCAGGTGAGCTGTTCCTGGGTATGAGAGGAAGTAGCTCGTTTAGAGGGATGGAAGGACTTAAGGAGAAGAGAGGTGAACGCTCTTTCAAAGCTCTTTGAAGGTTGGCTGCGGTAGGCAGGGTTGCGGTTTTCCCAAAAAAGCCCCCCCTCCAACAGGAAAACAGTCTCTCTTTTTTTTTTCCATTGCTCAAGAGCAACCTCTACCCCACAGCCAAAAGCACGGACCTGCTTTGAACTCACAGGGGGAAAAAACCACAAATCACTTTATTAAGTGCTTGGAATACTCGCAAGGTTGCGTACATTACACTTAAACACACACGTTGTTGACGGACAAACACATGCTCCCTATAGCTGCATTTACAGTTCGCTTTCACATATGTTGACACATTGTAAAGGATGCCAAGGCTTGTGACTAATCATTCAACTCCCTTTCTACTCTTTCCTTATTACATTACTCGACATCTTCACTGTTCATTCAGTTTTTTAACAGCGTGTTGCTTTATCCTTTGTTCTTAAATCTAGCTATCCACACATCACACCTGAAAACTACTACTACAACTGATAGGTGATAAGTGTGCACACACACACATGCAAAGAAAAAGACCTCACACACATATCACTCTGCATCTGGACGAAATGTGTGGCTAGAAAATGCAGGCCTGGCAGGGTGCAGGAAGTAGCAGGATAAAGCATGTGAATCTTTGCCCCTGATCCTCTCCCCTCAGCGAGAAACATCTTGGGTGTCACGCTGACGAATGACGGGTATTTTAACAGGAAAGGTAAGCATACACACTCACCCAATTTGTCACACGAAGAGAAAACACAGAGCCACTTGAGTCGGCGGCAAGACAACACTGCGCCTTCATTCTCACCTCTAAAGTGCATACGATGAATGTGTGAGCGAGCGCGTGTAATGTGGGCACTCTGTTACACTACATTCATCTCATGGTCTAAAAATAAATGTAGATGGAACTGATCCAGGAAGAAAGAAAAAAAAAAAGATCTGCATTAGAAAATTCAGTGTCAAAGCAAACATCTGTTACTCAAGAATATTTTGATCCTTGTGTTTGCTGTGTTATTAAGCACCAGGGTCTGATATGGTAGCTCTTTACAAACAGCTGTATTAACAAATGTGATCTTTCTGATCACAGAGTTCATTCATAGCTTATCCAGCAGGGTCGTGGTAAAGCAGAGCAAATTGTTTTTATCGGCTTGTCATTTATTGAAAAATGACAAATGCTTGACTCGAGGAGGGGATGATGTTACACCCAACTAAAACAGAAGAGTATGGATTGACAGAAAGAGAGATCTAGCATTACTCTGCCCCGTCAAACGGCTCAAGCCACAGAAGAAAAATATATTGGAAGTGTTGACTTTACTCGCTCAGGTGGACCGAGCCAAGAGTCCTGAGGAATCCTGCTTTTCAAGGCAGAAGAAAACGATCTGCTTGTGTTACTGCAGCTTTCTCCAGCTCTGGGTTCACGAATACCACACACACAAGTGCACACACACGCACACACAAAAACATTTCCAGGAGAGAATAAAATCTGCACTATGTTGCTTTGGATTAGCTTCCACATCATGTGCCTTCAGCTGCTCCTGGCTCTGCCTCCCCTCACTCTGTTACTGATGGAAGCAGGGTGCGATGCAATTAAATAATGATGATTAATTTTCAAAAACGGGGAAGACATGGCCGAGCTCCAGAGGAACAGCACTTAACTTAAGACACAGTCAATCCCCCGGTTTAAGCTTGACATTTCAAATTCTTTCTGACCACGATGAGCAGTGTGGAGTGTTCAGAGGCCTTCTTCATGGACTGCTTCCAGTAATTTGCGGCAAGAGTGAGAAGTAGGTCAAGTGGCTGACACTGTTTCAGTGCGCAATAGGGGCATACTTTAAGTCTATTGAAGCAGTTAAGATAAGCAATCAGTACGGGACTCTCGCTTTCGCCTTGGGGTTTGAAGCTGCTTGAAAGCAGAGGGTAGATGAGCTTGGAGAGGGTGGAGTTCATCATCATTTTCAAGGCTATTGTTTCCTGTCACACCTTCCTCACAATGAGCTTCAATGCCAAGGCAAGCTTGTCGTCACTTAAAGGCTCCACGAAGCGCAGAGTTGCTATAAAAATTAATTTAGATCAATCCTGACCTTTAATGATGGGCTGTTTTCGGACATATATTTTTTGTTATTAACAGCAGACAAATTGTTTTTGGTACACAAACGTGTTTTCAATATGCACGTGGTGGCGTCTATGTCAAAAGGAACAAAATCAGAAGTGATAAATACACTGGGAAACTGAGCGAGTGGTGGGGACAGAACGGGAACCGAACAGCTGAGAGCGATATTAAAACTCACGGGCTCCGTTTAGCCCACTTCTTGTACCTCTCAATAAATCCTGGACACGGGCTGTTTGGTCGTTTTCTTACGGCGACCCACGAGCCAGGTGTAAACCGAGGAGGCTGACACCTGTCCGCGGTGTCCACCTCTCTGATCCAGCGCTCCCCGCAGATTAAGCAACCCAAACACCCTACTTACATTCACACGACCTCACTCTGTAATAAGATAATGACAGTCTTTGCCTTCGCTCAGAACAAATGGCAGATAATGGACAGCCCATCACAGCAGGCGCCGTGCGCCACTCACTTCTCCTCACAGAAAATGAGTGATGCGTAAAATTGAATTCTGCTCTCCGCAAAGACACGAACACGCTGGGTGTGTGATAAATATTAAAAACTTACCCCAGTGTCAAGTCGTCAGTGTCAAGACGTCCCTTGAGACAGATCCAAACCAATTAGCCCCTTCCGTCAGAAACTGTCCACTCCAAACGCAAAGGTGTCTCGTCTTTCACACGGTCACCTCTTTAAAATATTAAAGCACAAAAGAAACGCGACAGAGTCATGAGTGAGAAGACACCGAGAGAAGGTGGACAAGTGGACCCATCCGCGCCCGAAGCTCAAACCAACTGAAAACTGTCCAGTACATCCATATGTAAAGCGAGCCCGGGGTAGGCTACTCCCCATTAAAATCAAACCCAGATTTTCCCAAACCATGTGTGTAAGACAGCTAGAGCGCGCCCGACAGAGAGAGAAAGAGGCAGAGAGAGAGGGAGAGAGAGAAAGAGAGGGAGTGAGAATCGGACAGCCCACTGTGTTTAGTTAACTTCAGTTTCATTTTACCTGTAATTTGGCGATGCGTAAAATTCAGTTGGTAGCCAAAATTATGCGCAAACAAAAATAAACCATTGACCAAACCACCACTTGTTTCAACAGCTTTTCCTTCCTCAGCTAACACAACTGGTCTCACTTTTACAACAAATACCTCCGCCGCTTTACGGACTGATTGTTAGCTGCCTGCCCTAAATGCTCCATGCCTCGCTGTGTTCACGGGCAGCCATATGGAGGTCGTAATGAGCACACAACGTTGAACCTGTTGAAACAGAGTAGGCTTAGCGGGGCTCCGGGGCCCACAGAAACAAGAGGCAGATGCAGAATGTTAGAACTTATTAATCCCAATAACAGTCCAACACATGTTGGGTTTATTAGCGCATGCACACCCGTGCGTCAAGGTACCAGGATGCTGAGGTTTTGATGGCTTTATTAACGTGTAATAATAAAAGTAGCATCAAAATGAATATTGTCTATTATGATATTCGTTCGCCGTTTCATCTTGGGGATGGTCTATTGTGTCTGTGTGTGTAAAGAGAGGTTCATTTTGGCACAGATAATGTGGCCCTGCGCCGTTGGCTATGACAGCATCACATTAACTCATTAACTGCATTCATACGGCTTTATACCCCTCTCTTAGTCTGCCGGTTAAAGAGCATGTGGTTTGTCATGATGAGTGTGCAATTTAATGTAGCCAGTCGGGGGGAGTGTGCGTAAAAGAGCACTGGAGAGGTCACTGGATTACGACGAGTTAAGATTAAAACATTTCAGATGTAGTGATAACGGACTACATTTGGACATGTATCGCTGATATTTTTTACACAACACAGGCAAAGAACATAAGTGCTGACTTTTGTTCAAGGGCTGAATGCGTCCATTGATTTTCCCGTAAAGACGTTCAAATTGCCTCAGCCAATCACATCCGACCAGCAGAATTCATTTTGTGAAGGCGTGCAGAATAACACATGTTACATGTGTAAAACCAGCCCAGCAGAACCGCGATGACGGCCACAAGCCTATTTATAATTCCCGTTAATTTACAGGACAGCTCGCGTGTTGCTCGGCGTGTTATTGCAGGTGCAGCCTTCCTACCGGCGGCTCATTATACGAGCATCGCGGCCGAGCGGCTCCTGGCTCCGCTGTAAGCTGATCAACATTCCTACTGTAGGCTGTTCACAGTACCATCCTCTGGGGGGAACAGCCCAGCCCAGCCCGGCCCGGCTCGACTCGACTCGGCCCCTGCTCGTCTCGCCCTGGCCCCGGAACCGAGCTGCGCTTTAGTGCCTTTATTCCGGTAATTAATCTCAAACAAAGGCCGTTTAAACATGTATTAAACCCCGCAGAGAATTAAAAAATAATAAGCATTAACCTCAATCCGGTGCGTGCGCACAGAGAGCCCTGAGAGCACACCTGCAGCCAGCACTAATTAACGGTGTCAATGAACACAAAGGGACTGGAGGAAGAAATGAAAAGACACAGCGAGTTAATGGGTGTGAAGAGAGAAGAGGAAAGTGGTGCCTACTCCATCAAAAATAGGCTGCACTTAATTACATTTGATTAAAATAGGAGCATCTCTGCGGTGCGAACGAATATTACAACTCTTTGTTTTATCCATTTTCATCCTGCAGACCTCCTCTCACCTTTGCATATTAATCTAGATTAATATGCAAAGTTAATATCTGCTCTTTTGTACTATTACTTTATTCTTGAAAGACAATTCTTTATTTTAAATCGTTGTCTCCTCTCCCCGATATTCCCATGCGATTAAGACGCTAAAATAAGTCTAAATTAGTTTTATAATAAATTCTAATTTAAATCTAATTTTGTTTTTCAGTGTTCACCAGTCTTCATTTCCTTCAAAATTCCTCTTCAACTGTGAAAGGAGTTCTGAATGCACTTTTATTTTTCTCCAAAACGTTTGAGTTTAAATAGAGAGAGAGAAATCGTTTGAGAAAGTAGGAGGAAACAATCCCAACGGGCCTCCACAAATTAGGTTCCACAAACCGTCCTGGATTTGTACAAAATGCTGTAAATAGGACATCAAGCTCTAAACCATAATCCCAGTCCTCATCACACAGCCACAGTATAGTCCACGTCCATGCATTGATCCCGAGAGGGCCCATTTTGACGCATTTGCATGAAATAAATGAGCTCCAGCAGCCAGCCACAGACATGCACAATATCTCTCCACTCACTGGCTGGAAGGACTGGACTGCGTTTAGGACAAAACGAAAGAAAACAAGACCAACAACATGCAACACACTCACTTGCTGTCAGATGGGATTCAAGCGGGGAGCGCTCCTCTGCCCTCAAGAGTTGTTGCACTTGGACCAGTCTCCTGATTGTGTCTGCAAAACAAGCCTCAGTGGTGTGTCTGTTCAAAGCCCGGGGCTCTCAGCGCTGGGTTCCCTGCGGCGGACACCCTGGAGAAAATGTCAGCCTCCGGCTTTTTCCTCGCTTCATTTTTTGGCACTCCTGCTGTTGGGCGCAAGAAGAGATGCTTACCTTGTGCGGAAGGAAAGCCCCTACCATGGTTTTCAGCGGGGGCAGGGCGCCATCTTGTGGCGAAACACTTGTAACGCTCAGTTAGACCACTGACCTTTAAAACTCCACACTCCACTTTGACAATCTGGTAGCACCAAACTATTGTTCTTCTTCCCCTCATAAAAGCCTTATAATAAGAGACCTTATAGCAATATACGATTATAAATCATGTCTAAGTAATAATCCATAGCAAGGAAAGCACATGCTTCATTTAGCCACTTAGACTCATTAAGTATTAAGCCAACATATAGTAAAGGTACTGGCACCAAACAGCTTGAATAAAGGCAGCCATCATTAATGTTATTAGTTACACCTGTGTTTGAGGAGAAGAAATGTTAGCGAGAGTCACCTGTAGTTGAAATAAAAAGAATTATTATACAGTCATTATTGAAGAAATCACATCACACTACTGTTTTATAAGTTAGATTTAACCTCTTGAACTTTTTATTCATGTGTCCATTGGAGCTTTAAAAAACATTAAAATATTTCCACATTATGTTGTATCTAGTACTTTTAAGAAAGAAAAGAGGTCAGTTGAAATCCATCTTAAAAGTGTAATGACGCATGATTTTTCAGTGTTTCTTCAAAGAATTCTTCGTGCACTTTAGGAACTTGTCCAGCTCGTTGGGTTCCAGCAGAGGTCAACTGGTATTTTTTTAAGGTATAAAAGACCGTAAGCTGTCTCAAATCTTTAGGCTCGCAACCATCACTGTCGTATAGTCTATATAATCCCAAATACTTTATCTATCAGCTGCAAACAGCTCATCACATGCTAATGGTTGGACTAGAACTTTAAACATCACGCCATTATCTAACAAACTAACAATTACGTCGCTCAATAATACAGACCAGTTCAACAAATCACACTTACAGATTATTCATCTGAAATTTGTTTGAAAGTTTCCTGCAATTAGAAGCAGTTAATATTCCAGGCCAAGATCTTAGCTCTTTCTCGGAAGAAGTATCACTGAACAAGTAAAAGCTATTTATATTGTAGGTCAATTTAACTTGTGACTTGAAAGATACCCACCACCCTAACTGCTCTACATTGGCAAGATTGGATTATCACCTGGGCAAACTAGGAAAGATGTCCCCAGACGTTCAGGAGGCCCTAAAGCCACAAGCTTGTCCATATCCGTTATTTTTGTTAGTCAAAGTTTTTAAAGTAAATCAAGCTGTTGAGTATTTTGGAAAAAAAATAAATTAAAAATCAACAAAGGTGGCTCCTGCAATATGAACAACTTAGAAGTCCCTATGTCTGAAAGGAGCCCTGTATCAGACCATAGGTTGTATTTCATCAAATGAGCACATGCAACGTTACATTAAGCAATTTTTCAGTACAGGATGTCAAGCAGCATTACTTAATGGGAACCTGGGAGAAATAACAGCGATGCAGAGCAAAATGAGGTTACAGACTGCCAGTCCTTCACTTCTCGTTTCATTTCAACCCTAAAGGCCCTCTCTGGATTAACTGTTTGTTTTGTCTGTACTGATCTACTTTACATACATGATAGACTCAATGGAAGAGAACCCACTGCCTATGCAGCTGGGAAGGACTTATTGTAAGGTAACAAAAAACAAACAATGTCCTGTGGAGGTGTTGGAGTAAAATAAAATATTAATATAAATAATACGCATATGATAATAAATAATCAATTTCAGTTCTCACTTTGTCACAGTAGATGGAAATAATGCAGCTTGAGGATGGCTGCCACTCACCGTGACACCGTGAAAGATGAGAAGATGCAAGAACATGCTAGCTTACTACTACCACAGCATGTGGCTACTCGGTCTGCACAAAACTGAAGGAGATGAAATCCTACACTCTGGATATCTGGATCTCAACTCCTGAGTAAAGCAATCTTTGAAAAAAGTAAATGGTTAATAAACAGGTTAAGATACAAGTCACTGACAAAAAAAAACGTCATGGTTGCCATTTATGAATGTTTGTAAACCACAAATACTCATGGGTTCCTCATCTTGTATTATCCACTAGCAAAAACAGGCCTATAATAATAATAATACATGTTGACAGAGACATTTGTAGCTGAAAATGCTACTGGATTATTAATATGTGAACTGTGATCCTGACCTTTTGGTATTTCCGCACTGCTCCCCACATATTATTTATTCACAACAGTCATTTATTACACTATAAAATCTGAGGACATTACTGATTAAACATAAATGGAGCTGTGTTATAGAAAAGTGTATAAAAGGCCTGTTAGAAAGAAGGTGGTGGTATTATATTCAGTAACAGACAATGCTCAATAGTGCATGTGTCTCAGCTAACATCCTGTTGGTGCACAGAATATTACTTCGTAGGTCTTACATCTCATGTTCACCTCAGCCTTTGTGACATATGATTGAAATAAATCACGCAAGATGAAAGATGCGCCTCACAAATATACACACCTAACATTTGCACCTCTACTTACTCACTGCACAGTGAAGCACCTTGCGTGTTCATATGCTGTAACTGTCAGTGGCGGAGAAGTGGGCCAAACACAGAGGAATGATGGAGCCTAACCGACTGTTAATTAGTTGCTTCTGGCGAGAGCCCCATAGAGGATAGGTGGTGGTGGTGGTAGAGGTGGGGCTGGGGGAAGGTTAAGGCAGGGTTTTGGTGGAAATGGGAAAATGGGGTCAAGACAGACAGAGAGAGAGAAAAGAGAGAGAGAGAGAGAGAGCAGTGAGGGCACTTTAAAAAGACACCGAGTTCCCATATAAAAATAAACAGCTTGAGCCCCTCTCAGCACACCCCCGATTATAACAACAGCCGCTTGGGGAACCCCGCCTGTTTACTTTCCCTCTGCCAACTCATCTTAAGTCAAGACAGCATCTTGGCATTATTGTATACATCTTCCTGCACACTCACTTGCTCAGGGCTCAGCTGCCCCTCCACTTCAAAGTCCCGAGTAGGAACGGAAGAGATATTAATGGGTATATGTCCTTGTGCAATATGTGTGTGTACGTGTGTGTGTGTGTGTGGGTGTGTGTGTGTGTAGGCCCACTTTCTCTATGACAAACTCATTGCTTGGGGTGTGCGGTATCAACATGTCAACATTAAGGAAAGAGAGCTATCAATAGCTCTTCTACCAGTATTATTGTCCCATCCATCATTTTGACATCACACCACTGAAGGTGGTCTCTTCCCAGCCCGCACTGATGACTCAACCGCAGAGAGTTCCTAAATGAGGATACCTTGAGGCCGCAGCTAGGAATCTGCAGTAACCCAATCTGCACTCCTGAAGACGCGGAGGATTGTGCGCCGGCCTCAGTGTGTACGTGTGTGGAGGGAGGGCGCTGCTGGCTTGATGTGGGATTATTTTTGGGCTAGCTGCTTACATTCGCCAGCAGTAACTGTCAGTGATGACGGTGGGAAATTGGCTTTCCTCCTTGGTGTGATTAACCCACAGAGAAAAAAAAATAAAAAATACTGCTTGGAAGAATGCGTGTGATTTTACATACATGTAAGCATGTCTGTGCATTAAAGAGGGGGTTCAGGTGCCTCTCTGGTGGTATTTAGACCCTTCATTTGTGTGGAATCCAGCATCATTATCCCAAAGTGTTGCCAGCTGGAAGCGCTTGGGAGTTCCCATTTGAACTCTATGTGTGTTCTGACGATGTAGAGAGACTAAAAGAGTCAAAACTCTCTAATGAAAGCTCACATTCTGGTTCTCATTCCAACCTGATATTCATGAGCAGCAGAATCTGGCACTGTCTTGCTGATTAGCTAATAAATTGTACGGCCACAACAATGCCACCCAAGGCTACAGAGCCATTTTCTGAATTACTTGTAATCCAGTGAGCTGGAAGTGGATCATGGCGGAGGTTCAAGTCAAGCATGAGGATAGTAAATAATGGCCTAATAAATCTGCAATCAATGGCAGGAAAACTTTAAATGCTTCAGTATTCCCCTCTTGCCTGACTACGTTCATCAACATCAAAATTGGTTATTATTACCAGTTTCGGTTGGGTGGGATGTTCATTGAGTTGATGCAGAATTGAGCACCTGGAAAGACTGAGGGCGCTAAAGTGAACAGGATTCCTAGTAAGTTGGTCCTTATCAAATAAATGCTGGTTTATGAGCTATGTTGCTATAACTGGCACAATGGATCGCTTTAAAATCCATATCCACAGTGACCCATACATTTATGATTGTGACATTTCCTTTACTGCCATTATATTTTTTTCATGAAATGTCTCACTGACAAGCTTAAATAAATAATAGGTAAGTATATCCTGCATTCATGAGATGTCTGCCTTATAGGACAAATGAGATCCAGACTGGTAAAAAGACATCCAACGTCCCCCAAAGGCGGAACAACAACTCAACAAAAGGTTGGGGTACATGATGTTTGGCACATGACTGTCTGGGACATGGCAGATGTATGTAACCCTAATCAAAACTGTCAAATGTTACAGTCTTGGCTCTTGCAAGCTTCACGTCCATCTTTACAGGCGCCGAACACCGTGTTTCTGAGAAAATATAGGGGGTTTGAAATAATCTGTCAGAATCTACAACTGGCTGTCCTGATCCCTTTGCTGTCTGTTGTCAGAGAAACTGTAGAAACAGCTATCAACAAGATTTTTACAAGCACAAGTCCTGTTCAAAGTGTCCATGTTCTTGCTTTGACTGAGAGGCACATGAAACACACCACAGTTGGGAAAACAACTTCCCAACTCTCAAATTCTCAACTCAAATTAAAACCATCCATGTAGCCTTCAGGATAAAGTCAGCTTTTTTTTTTTTTTTTTTAACAGTACTTTGGTTTCTCAATAAATACCCTCAAAACCAATGGCATGCTGGTGCTAGTTGGTAAATGTTAGTCTGTTTAAACTAAAGTAAGATGTAGTAGTAGTAGTGGTGGTTTTGAATGTGTTTCCATTCTAATGTTGTGCTGCTGTGTACAGAGCTGCTATGAGTCGTAGCTAACCTTTAAGTAGAGCTCAAACTGAAAGCGATGCTTTCCCCAGATTAGATAAACTACAATTCATTTGCATGCAGAATGCAATACCGGCTTTTACAGACTATCCATTCTGATTGACATGCAGCTAAGAAAATTAAACAGAGGACAGGTTAATTAACCTATTTGTAAGATATGATCTAATCTGATTAGAAAGCCCTACGTGACACCTGTCAATTATGTCCATGTTAGTAACAGTTTAACAATGGTCCAACTACATGAACATGATGACAATATACTGTAGACCCTGAGCAGCTTCTTCACTGATTATCACAGATAACCACATTTTGGTCACACAGCTTTACACACACACACACATTTCATACATTTTACTGTTTAAGATTAAACACAATATTTTCACCACTAGATGACAGTGTCGGTCTAGCCTGGCGTGCTCCTCCACCTGCTATATTGTCGGCTAAGCGGGTCAGAGTAGGTGACCACTGAGCCAGGCCCCATTCAGTCAATCAAAAACGGTCGGTCAAAGCTGACATGAGGTTTATACAGAAAACCTGCCAGGCTGATCCCAACTGGGATAACAAGCTGCTACATCGTGACTCCCTGTAGATCTCACTTTAATTCTCTCCAGGTATAAATCCTGAAAGATAAATAGCTGTCCTTTAAGATGTACCAAGAGGATTTTTTTTTTTTTGTATCAAAGTAAACGCCCAGATTCTGCTTGATATTTTCTTCATCAACACCTTTAAATATAGTCTTCAGTCAATGTGGCGTTGATGTTTTCTGTAAAGCTTGAGTCTCAAGTATCTTTGGAGAAAAGGTATTCTTTGTCAGGCTCAGTGGTCTGCTCTCCGTAGTCATTTCCGTTCACAGAAGGGGTATTTACCTTCAATATGGTTTGCATAAGCTGTAAGCAGGGTGGGTCAGTAATTACAATGCAATCCAAAACCAGCTTTCCCATTACTAGAACTCACCAGTTGAATAATATTAAAGGGGCATAATGGGTGGTATGACTCACACCTTTTCTGGCAACATTTTTTGAATCTCAGCAAGAGGAAGTCAGAGTTGAACGTTATAATTAGTCAGTGTTTTTAATGTTTACACTAATGGGTGAAAGCGATGTCACCGAGTACGAGACTGTGACTCATTTCTTTTAAGTGGTACATACAAAGTTTCGGGGGAAACTATGGGGAATTCACCTGACAATTGTCCGGCCAATTACCAGAGTATTACATTGTCTTGTTCGTTGTGGTCTCTTTCAGTGTAACATGAACCATTCCTAAATGAGACTAAATGCTCTCTGATTCAAACAAGTTCATAGCGGTGTTCCCATGGGGTCAACCCTTGTGCACTTTGAGCTGAAAAGCATCCTATTTGGCTCTCCCTTTACATTCAGATCCTATAGAGGAGTGCAGGCAGGCATGCAACATCACACACACAGACACGCACGCACGCACACACACGCTCAGAAACCTGCCCTCTTTAAGTCTAAACAACTACAGCCTTATATGTCCATTCCCTAATTGGTGGTTCTTCTTTCAAAGGAGTGATTATGTGTGTATGTGTTTAGAGGCGTCCTCTCAATGCAAGGCGCCTCAATTCAGTCCATCTCCAACGCCAGAGGGGACAAAAGAGGCACCCGTTTCTCCTCTCGGGGCAAGGGGCCGTTGACACCAATAAATCCCCCCTTCCACTTCCTCCCCGGTGTGTTGGGGTTATGTCAGGAATGTCCTGGGTCCTATTGTCCCCTGGTGCTCTGTTTTTGGTAACCCATCACCAGGCATTCTCTGCCGCTCACAGCGCCTCCTCCCTCCCCCTTACACACCAATACACATACATGAGCACACACACGCACGTCCACACCCTGTGTGCTGTGTGTCCCTTGGTCCCTAACTCTGAATAGACCACCTCGGCTGAATACGACAGACAGACAGGCGTCGGGACATCAGGTTCAGCAGCCCAAGTCGTGCATAGTGGCCCAGTGGGGAAAATACAGCCAGTTATTTTCACCTGTTTGGTTCCCTCGCGCTCTTTGTCTAACGGGAGAAAGAAAATAAAACAATGGTCTGAGTGTTTCAAACTCCACTCTTAATGCCTATTCTGTCCTTTCAGTGAGATCGAGAACACTACCTCCTTCACCCCCTCTAAGGAGATTTAAAAGGAAACATTAATTTGATACTCTTGGACCTTTATGTCTGACATGTTTATGGCTAATTTGTGATTATTGCGACTGCACCCAATATGTCTCGTGTTTGTTTCTACCTGTCCCATAATGCCTGCTGACACAAAATTTGGCTTGGTATAGATTGAGAAGAGACATGTTCGCAACATGGTGACTTAAAACGGGTTTCAGTTTACTGTGTTCATGAGTTGAGTCCATGAACGCCACCTTCTTGTGGCATTCACTGCCTGAAAAGAGGAAATTATATGAAAGAGCGGAGATCACGAGCTGTGACGTCTTTGGTGACCTTTTCAGAACTGACCGAGGCCACTAAACCCTGTTTTTTAGCATACTGCAATTTAGTCATATTGAGTTTTTCTTTGTAATTTTATGTCTAGGGAAAATGTTGATATTCCTAACGGCTTCATCCCTCGCCTAAGCCTTGACATTTTTACGTTACCGCCTCGTTAGCCAACTAAACTGTTAGCCTCAGTGGCTTCTAGACGGTTGCCATAGCAGCGGTGTTTCCCCAACTAACGGCCAATTTTATTTCAAGCATTTTGTGTACGCCACTTCCCGCAATCACGAGCTAAAAAGTTACATTTGAAAGTGGAAGTAAAGAAAAGCTCCGGGTAGGATTTGAAAGTGGTCTCTTTGTATCCAACGAGTAGACACTGAAGTTAATATTCTAAAAGCAACACATAGACTGCACCGATTTAAAGCAGGACAGGCTCAATTATCACCAAAACAAAAGCTTAAAGCCGCCGAATAGTCAAAATGTGGCACAAAAGTGACTTCAAAGTTCCAAAATGTATGAACTGCAGCTACTACAATGGCAATTTCCAGTCGCTGGGCTCGAAATACTGTACAACAACACACTGGCAAAATGGCTGTGTGTATATACTTTTAGCATGCGCTGATGTTCACTTACTATTCCCACAGAAATGTCTCTTTCTCAAGTATCTCATCTCAGAAAAATCCAAGCAGACCAGTCCAGGACATAATGGGAATGAAAGTACCCAACGCACAGTCTTGGACTTGTACTTGGAAATGTACTGCCTGTAGCACTTTGGTAGCAGCTGTTTCATTCATTGGGCTTGGGCTATATTATTCATTAAATAATGTTAATGAGTCATGGGACAAAAGATTAATTGACTATGCCTGTTGTTATTTTAATCGCAGGATACCTACCTCCTTGTCTGACTGCTCGTGGGGAACGGGTTATAAAGAGGCATGCACATGACCCGGCGATGTATCACTGTGTACATGTTTTTGAATGTGTGCGCTCTTAATTAGTACCAAAACAGTGAAGTTTCTGATAATTTGTACTGATAAATTGATATGGTCCCCATCTCCCAAGAAGAAGTTATCTGCCATCGCAAACTCTCTGTATTCCAGATACACTTGAACTCCTCTCTCCCAAACTCGCTCACACACATACTTTACACACATTCATAAATCTTTTTAGTTGCCACATATCACACGCCACCATTCAAGACATCATGTGTCCATTCATTGCACGCCCTTCATGCATTCATTCATAGCACACATGCTCTTCTCTCTGGGCTTATTTTTAGCTTCATCTCCATTCATTCCAGTCACAGGCGAGGTAGCATCGCATTCTGATGCTTCCTTGTGTCACCTGGCTGCACTGGAGCTCACACCGCCGCCGAAAACCCAGAATACCAGAGGTTTGATTCGTTGTTTGGTGGGGAAGGTGTATGTTTTCTGTGTGTGTGTGTGTGTTTGGGAGTTAGAAGGAGTCGGTGGGTTGTACACATGTTACGAAGTGAGGCGCCATTGCGGCCTAAAAAACTATTAGGCTCTGTAAATACACACTGTGGCGAAAGTAAACATTCTCAGCATGCCATCTAGGCGCACAGAGGGGTACTGGGAGACAGCCGTCGGACAGGCTGTGAGGGGGAGGTGTATGTGTGTGTGTGTGAGTTTGTGTGCGTGTGTGTGGCTGTGTACATGTGTTCACGTTGGGAATATAGGAGTAATCAGTCAGCTGAAGGAAGATGAATATGGAAAATATAGATCTTAATTGGGGGATGTGTGTATACACAATGGCGCCAATACAATCGTGATCAAGTAAACAAGATAGTTTACCTGCATGTGTGAGTCAAAGGACCAGAGACAAATTAGGAGTGTTTGTGTGGGACGGCGATGAGTGTTCAGCGCTTTGAATTATGTAATTGTGTGTGTGTGTGTGTGTGTGTGTGTGTTGCAGAGGGCGAAAAGAGCGCGCCGTGCATGTTTGCGCTGTGTTTTCCTTGTCGTCCTCACCTGAGTGGCGAGTGAAAAAACTAAAAAGCAAAATAAAAAGTAAAATTAGGTTCTTGTTGGGGGGATAAAAACACGGCCATTGATACAACAAGACTATTTTTCTGAATTTGGGACCCGTGCTGGCAATAGCAGAAAGCACAAGTAACCATGGAAACAGGGCTCAGAATATGCACTATTCCCAGCCCTGAGAGCGCCACACCACCCACAGCTCTATTTTTAGGTCTTACTTTGGGCTTACAATATCTGTTACATCTAACAAGAGTTAAACTGAGTAATCAGCAAGCATGACTACAGATATGTGACTCTGACACTATGCGTCTGATTAAAATGGTAGCAGCATATGAGCATACTGTACAGGACGACCGGGATCTTACTACACGCTAAAATAGACATAATGTAAGAGATAAGAGTGGAAAACAGGAGACAAATAAGATGACATGGTTTCAGGAGGATTACAACAAGCAGTCGCAACAATAAGCACGTAAAACAGAGGACTGTGCACACACAAAATATAGATTGTGTGTACATTTAGAAACGGATCATTTCTAAATGTAAAAGAAGATATTGAATGTCTTGTCAAATTTAGCATTCTGTTTATATTTCTGATTTGCAGGACACTATCAGACAAACCGCTAACACTTGCTGCCAACCGGCGTTGAGAAACTATGATTTAAGTAATGCAGTCCTGTGAATGATGAACATTCTCATGACTCTTTGTGGCATTGCACAGATTTCCTACCTGTCTGCTTAATTATCATAAGCGCAACTTGTTGCCAACGACCGGAGTTCGATTACAATCACCTGTCATTTGACTACAGTCACCTGTTGTTGGTCAGCAAAGATGGCCGCTGTGTTGATGTAACGGCATGTTATGAATTCTGTGCCCGCCGCTGCTGCTGACTCCAGGTCGGGTTTGTCAGCTCTCGCAGTGATAAATGGTTGACATCGGATGATCTCCGATATGTCTGGAACTGGAAGTGCACTTCCTTGAAGACTTGCCCTCCTAATCGCCCACACACACAAAACAAGGACATGCATTTCAGGCATATGAGCGAGGGCTGTAATTAACCAGCCAGGGATTTTTGGTGGTTTAAAGAGTGAGCGCTCAACTGTTGATCACCTGGAAGACTGTGACCGGTCTGTAATAACACATATGTCCATCTACAGCCCTTCTCCCCCGCACACCCACCTCGATACATCTCTTGCGTCTTATACAACATGAACAAATCCTTGACGCCCGTACGCACACGCCTCCAGATACCACAAGCTGGGGTTGGCGGTATGGTGGAATGCTGGGTATCATCTGCAGTCATTCCGTTTAAGTGTGTGTATGTACGTGCGTGCGTGTGTGTCCTCCCTCCCCTCAGTGCTCGATCTAATACCCTGTCATCATCAATAACCTCACCAGTGCTGACTCACTGGCTTTTACAACTATGGGGTTTGGGCCTTACTCACAGCCGCAGACCCTTGTCTCCATCTCTGTCTGTCTAGCGTGTGTTCTTGTGGCTGATTGTGTGCATGCTAGCAATCAGCCTACTCTTCGGCAAAGATGTGTCCACACAGGTATGGATGTGTCTGTCACATGCTTGTTGGAGTGGAAGCCACGGCAGACCCTTTACCACCCACCCACACCCCAGTCACTCCCAATCAGACCACAATCCATCATAATAATTGACTATCATCAGGAGACAGAGGCTTATCATCTTTACCACTAAGCATGTCACCCCTCCTCCTCCCCCTTACTCCCCGTCATCCCCATCCTAATTGTCTCCAGGCCTTTATTTCATTCTCCTTACAGCCAGCAAATATGTGATTTATCTTAAATTCAGGGTGTAGATATACACAAAGTATCCAAATATACCCAAGACTATTTATTATTATGTAGCTCACTTTGTGTGCTGATGAATGTGGAGACAGGCCATGTCAGACAATAATGACGCAAAGCGCCTGACGGGGGAAAGGCCACCAGTGTCTTGACATTTTTATGGACAGTATATGACATGTGACGCTCCGCTGATGTTGATGGTGTTGATGGGGAGGCCTTTTCCGAAATTTGCCCAGCTCGACATGTCAATCAAAGGTCTGTTTACGGCCACGAGGACTGCAACTTTACAAACGGAATTTTATAGTGAAGTTTTGGGATTTGTTGATAAATGAAGGTGTAGATTTCATCAGTGGTGTGAAGTAGTTATGTAGTCAACATGCCAGTTACGCCCGGAGACAGGACAGTTACTCATTTGAGGACTGGCATTTTTCCCTGGGTGTAAGAAGAAAAACCCACACGGTCCATATTTAACCGACAGCCGTATTAGATGCTTCTATATTCGCTCTGTATTCAAAAGGTTTCTATTTGTAGAATGGGATTAATTTAGTGGATGTACAGTGGATTTAAAACTGCAAATGGACTTTGAGCAAATAGCCATAGTTAGAAGAAAAAGGAGCCATTAGATCTCGGGATAGTGATGATTTATAAATGAACATCTATGTACTTATATGTTTCTCAAACATTTAACAAACTTAGGACCTCCACATGAGCTCATTCTACTTGTTTATTGAAAATCTGGCACTGTCATGAGATGATAATGTTTAGAGTACTATGGGACAAAAGTAATAATACAGTTAAATGTGCTTATTTCTAATGAATTGTGCACTTTCCTGACACCTAAATACTCATAATTCTGCTGAGGACCCATTGGGATCCCCTCAAGGACCACCTGGAGGTCCCCGGACCCCACTTTGAGAACCAGCAATCTGACTGGCTGGCAAGGTCTGTTTCTAAAAGGTGCGCACCTAACTGGCTGGAGCCAGGGCGGCGTATTGCCTTTCACACGCTTCTAAAATACTCTCCGGGCAGAGCCTGAAAGGGTTACTGTTTCCCAAAGTGCCTCATTCTGCGCAGTCGAGAGGGGGCGGCTGAGTGGCGCCGTCGAGTCAGAGACGCAGTTTCTAAAAACCCCGAGACATCATCAAGAAAGAAGCTGACAGTAAGGAAAGCAGCCCCCCTCCTGCTCCCTCTCTTCCTCCTCCGCTGGCATGCTGCCGTTCTTCTCCTCTGCTTACCAAATCCCCTCAGCGGTTCTGTCACAATAACCGGGCGGCAAGTGTCAAATCCAACTCTGCCCGCAAAAAAACACAAATCACTCGAAGGCACACGAGTTGCGCTCATTGGAAATACTACGCAAGCTCCTTTTAGCTTTCAGACATTTAGTCATAGCTCTGTTTAAGTCGTTGATTGTATTTAAAGAATAATATAAACACTATAAAAACTTACAGAAAATGACTCCTCGCTTTGATTTCACTTAATTTCCCCGCGCGTCTCCAGCGCGTTTAATTGGCCATATCTCTTTAACTTGCAGACAGCATACTCCAGCTCTCCAATTAATAGTCTGCTAACGTCAAAAACAGTTGACCATTGTTTTATGGGCTTTGTGTTTTTTCTTCCCTCTCTCTCTCCCTCTCTCTCTCTCTCACTCTCTCTCTCTCTCTCCAGGGCGGTCAGACTTGAATAGGCGCCGGTCTGCTCCAGTCCACCTCTATACAAATACCTCAGTGGAACTTGTGTGGAGCTTCCAGAGTAAAAAGCACAGACCCCAGACGCTCCAGGCTTGCGCGTATGCGCTCCACATTTCATCATTTGACACTGTTTGAAATGTCTGAATCATATTTTACCCATTATGTTAACACCTCGGAGCCCCGAGCGAGCGTGTGCGCAGACACTGGAGACGAATGTGCGCGGCCTCTTCTCTCTCTGGCTGAGACAAATGAATGCCAGTTCTGTGGAGGCGCTTGAGGTATGTGTTGCGCATTACGCAGCGTAGTAAATCAGCCCTTTCTAAAATCACTGTGACGGCGTGGAGCGTCAGGCAGTCCACACAGAGTCGCTGAAACTTGGACTTAGTGCAGTTTAGTAACTCCACTCCACTTCGGAGCCCGGCAGTCTACACTGCAAAAAATCAGCCTGGTAACTTAGAAATCGTGGCTCAGTTTCACTTGCTTCCAACTGTACAAAAGTTATTACTTGAATGATTTAAGATGAAATGACATTGCTGTGATATGTGTTAACAGAAACCCCCTTTCAATTAAACCCTGTTGGAAGAAACCAGTGAGATTCACTCAGCCTTCAACTCTTCTTTTGCAAGGAAAGGTTTTAAGGCTGAACATGTCCAGATGATTTTTTTTTTTCTTTTTACAGCGTACACGCCCCCCTGGATATAGACAGTCGTTGTAAGCAACATGGCTTGACACTAACACATGTTGAAAAGATAGACTTTATTGCTAAAACGTGTAACCATAACATGTACACTGATATGTTTTACTTTTTTATTTATTTTTTTGTCATTTTTAGAAATATTCAAGTAGACATCTCCCATATTTTTTTTTTCTGGTATACTCTGCTATTCTCTTTCCTTATGCTCTATACTCACAAATCGTTAAAATAATAAATAAAACGTACAGATTTGTTTATTCCTACAATACTATGTATTCCAAAAGAGCTGAGTTCACGCCTTTATATATATCTTTAACCTCAACTTTTTTTTTTTTTTACAATTTAATTATTATTGATATTAATATTATACAAAAACTCTAGGCAGCATTGCAGTGAAATAACAGTCAGCATCAATGTTCAGTTGAAAAAAAGGTCACCTCTTGGAGAAGTGTAGCATATGCATTCCATCCTCAATGTCTCATAAAAAAAGTCCAAAAAAAGTCCGAAAAAAAAAAAAAAAAAGCTCTTCTTTATGAAGTGCTCATGTTTCCCCCAAAAAGGCAACGTTTCAGGGTTGAGAATAAAATATGGTCCTGGTTCAATTAGAAAAAATAGCTGCATTTTTCTTAAATATGTACAATGTTGGTATTTCACTTAAAATGCTATATAAAAAAATAGATTTGCTATGGTGCCCACCTCTGTAGAGAGTTAACAGTGCAATAGAAACCGTATTTCCAGTCCACTCCCCCGTCGACCACTTCCTTAGGGAAAATCAGCATGAACACTTGCACTCTGAGATGATTGGGTATTGCACCTGTATCCACGTACAGTATTTCTGTCTTAGAAACCCTTGACAATACCACCGCAGGAAAATCTTGTTGATTGACTTGACTGGTTTGCAAGACATCCCCTCGGGGAAGGAGCAAGAGCGCTCAGAGAAACAGTTTCCCTCCTTGATGTAACGTGGCCAGAACCTCACGCCCAAATCTTTCCAGGTGTACACCACTGGGCAGTGCGTATAGGTCCACAGCCACTGCAGAAATTTCCTACGGGCTTTCTTGCCCACTTTTACCCGCTTTCCATAGGGGGTCTCTGTGAGGTCCAGCTTTTTAAGCTCGTTAGGCATGGGCCCCAGCTTCACCTGGTTGTCTGACGCGGAAAAGTTCACCAGCATGGGCGAGCTGATGGACATGAAGTTGGGGTCAAAGTTACTGCCGAGTTTTTTCCTCAGAGTCCTCTCGGCCAAGTCCTGCTCCCGGGGGTCGTACTCCGGGTCGGGGTCCTCCTTCAGATCGGGCACGGGAAGGTGATCACTGGGCGATGGACGGAGGCGAAGGTAATGCTGGGAAACTCCAAGGTGAACGCACACCAGCACATAAACGAGTAGCGTTTGTGAGAGGCCCATTATTCCTCTTGTTTTACGCACCGGCTCTTCTCGCGTGATATAAAATTCAGTTCTTTTCCTGGTTACTATGTTCTCTGCAATGACTTGCCCGGGGCTTCATAAATAGTAGAAGTTCAGTCACCAGCAAGGCGATACTTTTAATAGACCAGGTCGGGTTTGAATGACATGGAGCGGAGTGCTTTGCTCTTTAGGGCTCCTTCAACTTTGCAATTTGCCCGCTGATGCAACTCTGCAGCGTGGAGCGGTGCCTCTGCTTTACAGAAAGTGTTAAGTCTAACAAAAAAAAGCACAAAACAAAATGGGGAAAACTCTAGTCTATTCACACTCTCTCCTGCCTCACCCCGCTCCTTGGATTCACTTTGGGTTTCTCTCGGTTGTCATGGTTACCCCGGGGACTCGAAGCCACGACGAACTGTCTACACTGGATGACAGCGGCCGAGGCGAGAGCTGCATGGAATGAAGTGTTTTCTAAAGAGACAGAATAGATCCGGAGCGTCCCGAGAGAGAAGGGCGCACAAAAGAGTTCTTCACCAAGTTTTAAATGTCACGCGCCCGGCAATAAGGGCTGCCTTGGCCAATGTTATTTTTACGCACGGCTTTTATAAACGTGGTTTCTCTTAACGTCGCCTGACGCTCTCGGGTTTGACACGGTCCCAGGGCGCACAGTCCGTGCACTGAGGAAATAAGTCTATGCAGGCAGCCTCTTGTGGTATTCCAGCCGCTGATATGTGCACTTTTCCTTGAAATGCTCAAAAACTTAGCCGAGCCGCAGGAAACAATCTCAACTCAAGCAACAACAGCCATTTGTCTTTCCAGAGAATGTTCCAAATAGCAGAGCAGTTTTATTTTACATGAAAAGTCTCAGGTTGTGATATTCCCACAGACCTCTTGGCTGTGCACGGAATAAGAAAAACGATGAAAAGAGGCTTTCCAGCAAACTGCAGTGTCAGTGCATATCAAATGCAAACTGCAGAGAGCCAGTAAACGTTGTTAGTTCAGAGTTCCTTTCAGTGTGGCATTGCTGAATCCTTTCAGAAAAGCTCCAGGTCGCAATATCGCTGCATGACGAATGAGTCCATAATCTGGAGCGTTTTTGCTCGGTCGGTGCAAGCGGTCAATTCCTGAGGGAGCGTCTCTACTCCTTTGATAACTGGTACAGAAGCTCCTACTGAGTCGCTCCTACTTCAGGAGTCTGAGAGACTTGGCGCTGGAGCATTTCTTTGCTTAGGCACACTGTGTGTGAGTGTGTCTGTAGCGAGTGGTGCTCAGTCCCAAGTTAAATATCCCCCTCCGACGGTACAAAGTGTCAGAGGGGCCTGCCCACCCCGGCCACTTTCACTATGATTGACAGCCCCCTCTTCGGGCTACCCCCTCCCCTCACAACGTGGAAAATATCAGCCACAATGACAGGGATCAACTGGGTCCTAAAGCACCGGTTTTATCCCGTATTATAAAAGTAATATTCCACGACATGAATAGAGTCAGCCTATGCATGTAAGAGACAGACTTTAGGAGTTCTGGCAACCGTTTTTCTGCCGTGGTGTTCATCAGCTCAGTGTCTGTGGTGCACTAATAGGTTCAATGCGCTGTCAATATTCAGCTGAAGCGTGTAAGAGTTTCCTTGGCTTGAACTTTCCCATGAAATTGATGGGAAACGTTTGGTAGCTTGTCTGCGGAAAAGGGGCATCACATTCCACCTTTGTTCACCGGGATTTGGGTCTACACAGGAATTGGCCCGTTGAACTCAGGGGTCACAAAATAGGCGCATAATTAAGGGCTATAAATGGCCACGGATAACTAAGCGGTACCTTTCCCATGCTAAGCAGTCATTAGGAGAAAATCAGCAGCCATGCTGAACTCTTTACTTTAGCTTGAACCATATTGGTCCTCACAGCGCTTGAAACGTAGCCTGGTAAGTTTATTTAGTGATCATCGAGTGTTGTTTAGCCATAATTACGCCACAATCAGCTGATATTCAAATGTTCATTTTGACGCAGTAACGGTGAAGTTACCCCCAGTCTGACAAACACTTACAAGTAAAAAAAAAAGTAATGTACACACACACTAAAAATATGCAATTCTCATTACAAAATTAAAGTAACACAAAAAGTTGTTCAGCTCCATTTAGATGCGTTTACACTCTGAATTTCATCCTAATTCTTAGTTGCTGTATTTATCCTGCGCAGTTGGGATAAGCTGTCATTATGCTTGTCTTTTGTAGTGGTCACTAGAGGGCGTTGATCCAGCATGGTGTGGACATGAAGCCAGGGGCTCCCCAGACTCTCTCCCTCACTGTTTGACTACTCATGTTTGAGGGCACGGGGAAGGAATGTTCACTCTCAGTTATGGTGCAGCTCAAGTGAAACTGCTCGCCAGCTCTGTGAATAAACATCCAAAAGATAACGCCAAAATGAAGTAATTAACCCAAATTACCCTCAACATGACATTAACACAAACTGGAGGCTACTGTTGAAGCATGGAATGACTATTATGACAAGAAGCTCTTATTTTTGTGCAAGAAACTTCATTATTCAAAATTAATTGCATTAAGCAAATGGAAAGACTGCACTTAGCTGTCTTTTCCATCCCACTGACCCCTCCAACATGCATGCAGACACACAAAGTCATAATCTGGTTAATGATTAGGGTGCCAATGTAGACAGAACTCAGTGGGCAGCGGGGACAGTAAGGCTGAGCTGGCTACTGTAGAACTGGCCATTTCCATTGTCCTCCTCTGCAGGTCTTACGGTGGTGGACTGAGAGAGAAACCCCATGCGGGGAGAAACACTCCCCTTCTTCCTAGTCTCAAGCGGTAATACTCAAGAAACCCAGCAATGAGTCGACCCCCGTCCTCTGACTAATTACTGGAGATAAAGACAAGGAGAGGAGAGAGGAGGGGACCGATGAACACAGTGGGGAAGAGTTGGTGATGTTGAGCAAGTGGGGGAGAAGGTGGTGATGAAGATGGTGGTGGTTTCAGCAAAGAGAAGAGGACGGGGTGGGGGGTTAGGGACAGTTTTCTGAGGAATGGCTAATTAAATAACGACATTAAAGGACCCCGGCTCGCTTTAACGAAGCCCGTCAGCCTCTGATGAGTGGAGCTGGGGGTGGGACACACCACGGAGGAGAGAGGTGGGACTGGTGCTGAAAATTGGGCTTGTATAACAAGGGGACTTAGCTCTTTGGTTTTGCAGTGATTGTTCACGCTCCCTTAGGTCTCAATAGGGCGCATGTGAGGGTGCACTGTGGGGGCAGCCCTTAGGCACAGATAGGACCCCCTTCTCCCCTTCTGCTGAATGCTATACACACATACACACCCACACATAACACACAAACACATACACACACTAACACCCCCACAGCTCTATACAAATGCCTCTACCCAAGGTCCAGACAGGAGCTTATCCAGTGCAGGGGCACAGCAAGGGGCAAGCCTGGCCAGACTGGCTGACTGTGCCCACTGGGGACTGGTAGAATGGCACAGAGGGGTGGATGGAGACGGATAGTTTGGAGAGGAGAGAGGGGAGTAATGAGAGAGACTGAGAAACTAAGACAAAAAAAATAAATAAAAATCACCAAGTAGCAGTTTACTGACAAAATCAACACCATTTTTGAATTTCATATTTTTTCCACTATTAAGGTCAGGAGATAAGGAAAGCGAAGGAATTTGGCAAGGGGCAGTGGATATTTGGAAATAGTCTTGAGTGGCAGAGATTCTGAAATCCCAAAGCTGCCCTCCCTTCAAGCCAATAGATATGCCCGGAGCACATCTCATAATTAGTTTTGTGTTGCGGGGTCTCCAGCAGAACGCTCTCTGTTGGATCTTTGGCAGGTTGACAGATTTCAGACCCAACGTCAACTTGAACAGTTATTTGGAATTGTATATCAGTCCTGAGATCGGAACCAAAGCGCATTCGTTTTTTTCGCAAAATCCACCGTGGGTACCAAGTTGAAGTATTTTTGTTGTAATAACTGCATGAACAAGACCAACTAATCTCTTTGGGTTGGTACGACAGATACCTCTTGCCTTGCATACATACACCACATGCCACAACAATTCAAAACATAAATGCTCGCAATTCAAATAAACTCCACCACTGCTTGTCAATATTGCATTCCCTTTATTCCCTGCTGCCTTGCCATCTTCTCCAGTCTTACTCCCCTCTTCTCTCTCCCCCATATTCGACTCTGTCTCCGAGCCTTAACCCAAAGCAGATGGCTCGGGAAGCATTTCAAAAATCTGTCTCCCGTTAACACTACTTTTGAAGCCCCCTCTACATTTTTTTTCTCTGCCCTAAAATTCATCATAAAGTTATTTTTGCAAAATACCCAGTAAACAGCATCAAAGTGATATTTTCCCCCTTTTCTCCAAGAGAAGAAAAAGAAAACGGACTAAGTGTACGGCTTGTTATTGAGAGAGCGCAGTGCCACGCTGTTGTTCAATCTGAAGTCAATCTGAGCAGGGCCCCGCATCCTTTGTTTCTATTACGGCATTCCAGTCGTGATGGAGAAAAATGCTGCTCGATGCGTGATCAAAAGCTGTGATTAATGGTGATCATATCGTAGACAGCTCATGGGCTTTGTGATGTGTTGGCGGGGCCCACTTTGAAGTCAGAGACAGAAGAAGTCGAGCTAAGCCAGAAAACATTATTGTGGCACACCCACTCTATGTATATAAATGTTTTGCTTTAGATTTTGTTGGCTACGTGTACAGTCACTCATCACAGTAGCCGCACAATACTTTGCCTGTAGCCTTTAGTTTGCCTGTTATGAAGGTTTTTCTAAAGTAGAAAAAAGGGGAAATTTTCTTAAAACAATTCTCCTTAAGTAGAAGAAGTCTTGTCTGACTCACAGAGTAATCATGGGTCTTGTCACTAGAATGAAAGTGTACAAAAGCTTTTCCTGAGATCTGGCTGCAGTGACTTGTGACAGTGGAAAGCCAACTTATCCATAATCAAAGGGTAGCTGTTACCTTGTCTCTGTCATCCTGACTGCACCGTGGCCCACCACACTTAGCATACATCAATTAAGTCCTGCTCTTAAGATGTTGCCTGCAATCAAATTCTGCTCATAATCTGGATGAACTGTTGTTTTGAACCCGTGTATTTATCAATCTGACTTCAGTCCAGCAGTTCGATCCCAAGAATTAGTCTGCTGAAAGCACTACAATTTTTACTGATTGAAAAGATACAAAACAATAACAAGACAAAGCGACTTGGCTGTGCTAGCAGCAGCGGCAGAGCGATGCTTTGAGCTAAATGCTAACACGAGCATATTTACATGCTTACAGTGACAAGCTAACATCCTAACCCGCTAACACAACGACGTAAAGCGAATATAATGTTGTCAGCAACCGTTGCTAATTCATTCTGAACACAAAGTACAGTTAAGAATGTCGGCGCTTTTGCAAAATGAGCCACAGCACGTGCGATTACACCTCAAAACGGCTGTGCCAAATGTCATGTCAAAAATAAGAACCAATTGTGGTAAACCAGAAAAACGGTCTTAAAAACTGTACACTATTCAGATTTGTGTATTTTTATATATATCGTTATCAGTCCAATAACTGTTGAAATACTACCATAAAATCCACAATTAATCATCTGGGAGGAAAAACTATTGTAACATACTAGTATAATCAGATACTATCCATTAGTCTAAGAAGAGTAATACATATCAGCAGCCCTGTCATCATGTCAGCCGTGCAGAGTTATGCGTAATTTAAAAAACTGTGTGTTAAAGAGAGAGACATAATGGGCTGGTACTGGTAACGGTAGATACTCAACGTTGAGGCCTCTGTATCGGACATGGAAAAGCAGAATTGAGTCATCCCTAAGTGTCATCAACAAAAAGTGTAGTGTTGCAGAGCACTTCAGTTGAAGTTCCAAAGTACCTCTGTCAACAATGTCTATCAGCAAAGTGGTTCAAAATGCTACTGGGGTTACTTGGAGTTAAGGCTTGTTAGTTTCCGTCAGCCAGTCCCCCTCTTTCTTCATGAATCACTATTCTTCTGTAATGATTCCTGGCAACTTTTAATTAGGCACATTGATGAAACCTTGTGGAATTCCTGAGTGATCACCCTTATTCACATCTTATAAAGTTAAACTAAAAAGAAGATCGCAGCGGCTCAAAGCATCCAATGGTCTCCTTCTTTTCCTCTCCTTCTTTTCTTTGTTGCATCCCCTTTTTGGAAGTCCAAGAGAGTGCCCCATCCTTTTTCTGTTCTCTGCGTATCCTCCTCCTCTTGCTCTCCCTCCCTCTCGACTCGACCCCCCCCCCCCCCCCCCCCCAGATCAGGGAGTGATGAGGGTGGAATTAAATTGATCGCCACCTTCCGGAAAACAACAGGAAAAAACAGTGCATTCCGAACGCCAGGAGGGCGTTCCCCTTGGTCTTCCCTATGTCAGGATGACATCATTGGCCGGCTGCCCAATTCCCACCGTTCACAATAGGGTCACTGTTGCCTTCTCCACAGTGGCACAACAGCCAAGCAAGAAAGACAGGCAGACAGAGAGAGAGTGAGAGAAAAATAAAAATAAAAAAGGATATAAGTAAGATTGAGATCTAAAGGTCTACGATTTAAAACACAAACACACAGCCATTCAGACAGCCCTGCTGACCAGCACTCCACATTCCTCTGGAGAGACTTGGCTGCTTGAAGACGTCAAGCGGTGTCTGAATGGATGCCATGGCAGAGATATGAAAGCTGTGATAGTGGAACATACAGTATATCAGGGTTTATTTGGACAGTTAAGTCATGTGTTTCCACTATTGGGAACTCCTAAAGATTTAATCTGTCATTCTAATCTACTTTCTCCTCAGTGAAATCATTGTTGGCATACTGTATCGATCATTCTCACCATGCTTGTTGGTATGAAACAACTTAGTGTGCTCTTGGTTTAGACAAGAAGTAAAATGGAAAAATGGAATAAAGACTTCAGACGAAAACAATTTGGTTACTTCAAACTCTGCAGTTCCACTTGAAAAGATCAAATTTTGAAACACAGTTGTGTCAAGGCAATGTCATTATCCTTTTTATCACTAACTAAGGAGTAATTTGATGTAAAATGTGACCACATGTCTTTTAGAAGCTCTGTCCAACTTAGGTAAACCCCGACCACAAGTAACTGGCAACTCGTTCATTCTCCCAACCACTAAGCCATTGTGTTGCCACAGGCCATCTTGTCGAAATGAAACAGTTTGCCCACAGCCACTGACCACAACAGATGTTCCCTTGCCCGACACTCTCCTCAGCATGTGTGTTCTGTTGAGTCTAGAGCCAAGATACTTTCATAGACTGGCACTGTGTAACAAAAACAAAGGGAGGGAAATTCTACGATGGCGTCTTCATTGCTGTGTGACAGGATTCAGAGCGAGGTAGTCCCGTCTAAACCTGGCAGCCTGTTAAGCTGCATTAAAAACTGATGTGTCATGGGTGGAATGCAGTCAAATAATCGCCGCAGGTTGCACAGACATGATGGGCCGCATCAGTGTCACGACCTGAACGAGTCCCGCCGCCCCCAATCAAACATGTCTACAAATGGCAGCGCTGGCCCCCGGTGCCCTTTGGCCCTCTGGCATGTTTGCGGAACACGCAGGAGGGTAGGAAGGTGACAGCCTGCCGAGATGCCAGGAGGACTGGGAAGGCTTTGGGAAATGTCTCGCCGGTGTGTGAGCGCACACGGGGTGCCTGCCTGCTTGGGAACCGGGCGGAAAAGGACGGAGTTTGACAACAGCCTGAATGTGCGCTCAGAGAGATAGTTTGTCCAAGGGATGTACCAGATGTTGACTCACACTGGTTTGCTAATCGGGAGCCACAAGCCCCTGGAGCCATGTGTAAACAGCAGCGTCTGCCTTTCTTTGTCACCCCAGGGAAATGGAATTGGGTTTAAAGTGGGGGCGGGCGCACACGAAAACTGACGGAGTGTAATGAAGTGACAAGGTCATGTGAAATTGAAATGGTGGTGACGTTAAAAAAGAGCGGAACAATAAAGCTCCCTTAGACTTCAAGCTCAAACTGCTTATGTCTCAATCAAGGATTCAGGTGGTTTTTTTAACTAGGGACACAGCGACAAGCGGGAACACCCATTCCCACCCACCTGTCATTGTAAATAAGAATCTCTTCTTAATTGACCGCCTGCTGAAATAAATGTTAGTGAGGGAGCAGCTACAGACAGCGCAATTAAAATGACTGACGGGGTTCCACACAGCTGAACGACATCACTACATAATAAACTACAGACAATTAGACCATTTTATCCAGAAAATCTTCTTTTTGTGTCGAAACACCGAGACTGCGACTGGTGTGAAGGTTGGTGTAAAATGTTAGAAAGGTTTAAGGAGCGTCAGAAAAAATAAAGCAGCGTTTAAAGAAGCCGATTCAGGACGGTTGCAAATTTGCATCTAGTTGGACTAATTATTTAAATTTATCTAATAAATTCACACACTTTGTTTTGCGACTCAGCCGGAAACCTTAAACCACTGTAGCTACGAAGCAGGAAGCAGACAACGGATAGCACTCTACGTACGTGCAGCAGCAGACAGAGGCCGTTAAATGCATTTACACTCCAATAACTTTCACAAGTCAGAGGGACCGTAGAGAGAGAGAGAGAGAGAGAGAGAGAGAGAGAGAGAGAGAGAGAGAGAGAGAGAGAGAGAGAGAGAGGGCAAACTGCCTGGCCAAATAGATCAACAAGGAGCTATTGATACCAGAGATCTGTGCTGGTGTCAGTCTGAGAGCCAAACAAGATCACAATTGTGGTTTGTGCCAATAACCATGTTGACCTTATTTAACCTTGGATTTGGCCAGTTGAGAGGTCAGACTACAAGCGTCCATTCACAAAGAAAATGAGAAAACCCATGTTTGTGTGAGGGTTCTGACTCTTATTACTGATACGTACTCTTTGACTGAAGGTCTCTAGACACCCAGCTCACTGTGGTTCAGGTTAAGCTCCCATTTTGGGTTAGAAGAACTTCCCTGGCCTGCATAGAGCCATCGGGGTGAGCTAGAAGGCCAGGCCTCAAAATGTACAATGGTAATATAAAAGACAATAAATATGAACATAAAATACATATTATGAAAATATAATGTGGACAATTGCAGACCTGCATTTTTAATTGAACTGCCATTATAGATTATTACTAATAATTCTAATAACCATGATCTCTTCCCAACCTTAACCACACTAGGGTGGATATGCTCAGACATTATACAAAGCAGGAAATTCACAGCAGCACAGGAGTGTGTGTCTGTGTGTGTTTTCCTCACACACATGCTAAGCGTTGCAATCCCGTCTAAAATTTTGTGAAAAGTTGACATAAGCTCGTCAGCTGAGATTTGCTTTTGGGAACATTTAAATTTGCCAACAATTTTGATCTAGCGCTCAGGTGTTTCTGATGTAAATGTGATTCTGGGACTGTTCAGGTGTGTGATAGAGGATTTCATTGTGGACATAAAAGTGTAATGAGATAGAGGGAACCAGGCAGAATTCAGGAGCCGGGCACCTTTCGCCGTCTGTCTGTTAACAGTGTGTGTATGTGTGTGTGTGTGTGGTGTAATTACAGCCAGGTCCCCGGCATGGAGCCCAGTAGAAGTATCGTCAGTCTGTCTGTGGCATGTGGTGGTGGTGCTGACCTTCCCTTTCTCCTCTCCTCTCTCCTCTCCTCTCCTCTCCTCTCCTCTCCTCTCCTCTCCTCTCCAGGTGTTAACAGCACCGCTTATTGTCAAGTGAAGTCTTCCCTCTAGGTGCCTTGTTGACCCAGGTGTTATTTACCTGTCTGTAGTTTGTCTTCAGATGATCTGCATGTCCAGCACTTACATCTTCACGGGCTGCGACTATAGACACATGAGATAAAAAGAGTTAAGTCTGACGTTAGTCCATAAGTGTCTGGTGCCCAGGAGGGCAGGGCAGGGCTCAGGGCCTTGAAGATGAAGCAGAGATGGACATGCGTAGAGCACTGCACTGTAGCCTAGGCATTTGAGCGTGTGAGTGTTTATACGTTGCCAACAGCGCTCAAGTGTGTGTGTGTCAAAGAGCGTGTCTGTACAGTTTTGCATGCATTTGTTTGTGTATACAGCCTGTGTGTTTAAGTGTGCGCAATCACCGAGCCTGGAATGTCTCAAGACATTGCAAATCCTAATGATCAACATTGTGATTCTGTGTTACATGTGCTGCAGGCTCAGGGCACGTTTACCCAAAGTGGCTCCGGCCGCGTCTGTTGTGGTGAGACGAGGGTCTCTTTCCCTGTACAAATATTAGATGGAAGTACTTAAGAATCAGGCGGTATCAGAACAGAGGTGACATTTCATTGGAAGTCATTTTGTTCCTTTGAAAGCTGAATGAAAAAACGTGTTGCTGACGGACTGCAGCGGAAACTTTTGAGACGGCTTAAATGCCTAAAAATGTTCATTCTTTGATGCTTTTGAAATTTATTTGTATAAGTTGACGCAATCAGAGTGAATGCCAGATAGCTCAGGTAAACATGCTCAGTGCGTGTGTGTGTGTGTGTGCCCCCGTATAACACCCCCCCCCCGCTCCACACACACACACATACTGCATCCAGGGGGATTTATTTGACCCCTTATTGCCAGTGGTGAGCCTGTGGTGAAGATGAAAGCATGCCTTCCCAGTGTGGCCCCAGTTTCTATAGCTATGGACACAGACTCACACTGGTCGGGGACAATAGAGGGGCCCTGCCACTCGCCCCTGCCAGAGCCCTCTCCTCCACCCACCCCATCCGTCACCGCAATCATATTTTCAAAACAATAACACTGCCAGGAGGGGGGTGGGCATGATTGAAGTGTGTGCATGTTTGATCTGTTGGTATGCGAGTGTGCGTGTGTGCGCGTACTTGAAATATGGGTGCGTTGTTATTTTTGGGCACGCGTTTGTTTCAGCCGAGTGTGAACATGCTCATTTGACTTGAGTGTCTGTGGGCCCGTACATGCGAGTTTGGAAGCAGCTTGTGTGTGCGGATGCAAGTGTGCGTGTGTGTGTGTGTGTGCGCGCGCGCCGTGAGCCGGGCCTTTGATGGCGTGGCCGGAGCGTGCCTAATGTGACTGCTTGCTGGGGTGGGGTGAAATCGAGGGGGGGTGGCAGCGTTGAGCCTCCTGCCCTCGTACTGTCTACCCTGCCGTGGCCCAAGGCTCCCCCTGCAAACTTGAAAGGACCAAAGGAATCCCCCCTAAACCCCCCAACGCCCTCCCCCCTATGTTTTCAGAAAGCATGACATCATCCTTTGCACAAAGGGCGCTGAAGCTGGGGTTAATATGGATGTGGGTGTGTGTGGGTATGTGTGTGTGTGTGTGTGTGTGTGTGTAGGGTACAAGTCCATCCGTCCCATCCTTCAGCTAAAAAGAAAGGTTTGTACATTATTTTATTTCTTGCACATGCACACAAACACGAGGCTTAGACTGGATTTTACTTCCTCCTTTCTTTCTTTTTAAGATCCTTTTATATCAGTAACTAACACGGGTTTGAATCCTCGATATCTGAAATTAAAGTTAGGTTGTCTGCTACACTCAGGATACTGAAACTGAATGCAGAATACCCTTTGGTCGAGCCTTCCCTGCCCCTTCCCTGCTCTCATCTTTGCCTACTATTTAGGATTTTTTTGTGTTTTTCCATCATCCTCCGGCGGCTCTGCGTGCCAGCCGCTCTCAGCAAAGACCCGAGCTGTTGTTTTCCCCAGGGTGTGGGACGTTTGGAGCACTTTCAAACAAATTGGGGAGGTTCATAACTGTAGGGATGATGACAAATATTTTGAGAATGCAGGATTTTTTTATTTTTTTTTTCCTATGACCGCCAACAAAACTCTTCTTTCAAGATGTGACCCTTTTCCATCGGGCGTGGCCCTGTTTTTGATTGACAGGAAGCACTAAGTGCATAGAGGTGCGTGCACTGAGAGGTGATGGGTGGGTTTGTAAATGAGCGTAGTTCAATTATCTCCAGTTTTAGGGCCTATTCTAGCCAGATGTGTTTAATGACAAAAAGTTGGAATTAGTATGTGAACCAGTGATGTCATTAAATCCTAACTTGTACTTTTTTTTCTAAATTGTTGAATGAGAGCAAGATGCTGTGGACATTGCCTGGTTTAGAGGGCGACAACCCACACCTTTGTGATAATGATGGTTGTGAAGGGCAGAGGCACAGTCAAAGCCACCAGCATGGCTAATGTCACGACCACTGACTTGTAAAAGCCACTCACAATACAACAGAAATCTGCACTCACACGTAGGCTTCAGGGTTAAGAAGCAGGTTAATACACAAAAAATGTACACACGTACACAAACTCCACCATTCTCTCCACAGCCCTCCCTCTCTCTGCCTGTCTACACACTCTCTCTGCTCTTACAAGTGTTGCTCTGAGGTGAGGGCTCGTCGCCCTTGCCTGTTTAATGGGCCGCCCGTTTGCCAACTGTTCCTTTGAGGGGGCCAGTGCGTCGGGCGTCGGAGCTGGGATTTGGGAGGGAGGGCCGGTGCCGCTGGATCAGACAGATGGAGGGGGGTCCGGCTCCATTCATTTAGCTCTATGAGAACAACAGAGCCCCACTTCAAACAACAAGAACGCAACCTGCTGGCCCCGTCGTCTGCGAACAAATACGCAGGCACACACATGCTGCAGCACATGTGCTTTTATTAGAAGTCGGATTTGATCTGACGCGTCTTACATCCAAAGTCGACCTAAAGGACAAAAAATCAACACCTGAGATAAAGTTGTCACTGTTGCTGCCCACACTGCATCTGCAGCTCATCTGACACACACATATGCACCACGCACAACACACATATGCACAGGGGGGCATAAAAACACAGGCTCCGCAATGCCCACCCCCAATCCCAAACCCTTCTTTCCCTGGGACTCCCTCCTCTGCTACCACCCAGCTAACCCCCCCTCCTGAATTCACTGGCACTTCCAGAAAGCTCCGAGGCGCCAGCGGAGCGGGGCTCATCTCTTGGGAACAATAAAGCCAGATCTTCATAAAAACTTCAAAAAGGCCTCGCCAAGTGTTTTATAGGTGCTTTAAAGGTTTATGGGCCCTGGGGAGGGAGGGAGAGAGAGAGAGGGAGAGAGAGAGACAGAGAGAGAGAAATGAGTGATGCAGTAGTGGCAGGCTTCACTTTTCCCACCCACCGAACACACATATCAAAAACAAGCGCATGCCGGCATACGCGCGCACACATATATATGCTGCCGCTAATCCACCAGTAAGTGCCAAGTTGAAACCGGCTGGCGGTTGGCAGGGTGGGGCAGGGGGCGGCTGAGGATGTGAGGCGCTGGGGGAAGGGGGGACGGAGTGAAACAGGTGATCGGTTGGTGTAGAAATGGAAGAGAAGAGGGATGCCGCTGTGGAACACGCGAGACGGGCGTCAAAGCAGGCCACATTTTAATTAACCGCCGCACAGTTTCAGCTACTGTACAGGTGTCTGCATAGACAAGGAATACATTTCTTGTCAAGATAGACGCCCGTTAGTGATGTGCACATTTCTAATTCATGTAAAGTATGTTACCTGGCCAAAGTGTAGACCAATGACCTCAGGAAGGGTCAAAAGGTGGAGCACTCCACTCCTGAGTTTCTCTGTCATTGTTTGCCGTTTTTCAGGTGAAGCGGTTTAGCTGCACACAAACTGGAGCTCACATGCACTTAGCAGGTTTGACTCCTCCACTTCCAGTAGGGAAGTTTAACAGCCGCTGAATCCTCTGCCAGTGAATGCGCTGATAAAAGCTCAAATCAAATCACACACACACAACTTGACTTTGTCATAGTTCGGATGCACGTATTTTGATGAGTCAAGGGCTCGTGCTCTGCACACTCCACGCTGAATCTCTTTAATGAGCATGAATAGCCACTATTCAAGGTGTTTTTGGAATGTTTTCTTTATAGGTATTCAGATATATGCCAGGGGTTATATTTAGCTCGGGTCCTCCTGGAGTCAGAAGGTTTAAAATTAGGAGGTGTCAGAATTCCAGTACAATTCTTAAGTTACTGTCAATAAACGTTAAAGGGCTGCTCTTAAAGGCATAGTGTGCTGGCGTGGATGCCTCATGGCATGATTTGTGTGTGATAAGCTGCTTGGGAAAGTGTGTGAGGATTTGCCTTGATGTATTACAAAAGTGTAAATCTTCAACATGCTACACATGTGCTTTTACACATCTACATAGCAAGATTCCTGAGTGGGTTCTGCGCGTGTGTGTGCAACAGTGAAGGTTTGTGTGTCTATCTCCACATTAGTGTTTGTAGGATCTGTTGACAGGGAAGCATGCAGCATTTTATTTGCTCAAGGGCTGAAAAAACACATGGCGCTAGCAAGGGAGCGCTGTGATATGAGACTGCTGAAAGCAAGCTGGCCAGCCAGAATTCAACCCTGGGATCATGATTCAATAAACATATTAACACACTTTACACAAACAGCACTGAGCAACTTAAAGATTTATTAATGCATACGCAAAAACGCATATTCTGCCGCAAGCTGACGTGTTGTTTTCGGCTTTTAAACAAAATATCTCTTGGCTCCAGCTGCTATATCAAGCCTTCAACAGAAAAATAGATATGTAAACAGATATGTATGAAAACAAGCTGCGGTTAAGTTGAATTGCGCCTCCTTTATTTATAATCAAGCATTCCTCTGAGTCAACAGTTTGACTGGATGGAAGTTAAAAAATATTTTGAAATGCACAAGGGCTATTAAGCCAAATCATACACTCACCTGTCACTCAGTTGGGTCCACTAGTGAAAACGAATGCATTCTAATGAGTTTATGTTGAAACAGAGTAAGAAAGGTGGTTATCATGGAGGGTGTAGTTTGTGCTGCTGTTAAACTACATTGCAAATATACACAAAAGTGTCAATAAATACATAAGAGAAATGTGCCAAATGCAATTCAACAGCACTACAAACATCAACCTCAACAATGGAAACACATTCGAAACAGCTCTCAGTTATTTTGAACAATAACAATGAATACCATAACCTCCATGAAGCTGAGATTTAGTGCAGGACTGTTATATTAGAGTGCATTCGTTTTCAATCGTGTACCTATTGAAGTGGCCAGTGTGTTTATATACTTCTGCAATAAATGTGTTTCTGGTTCACTCTCTCCTTAAAGCCCCTAAATTACTAACTAATTACTTTATATCAGTGCACTGTAGAGTGTAGTATATAACGTAGTGGAAGTAGCAACTGAGAAGACGCGGTTTGTAAACTTCATCGTTTTTTAAATGTTTGTTTACCTTTATGGTCGCCGCCATCTTGATTTTATTCGAGCCAGATGTGACGTCGTACGTACAGTCATTGGATGTGACTATATTTGGACAAAAAAGGTGAAGCCGGGTGAGCGTAACATGGCAACGGTAACTTATCAGCTAATGCTCGCGCTAGCTAGCCAGCTAGCTTAATATAAAAGGTACGCCAAACAGAATATGTAGCTTACTCGTCAGAAGAAAAATGAGCACCAGACTCCACTGACTGAATTTTATTTCAACCAAACGCAGAACAATGCATTATGGGAAATGTTACGATTAACTTTCATGACCTGAACAAACATAGTCGTCTCCCTAACACAGCTTCACGGCTATTTAAATGTATGCATTGGTAGGCCTCTATCGTGACAACATGGAAGCCACGCCCTAAAGCCTACCTTATCTTGTCAGGTAATTCGCTCTAAATGGGATCATCACTGAACCTCATTTAAAAGTGATTGAGATCATAAACTCATCACTACAATGTTTACTGAGGTAATAAATCAAGTTAGAAGTAGGGTCATTTTCTCATCTGTAAGTGACTTTTTTTGGTTTGCAACCAGCCCCCTGCTGGTCATTAGATATATTGCAGGTTTAAGTCGCCAGCGTCACCCTGCACTGGCAATCACAACAGCGCCATATTGGCACTAAAGCATGCTTTTTTAAATTACCATTAGGTTGACAACATAGACATATTGGTTTTATTGGTTCGCGGGACAGAGCTGTCTCCTCCAATATGGCGCCGACGTTGACGTACGTTCCAGCGCTCAATGAGGCGTCTATGTATAAATGTCTATGGTTGACAAATGAGCAACTAACTAACGTGTCCTTGCACCAGTTGCATCCAAAAATGGTCGACAGCTGTTGTGCCCCAGGATGCCAGAATAGTTGAGGACAAGCAAAGGGGAAATCATTTTATGGGATTCCCAAAGATCCTGCAAGAAGGCAGATGTGGATTACTGCAAGAAGCAACCACGAAACAACGGAGTGGTGGGATGAAGAAACGGATTTCGCATGTGAAGCGATCACTTTATATCAGGTACAGAATCCAGCGTTTTCCAAGTGTAATGTCTTGTTTATGTTGCATGTTTTTAACACAATGTCCAACAGATTTCTTTTCATAAAGGCAAGTTTGGCTAATGTTTATAACCTGGATTACAAAGGGGTGTTGCCCATTCAGCACTAAAACTACTCACAACAATTTGTACCCCCTTTTGTACCCCTCCAGGCTCTTGTATGCTTTCAGTGACTCTCCAGAGTAGGACTGCGCCGATGTTTCAATGCTCGAAAAAAGCACACACCTGGGGCATGATCCGGGTCCGCGATATATAATCTGTCGAGTTTTGCCTTGTACTGGTCAATTTCTATCTGTTTAAAGTGCGCGGTAAACTCTGACGGCCTGAAATCAGCACTGGCACCAGTTTTCCTGCCAATATGGCGGCGTCCGGAGCTCCGTACAGTATATTCTTCTTTTATACAGCCTGCGTGCTCTGCAATATGCATACATATCTCCTCTTAAAAGGACTGCATTGAGAACGTAAAGCTGAGGTCATGCACCATCACCCTGAGACGGGTGAAGGAGGTGTCATTATGTCGCGTATTTTCCTAATGCCAAGCCGAAACTCCATTCAAACCAGTTACAAAATCTGACAGTAAAAACACTCCCCTCAACATGCGAAATAGTAACATCATTGTTCATCCCTGACGAGTGCACTCAGTAGGCCTCGTGTGGCCGTGCCCGCTGCGTATAGCCCTGGATTCAGTCTGCAGCTGCCCACCATTCAGTTTTCATCAACTGGGTGGCAAACAGTGATGAGGTCATTGAAATATGGCATCTGCAGGAACAAGAGCCCTCTATTTGTCGTCCTCATTCATATCAGATGAATGAATGGCTTTTGGGAATGTATCATACATGAGGGTGAAACTGCAAACTAAAAGAATAAGCCCCAAAGAGAATCTGATCTGCACACACTTGAAACACAAGCTTGTTATGGTCCTTATGGCTTACGACGTGTGCCAGAAATGATCATCGATCCTAGTGGAACTATCAAATTCTCAACTAGGAAAGTGTGGTTCACTTAATTTAGAAGTCTCTGAAACAGGAAGCGTAAAAAGATAATATCACATAAAAGATGTTGTTACTGCTCAGTGGGACATACACGGAGGTTAGAGACTTCCTACACTTGTGTGCGGCGATCTGTTAAAAGAGAAGAAACCCACAAAAACAACCGAGGCTTTCATTTTCTAATATTCATTTATTGTTCAATAAAAATAGATTTAAAAAAAGTGACGTGATGTCTCCTTCATGACTTTGCTTGATGGATCTGCCAACAGCTCCTTGTAAACATTGGGCTTTATTTTTTTTTTTTGGACTGGAAAGGGAATCCAAACCCCCTCCTTCCCATTCAGCACAATCTTGAGACGACAGCCGGCTGATCTTTGACCTCTGTTGTGACAATAATACCCCCCCACCCTCCCTCCTTTCACTTTCTTTCACTTTCTTTCACATTTAGGGCAAATACAGTACATTCATCCCCTGCTCTCGTTTGTCTATTTACAGTTTCTGGCTGTGTGATTTGTTTTTGCAGACGGCCCTCGTAAAAACTGCTTTAAACAATGTGAATAAAGAAGACATCTAAGCGCTAGCACAAGAGTTCAAGCCATCAGTAAAACCAAGTACAACTTATTATAACATCAGTTTGTCTTGAGACATCTTTATACAGTAGTTAGTTACACGTAAACACATCTTTGAGGGTGTAAGGAAATTAAACTCTGTAAACACTGTGAAACACCACTCCTCCTGGATTGCTACAGTAATCGAGGCCAGGTCCGCCGACCTCACTCATCAAGCGCTCCTCCTTTGGACCTTTCTGGTGCTACATTTGAAATTGCTGTCTTTACGATGGTACTATGTTGCTGAGCCTTGTTGACATTTTAGAGCATATACTTATCATACGCTGAAAAACAGTAGTTAGAAAAAAATAAATAAAACACATGAAGTTTCTGTTCCCATGATTTGCAGAGCTTTAACAATACAAACTGCTCTGTTTCTACTGTAGTGACTTGGAAACAGGCTAAAAAGTAAAGTTTCAGTTGTTAAGAGGCCGGTTACAATGTGTAGTGAGAACGAAGGCGGTTCAGATAAAAAGAATACAGGACGTGTAATGGAGACTTGTCACGGGTAACTCTCAGGAGACCTCTATTACCCTCTGGTTCTGGGCTGGTGCTAGACAGGCCACCATCATCATCATCACGTCACTTTGTGCACCTGTAAAAGTCTATGCTTTCAAATACTGTTTTTATTCTTGAAGCTCTCTCTAGTTTATTCTGAAATTCTTTCGAGGACCGAAGGGCAAGGAGACAGTTGTCCTCCTACTCAGACATCCTCAGTGTAGCTCTACTTCTACTTCTTCTTCGGCCTAGGCATATTGGACACTACACACGCTCTGTTGTTAGTTGGTCTCGTTGGTCGTGACAATTCACCCCACTTTCAAACTTTGGTTTTGAAATTAGGCATCGGTTCCCAACTCACTTTGCGGAAAGCAGGTATAACTTGCAAGGTACAGGTCAGCTTCAACAGCCAAGCTCTATAGCTGCTAGCATGTTAACTTCTGACTGCCCATAAACGGGCTGTTTTAATGAAAATGATATCTTGTCTGTCTGTTCTCTACAATGGAACGGATCAAACGGTGATCTGAACAGAGCTGGTGGAAGCCTTCTTCTGGGCGGTAGCTCCATTTGGGAGTCTCGTTCACTGCGTGGGAGACAGCCATGAATGCTTCCCATAGAAAATAACAAAACTGTAATACAGAAATTGGAAGTAATTTGAACTGAAGCGTTCTTAGATGTGGTTTTAAAACTTTGACTGGCTAGAAATTATGTTTGAAAGAATATTTATGTCATATTTTGAAGAAGGGAGGTTGGATTAAAGAGGTTTACTTGGTGCTATTCCCCTTGCTGTACTTGTGTTTTGAGGACAATTGTGGTTTGCACTTCTTCATTGTTGACTCCTCTCTTTGAAAACTGGTATACTGATGCCTTTGGTTGTCTCTGCCGGATATAACTGTTGATCAGGGCCAAAAATACGAATATGTATTTTAATTCATTTGGAACTTTAGTTAAGTTCTTCCATACCAAACGTATTCTGTAGTTTAGGAGACGGTTTGGGTTATGTCGTATTGTGTGTAACTCTGATTTGACATGCTGGACCTCTTAACAACTTGAGTCATCCCTTTCAGGGAAGAATCCTTCGGGGGACCCGGCTCTAGACTGAAGGGCACCGTTTTCCGGTGCATCTGGGAATACTACTGAACCAAACACAACAAAACACTGAACTGGTTAACTTTTAGCACAGCATGACTACAGTACTTTAAATGTACTCAGCACAAGTGTGGAAGGTTTACATGCTTTTCCCATCAATTAGAAAAAACAGAACGTAGAAAGTATTGCTTGTTTTTTTTTTCCCCCTCTGTTTTGAAAACCCAAATTAGCTGGTTTTATTTTGTGTCTCTTCACAAGATATGAGATGATCGTATCAGTCAGCTACACTATGATTACAACTACTATACAGAGTTGCAGAAGGGAGAAAAAGAGCACCAGAGAGTTAGTGCCAGGTTCTACAAGATGCAGCCGCCACCCTCCTCCTCGCCCTTTCTTTCTAACTCTCTATCATGCTCTCTATTCCTTGCTTGGCAGCTTGCTACCAGACAGTACAGTAGCCAAAAGCAGTTGAGTGACAGGCTGATGGGCCAAATCGCTGGGTCGACTGCGTCCCCAAGCGGAGACGCCAGCCACCTCTGTACTCCTCTCTTCCGTCCCGCATTCTGGGCCAAGTCCAGGGCCCACATCCTGGGAACATGGGGCCGGGCGGCTGCAGCCGACAGCTCTTTGGGAACGACACAATGAGAGAGTTCATAGGAAAAGCAGTGTCCGCGTGTGGCTGAGGAGGCCATGATGCTGCCCATGTCATTTTGGCAACGTGCATGGCCCGATGTGCTGGCGTCAATCATGCCAGAAGTCAAAGTGAAGCTCCATTAATCTCTCTCAGCATCCCGATCTTTTGCCCAATGATTTCTGGCAGCACAAAAAACGGGGTTCTCTTTGTTCCACTTTGTTATTGTTCATTTGGTGTCCATATGAGGGTCTCTGATGTTCATAAAAAAAGGTCCTACTTATGGGAGAACAGATTTCAGGGAAACAGATTCTCAGAGTGGCATTCAGATCACAAGAACGAAGCAGAAAATATGAGCTGCGGTTAAGCACGATATCACAACAGTGAGAGTGAAAAGAGTGAGTTCGGGAGCCTGTGGACAGAGTGACAGTTCCTCAACTGGAAAACACATTTATCAAAAGAGAATCTGAACACGACATCAGCTCTTTTCTTCTTTGCCCCTTCTTTGACTCTTGGAAGTGTCACACTGTGGTGGCCCGGCTGTGTTTGAGTGCTAGTGGTGAATACTCCTTAATGCGAACGCACAGCTTGCCCCTCAGCCAGGGGTTTTGGAGCTCCAGAGGACAGAAGTCATCCTGAAGCCACTTTTCTCTATTGTCCACCACCAGAACAAGGCCAAAGTGCTTAAACTGTTCAGGACTGTAGTAAACACATTGCTCCTGTTCGTCGCCGCCCCCGCTGCTACCCAGCATACGCCGAGACACAATGTTCATCTCCTGAACTACCAGCTGGACCATCTCCCGCGCTGATGTGCCTGGAGTTGCACAAAGCTGAAATACAGGGGGGAGAAGTTTAGCTTTTGTTGGCATGAGCACAAACAGAGCAACAGTTTCACTTTAAATTACTCCATGTCAAAATGTCAAAACATACCAATACCTTGACACTGGTCTCCTTGGGAAGGCCTGTATGATACTGAGGGTACACTCTGAGTGTGGCATGACAGCCTTTCCTGAGAGCAGCAGGTGATGGTGAAGAGAGTCTCTGGGTGCCGCTGTCCTCTGATAATGTACGCGCTGGTGGAAGCTGTGGTAGGCAGCGCTCAGCAGAACAACAGCGGTCCACTGATGAGGGCCGGTGCCATCTTCTCTGCGGTGAAGTGGAAGGGGAAGGGCAAGTGGTGTGGGAGTAAGGCTGGTGGTGGGCTGAGGTGGCGGAAGGGAACTCTAGACTGCTAGTTCTCACACAGAAGGCTTGTCTCTTCTCTGTGATGTGCAGCAGCTCGATCTGTCTGCTGGGCAGGATGAAGTCACTGTCAAATAGCTCCGGGGCCCGTCTCCGCCGATCTCCTCCACACCGACCACCTCCCCCTCCTCCACACCTCTCACCTTCCCTCCCGCGCTGCTGCTCTGACGCCTGCAGGACATCCGGGGTAGAATCCCTTAGAGCTCCACGCCCGCCCCCGCCGAGACACATCCCTCCTCCTGAACTGCTCCCATCACTTCGCAGGAAACCACGGGGTTCCATGGGTGCGGAGGATGAGAGAGGCGAAGGGGGCAGCAGGTCCAGCTCACGGGGGCTCTGGGCACGACTGGAGTCATAGTCGCTGTCAGTGGTGAGGAAGACTTCAGAGGAGCCTTCCTCATCAGATAGGCCGGCAAAATCTAAAGGATGTGACAAAAATGGAAAGAAATGGCAATAAAATACCCAAATATGAGAATTTACAGATGGGAAAATGTACATTTATAACCGTATCATATAACCACGGGATCAGACATGTTTCTGACCTGAATGCTTGTGGCAGGGTTCGGGTGAAGGCATCGGGGAGGGCATGAAGTCTGGCTGAGAGGAGGTGGAGAGAGGCTTGTCGGGCATCACTTCCTTGGAGAAATCGATAATCCAGCTTATAGAGATGCCTCCCGTTGGCTGCTTGTAGCGGGCATACTGCAAGGCATCCATAATCCACCTTGCATCCCGCCATACCTCCTCCATTTGCTGCCATTTAGATCAGACACACTGGATTATTTCAGTTCTAGATGCTTCAGCAGTGAGACATGTAACTAAATATTCCAGCTATGTCGCGTTTCATTTGTCCTTACAGCCTGGTCGAAGACAATTTATAGTCATACCTGTATGTGTTCCTGGACCTGCTGGTGTTTCTTCTTGGCAGCAAGGAGCTCGGCTTCAGAGAAGGCCTCCCGCAGTGCCTGCTGGGACATGAGGGACTCCAGCTCCAGCAAAGCGGACACCCTGCAGTACTGGCCAATGAAACTGGGGCAATAGGCATTAAAGTGAACTGTGAAAGAAAGGGAATAGGATAAAACAAAAGGGATATAAAACTATCTGCCAGTAAAGACAGAAACATATAGAGAAACAGCAGTTAGTGTCAGATATTTGCTTAATATAGCGCAGTACTGGATTATCGGATTGACTTGCCCAAAATTTGATATACTCACCGAGTTCAAAGATCTGCAAGGGGAGCGTGAGGAAGCCGGAGCGGGGGGAGTATGGGTTATTCTGACCAGGAGCTGTGCACACTTCATCTGAAGGTGGCAGAAGGAGCAGGAAGGACACTTTCTCACCGAACTCCAACACTTCTTGGCTATAGATACGGAAGTCCTGTGCCTAGACAAACAGAACCACAGACATCTTAGTTTATGTCTTTAAAGACCCTAAAGACATAGCATAATTCTAATACTAGACAGACTTTTATGTTCTAAAATGTCTTATTTTCAAGGCCACTTCTGCTTTTCTTTGATAAACAGTAGTGAGGAATGAATAACTGGCTGCACATAAAACATACAAAAGTCCCAGTTAAAGAGTTCTGATCTCAGACTGCCAGGCCACCATGAAGTCAGAAACATATCTTGAAAGTACAACCAGAGGCTCGATCTCCAATCGTAAGAAATATGTGTCTCCGTGGTTCTCTGAAATTAGGGGTTATTTCATATCACTAATACACTTTGGGCTCGTTTGCACAACAGTAGAGCAAAATGATCCCAGTCATAAAGCTATATTTTGCTTTTGGTGGTTTCCATCGCTGGAAAAAAACACATTTTCTTTCTGCATTGTGATAAAACTCCAATCTGCTGATATGTATAATAAAGTTCCTAGCTGTGTAACTTTTTGTAGTACATAGCAGCAGTAAAGTTATGTATGGTGCTTGTGTTGGAATAGTGGGTGGTACAAGTCAAATGGACAATGACTGCCATTGTGCAGGAATTCAGACCATGTTCTTTCAGAGAAATCATGTAGAATTAGTGGTCTAACCAGAACTGGCTCCATATCCATTGGAATTATTTCAAGAGCTTTGTGCTTTTGCTACTGTCTGACTTTGGAACTTGACTGTATACTTGTATCCACGGTATCAATCAAAATCAGTCATAGTAAGCAAAGTGTTGCACACAGTTTCAGCATGACCCTGATCTTGCTCCAACCTGATTGCCAGGGACGTTGATGTGAGCCATCAGGTCCTTGATGGCACTGCGCAGGTCCTGCAGGAGGCGGTGGGGAGCGCTCTGTACGTCGTGGTCCATTTCCAATGACTCCTCCAGAGAGCTGAGGGCCTGCAGCCACTGCCACTCCTCTCTAAAACACCACAGATATCTTTTAATTGCTTTGCCGGTTCATTTAGGTTGATGGGTGACCAACATGGACACGGTTTCAACCCACTGCATCACTTTAAGTGCAGCTTAAAGTGACCTCACCTTGACACATTGCTGTTGTCCCTTATTTTGGTGTGACAGAGTACGTTGGGGAGTTTCTGGGGTACCAATGCTCTTATCTGCTCCACCGATGTACACAATTTCAGGTAGCCCAAGTATAATCCTGGAGGCAAAAGCTTCCTGCTGCGCCTGTGATACGCCAGCTTCTCCTGGGAACAACAGGTGGACAGAGACTTAGTACGTACGGTAGCATTGACCTGGGTTGAAAGTGAGCCGATACTCATTCTAGTTTGCTCTCCACAATCATCCTCACATTCAGTCAAATAGGGTTGTTTTCATGCTTTGCTCTTCAGTCTAAAGTTGTTCTGACATGTTTAAAGTGGAAGCCGGCACTGCAAAATGGCCCATCAGCACATTTTTGTGCATTTCATCATACAATTTGTTCGGAACTGGCCACAAAACAAATATTTCAGTGAACTGTGGTTTTGCCAAAGGGAGTCTCCACCATTGTTTTGGAACCACAGAGCCAAACCAATGTACACTGGAGACAAAGCAGCATTGCAACAATGGTATCAGGTTTACTGGGCTATTTAGACAAAAATCAACTGGTGGTTTAGTTTCAGAATATTTCTTCTTTTTTTTTTTTTTTTTTTAACAAAACACACACACGGATAAGGTTGCGTACAATAAATAAAAACAGTGACTAAATTATTAGCATTGCATCCAAAATGCTGAAATTCAAATGGTCAAACCGCTAATGCCCAAATAAACTGCCGTAAAAGAAAAGTAACACGCTCAACGTTCATGCTGAGGTGGCATCCAGTGTTTGAGCTGAAATCTTAATTGATCTGATGCATAGTCTGTTCGGTGTGTCCTCGCAAAGAAGGTGACAAATGAAAGAGTAGTGTCATGATGATTAATGTTTGCCTAAATAAAGAGTGTCTGCACAAGCAGCACTTGTAAGTGGAAACACATTTCAATTTACAGTCCTATTGTTCCAGCCACAGAGTCTCATGTTTTTCATGTCCTGTTTGGTTTTCTGTGAATGAGAGTTTTGAAAACATTACAGCAATTTCAATAAATATTTAGGGACATCTAGTTGTTGACAAAGTCCCTTACACTACACTCTTTAATCTGGGCAAATCTGTGGGTAATGAAAAATGCCAGGAATGAGCCCGACTGACCGACAAAAGCTGCTGACAGAATTCCTGCCTGCCGTGGAAGCACTCTGTCTCCAAAACAAAATGCAAAAATAACCATTTTTCCGAAACCGATGTAACTTCCTGTCATTGCCCATTTATTCTTGTAAGACTCACATGGAGCGTAATGAGGAGCATGTCCAAAGCAGTGGGCTCTTCAGGCGACGAGATGGACTTCCGCTGGAGCTGTAGTTTACAAAGCTGCGTCCAGCGTACCCCATCCAGGTTGGGAGAGGCATTCATGTCCTTCAGGAGCACCAGCAGGGCGTTTCCATGCTTGTCTTTAATTGGCTCAAAATAAACCTGGCCAAGGTCCTGGGTTCCCAGCGTTCCCTAATGAAAGTCATCAGATAATATTAACACTGTTGTGACGCTGTTCAGGAGCTGGATGGAAGAAAGAAGACTCCAGACTGAGGTTGACATGAGTTTTATGATACAAACCTGTAGATGTGAGACAGCCTGCAGCATCTTGAGGCGCGTCTGCAGGGTACAGGAACAAGACGACTGGGATGGACCGAGACACTGCTGCAGCCAGGAAATCTCCTCCCATAGATAGGACACCTGGACGGGATTCATACATACAACAGTGTCTTTGTTTTATTTTCAAACGGGTCAAGGTCAGTATTGAACAATTTAATACTATTTATGTAAATTATTTAAAAAAAAATAAAAAAATCCAACCTGTTTACCTTTGTAAACCATAGAAAGTCCTGCATGAGTGAACTGGAGTAGGAATCTTCAATCTCCACGATGGGAATCTGGTCCTCTGGTGTGACCAACACGTTGTCATCTCTGTAGAATATGGACGTCAAATAGAGACCTCTGGAAAGTAAAGCAGAAATAGTACATGTGTTAGGTTTATTTATTACAGCCCTGACAGGTCATAATATGAAAATAAATACACATAATGATGAGAATGGGACGTAAAAGCTTTCAGCTGGCACGAAATCTCTGACACACTCGCACAACATAAAACCAAAACATCTGTGATATTCAATCTAGACATTAGCTCCCTTTTACACCACACTTCATAAACAAGTGCACATGTACCTTTTCAAGCTTTTGACAAATTTGCTGGTGGGCTGAAAGAGGTGGCGCAGGCTTTTGGACACTGAGTGCTTCCTGCCTTGTGCTGGAGCTTTGCACTGTTCTGTGTGAAAAGAGACATGACTGTGTTAATCCCACAGCAACAGAGTTAGATTACTTGAATGAATATGATGATACCCTGATGCTAAACACGAGTGTGCTTAAAATCATTATTAGACATGGTGCTGACTGGTTGTCACGTTTCCCTGCTAAATGAATGCCTGATTCTGTCCTGACTGACTCTAGAAATATTTCAGTCGGTGTCAGGCCGTTGCCTAACTGACAACAAACCTGACACGTTCAACAACATGGTTGGAATGGAATGTTTTTTGACATTTCATGCTGTCCAGTGGCGCGGCACCATTTGACAGTCATGCAGGCAGCCAACGGCAGACTATGGGCCTAGAGGGAACCACTAGCTCTCAAGTCCCAGAGGGCCACTAACTGTGTGGATGTGTGTGTGTGTGTGTTTACCTGTGCATACTATAGCTGCTGGAGCATGGCATGCCTTGAGCTACAGCCGTATGCATGGAGCCATGGAGCTGTAGTAATTTGTGTGTGTACGTCTGTGTGTGTCTTAACCCTTTGCCACTCACTGACAGGGAGGTCAGTTAAGTCTGTGGGGACATGTTTATTTTTAGTGGGCCAGGAGGGGGTTGGAGGCGAGAGAGGGAGGTGCGCGCGTGTATATAAATGTATGTGTGTGTTTGTGTGGGTACTTGTTGGTGAGATAACGCACCTCCCAACTCATTAGAAACCCTGAGTCCCAAAACCCCTTCACAGATTCCCTCCCCTCCCCTCCCAGGTGATCTTACTCTAGCCCTCGGCCACTTAAAGTCAATAAATCCCCCCATTTAAGGCCCGAAAAGAACTAATTTTCTCTTCAGGTGGACGAGTCGAGGTGGAGTAAGAAGAAAAAACAGCACCCTTCGACCCCTCTCACCTCCCCAAATTTCTCTCCACTCGCGACTCTGTTCAGCCCCAGTCCTCCTGGCCTCAGTCCCTGTTTGACACTGAGTAAGACAGACAAGTAGGGCCGATTGCTGGGGTGCCTGTGTTAGTCAAGGCCTCTTTCACAGTTTAATTAATAGTGTTTGGACAAGAGGGAGAAGGTGGTGTGGGCTATAAGCTGGGCTGCGATGGGGGGTGCGTACATGGACATGTAGGAGAGAGTTGAAAGCGAGAGCATGTACTTGGAATATTTGCGTCTGTTCATGTACATGTGTATCTGCGTGTGAGCCTGTCTATCTTTACGCGCGTGTGCGTTTATCTGTGGACAGCAGACAGGACGACTGGTGGGCTGCGGGGGGCGAGGGGGGGGGGCGGCAGTAGTCAGTGTTAATTTATGCCCTCCCCAGACTCCAGCTCGGGACTTGTCTCTTACAGGAATAACAAACATGACCCCGGGACACGCCACCTCGACTACCGTGCCTGAACTCTCAAGCTCAATCAGTCGCCGTCTGACGAACCAAGAGCCACTCAATACTGACTATTATATTGCATCTCGTCCTGTTGCAAATATGGTCTGGCCACAGTGGACAATAGTAAGTGGACGAGTGTGTTTGGGCGTGTGGGTGTGAGAGAAAAAGAGAGACAACTTGCTCAATGCTAAATGCAGTTTGCTGTCATGTAAAAAAGTCAGTGTGGACAGGTTTTGACACTTATGGGACCAGCTTACAGCCAGCAGTGTTTGGGGATATAAACAGCTTGAGTGTGAGAGGGGTTGATCTGCATTTTGTCACAGAGAGAGAGGTATTCAGCCGAGGAAGGGCTGAGTCATGGAAAGACTCATAAGGGGGTGGGGGGGTTGTTGAGGCAGAGGGGAGGGTATTATTTTTGAGGTGGCATGCCATCTTAGTGTGTACGGCCCCTGAAGTACTTGTCGTGCCTGAGATTGTAAAGTGTCTGTCAAGGTGAGATGAAACACAGCAATCGGTCAGACGTGTTACACCTGCAAACTGATCCGTCCATTTCAGTTTTTGTTTGCACCAAGAATATTTCTGCAACATGAACTAGACTAGGCTATTAAAAAAAAAAAAAAAGCAGTTCTGTTTGTTTAAAATGTGACGGGTGTAGTAAAAATGACAGAAGCTCAGGTTAATGTCAGAGGCTCACGCTTCCTCAACTGATACCTGTACTAAAAACTGATCTTAAGGTTAGGGTCAAGTGTATTTGTAGTCATCAAGTTGTTATTTTAAACCACAGTTTAACACACCAAGTGTAACATGTGCTCATGTAGTTCAATGAGTACAGCAAGTCACTATCACTTCCAGGTTTATGGGTTTGAGTTTCACTTGGGGTCAACCATGCAAATAGTTAAAGCTCTCGTATTACTGTCCAGTCTTTTGGGTAAACACGCCCATCAAATCGATCAAGAAGTTGTTGATACCATGGCAGACACAGTGGCGGTGAGCTTCTTTTATCTGCCCCAGGAGCTGGTCGAGAGCCTCCTTCTGGCCTCTCTGACGTGGAGCGCGGTTATCGATATCCCTCCAACCTGCAGTCAGATGCAAGAAAGAAAAATTGTTATGTTCTGGATTTACATACTCTCTAGGTAGGTCTCCTCAGCTAAATGGAAGGAGCTGGTTGGTGCATCACATTGGTCCACACCGAAATATTTCAGCTGCTATTTGATGGATTGTCGAGAAAATTGTAATGACATTTATGGTTCCCAGGTCAGAATTGTTTTTTTTTTTCCAATACATGGCTTAGATTACAGATTTAAGCTCATGTTTTGTGTTAAGTGCTAAGTGCTATGTTACACTGACTTATACCAAGGAATAGTGCCTCTTTTATTCCTAAAGAAAGCCCCTGTTTCAGCAGCACATAACTTGGGTTGATCGGGTACTGGGAATGCCAAACTAGCGTCTTCCTATATCTAGATAAAGAGCCATAGTTGGTGGAGATGATGCTTAAAGGTGTTGGAAGAAAATTGGGTACGATAAACTGGGAGAAGCGGAACCACACACTATGGGTCTTTAGCTAGGTATAAGAAGCAGATTCTTAGGTTGACTTTTGGTTGATGGCACGAATATGGAAAATAAAAGGCTGCAAGACAGTTGCCAAGCTGGCCTTCTTGTTATCCGACTGGTAAAGAATATTAGTTAGCTTGCCATGTCTTGCATTATTGACTAGTTTCTGCCAAGTCAGTACATTTCAGCAGAGGTTGGGAGTCTAGGTTATATCTGATAGCGACCCAAAAACTCCTGACTTGGTCGTATTCCCGAGGCTACCAATAGTAGGTAAGCCTGACACACAACTTAGCAAACAGTACTAGAGTACTATAATCTGATAGACAGAGCCACTGAGCACCACTGCTACTGGACACCTTGGACATATCTGGGCTCAGAACTCAAGCATGCACTTGTATACAGAGAGATTCAAACTCTGGTAAGTTGACACAACTCATATTGCACTACACCTCCAAAAGCAAAAAAGTGATTGTATTTTATTGTATTCCTCTATCTTTGTGTTTATCTTTATAAGTTACCATGTTCTTCTTTCACACTTATATTAAAATTCAATTTAATTAACTGTACCATAAACACACACTTCGCCTTCCCTCCTCATAGGTGATAGCACCGGAGGATGTGTCAGCGATAACCCACCCCCCTACCACCATCACCTCCTCTCCTCTCCTGCTTCCCTACCCCCACTCCCTCTCCTGGAGCCCCCCGGAGGGCGCGTGGGGCTGAAACACGGTGAGCTCTATTCCCGGAAAGGTGCCTGTCCCGACAAGACAAGCGGGCCCTTTAATGGGCGTCCACGGCCCGGTATAAGGCCCCCACTGTTGGGGACGTGCCGCGCGCTACAGCACAGACATGCAAATATTTCCAGTGGTAGGCCCAAATGGAAAACACAAACACGCAACATCGAAATTAGCTCGGAGAGAGGGCAGGAGGGAGGGAGGGCAGGAGGGAGGGAGGTGGGATAGTAGAAAAAAAAAGAGAGGGGAAGCCTAGTTTTTCTAAAAAATGAAGACACGCATACACAAGCACGCTGGCTGAAAAACAGTGTGCGCTGATGAGGACAAACATGTTCATGTGTTGCCCAGATGTGCCATGAGTGTGCCAACACTCCCACAATGATAGTACCTGGGTTCACTCTCTTACAGTAGGTGTACCAACTTTAAAGACTGCATGTGCTTCACACAAACAGCAGATAGATAGATAGATAGATAGATAGATAGATAGATAGAAGGAAAGGGAGAAAGAGGATCAGAGCTGTAGTGGTCAACACCTCAGCTGTTGCACATGACTTCACGGTTAATTTCTTGGCTGAACCCAGGAAGCTTCTTCTGCCAGGGGGGGCCATCCTGAGGCTATGGTTACATTCACTGACATCCGCAGTGGGGGTCCCAAAGCCCACCTGACCACCTGACCACCTGGCCGAGTTTTCACCCCTCCAAAGCATTTAAACCAACGTCACAATGACATTGGAGTAACCAAATCAATTGAGTGAAATGAACCAATGTCCACGTGGTCGTACGTAAGCGGCAGCTATGACAATTGCTTCATCCATGCAGGACACACACACACACACACACACACTTTACGTCCGGTGTGAAAACTATTTTGCAGTGGTGTTAATTTAATGAGGCCAGCCAAAACCCTTCAGGGGTTGTTTGGAACTGTTATAAATTTCTTTATGTTTTGCTTCATGTAACGTTCAGGCACACGCATTTAACCCACTATGGAGACTTACTGGAAGGTGCAGAGCAGACTGGGGTGGAAACTTGTGGAGGCCCCCATCCCTTCATGTTGTAGGCGGACACCTGTACGTAGTAATAGGTCCCCTGGAAAGACAGGAGACGTGAGAGTTAGGGTGCAATTTAGATGTAGGCACTATGACTAAAAGAAAAGTGTCTTTGTAAATGCACATATGCATAAAACCTTTTATGAACATGTGTAGGAGGGTGAAGTGGACTCGAAACTCTGTCTGTCTCTGTGCTCAATGTGCAGACAGCAAGCCTCTGTCTCTCCTTTCTCAGCCAGATCAATCAAACCAGCCGCCAACACTTTCTGGCCTCGCCTTGACCCCTGTCTTGTGACAGGAGTGAGCCTTGGCTGGTAGCAGGGGTCTTAAATGGGGGAAGGGGTTTCTCTCACATGATAACAAACAACCAGTGGAGTGTCCATTTGTCTACATGCCCGCTTTAAAATGCCAAACATAAATCAGGTGGCAGGCTACCAAGCTGCTCTTTTAATTATTCTGGAGGCTGTCTTGCAACTGTTGCTTATGAAGGGTCAGGAGCCAAGACTTTCAACAAATAGCAAATAAACTGTGTTTTCCAATTGTGTTTGGAGCCGGGTCATAAGTCTCTCACAGCAGTCGTTTGGGATTGATGGTGGCTAAACCTTGTGTGTGGAGTTCGATGTAATAAAGAAGAGTCACTTGGGAGATGCTTTTAAATATCAAATGTTTCAAGCTTGTGTGTAAATAATATGTGGGAGAACAGCCTCGAAATGTTTTATCGGTCAGCGCCAACAGATGGAGAAGCTACAGCTTAGAGTTTTTTTGTTATCCATGAGCTACCATATAAAGCTTGATCGCCTCTGTTTTAATCTGGCAGTAGGAAGGAAATACGACATTTGCTGTGGAAGGGTGTTGGAGAGAAGATAAGTACATGGACGCAAGTCTGATCCAAAAATGGCTCAAAGTCACATTTACTGCTGTACAAAAGGAAATAAAAGAGCTTTCCTGATTTATATTGACTGTTTAAAATAAACCACTGATTCAATAGTTCAGACAGTGAAAAGATGTGGCGGAGAAAAAGATTCTAACTTACAGAAGTGAGTCCAATGATGTTGCACTGTAGTTGATTGGTGTCATCCACTACCATCTCACCCAGCAGAGGACTGAATGAAGGAGAACTGCTCCAACTCACTTCATCCACACACACACACACACACACACACACAAACATTTTTAATTCAATTAACAAAAGATATACATCAATCTTATTCATGTTAATCAGAGAAATAAATATGAGACTTCCAACATTTTAGTATGATAAAATGTGAACTGCCTTCATTGCATTAAATTCACAAACTCTACATGTTGTAAGACATGCAGTATTAGAGTGTTTTGTTCCGAATGAGAAGGTAGGTCGGGTGTGACGGCTGACCTTTGTACTTGGTAACCACAGCAGAGTTCACACAGAGAGGCTCCTGGAAGTCAACTTTGAGACTGGTGCTGCTGCTGACAGAGAGGCGAACCACACTAGGAGTATCTGGAGGATCTGGGTGGGCAAAGAAACAGATGGAGGCTCAAGTACATAAACAGGTAACAACAAGCGTGCTAAGATTCTACACAACATGTTGCAACTCTTATGGTGGAGTGAGAACACACAGTCATCAACAATGCACTCATCAGTTTGAGAAGTGGTTTTAAAAAGGAGTCAAATAGTGGGCGCTGGTGAAATTAAAGCAAATTACACACAGAATCTGGGCAGCTTCCATCAGCTGTGAGAGAACTCTTTTGAAAAGACATTCTTACTAGCATGTTCAAAGCCTGTCTGCATGCGTCGGAAGAGTCGGAGCCTCCACTCCCAGGCTTTTAGCTGCCTCTCCCGGTCGGATCCCTCTCGCTCGCCGGGACCTTCGTTCCGCACCTGGGCCTGAAGCTCCAGTACCCGCTGCTCAGCCTCCTGCACTAAGGTGGCCAAATGCATTGCTCGGCCCTCCAGGCTCACAACTAAGAACGACACAGGAGATGTAGTGAGAGAGTCAAAGTATGCATTCAGTAGAAGAGTTTTATCTACTCTAGGTACATGTTCATGAGAACTATTTTGACAGAGTTGGTGCAACTTATACAGCAGTAAAAGTTCTTTACTACTATCTCACTTAATTTAACTTTTATCAAGTGCGTTAAGAACTCTCATACTAATATGGCAAGAAACCCATTGCCTGCGATGTTGTAAATGGCTTTCGCAGGCTATTCTTTTTAATGTCTTTGTTTGCCAAAATACTGCGGCAGATTCCTCAATAAACTTCATTTAATGTAACTAAGCAGCCTCTCTTTAGGGATGACATCACCCAGAAAATGACACAGAAAATGGGGCAATGAAAGTGAGAGGGGTGAGGGAGGGAGGAGTATTCTTCATATGCGGTTATAAGGGAGCACAAAATGGTGGGAACGTGCATAGGCTTCGTTTTAAACTGCCATTGTAAAAACTATTTTTCTGCAAAACTCGTGGAAAACTCTGCATAACGGATCTATTTATATAATGCACCACAGCCCCGTACAGCCATCAGAAGAATGTTTTTTCTCAAAGGGGGTAGGGTGTTACTAAAACACTGTGAACAATGATGTTTAAAGCACCACTACAGTAGATGAGATGTAACACCCAATGAAAATATTCAAACCATAGCCGCGCGGTCGGTGATAGTGATTTGTGGCGGCGTAACATAACACAGAGACCAAAGAGGTTCAATCGCTCCAATTGCGAATGCATACAGATCATTGTAAATAAAAGTATGTAACAGGTAATGTCAAGCTGTTCAGGTCACAAAGGACAGTAGAATACTGTACTCCTTCTTTGGTGGCTGGTCATTTCTTGGCGTGTTTGGGACTGGTGTGTGTCTGTGTTTAGTCTGTGTGGTCTGTGTTTGTTCATTGTAGATTCCACTGTTGAGCGTTAGATTCCACTGTTGACAGTAAGTTTAAAGCTCCGTGTCAAAATGTCCATCTGGGTGTTTAATTCTGCGGCTCCCTCTGTGTCTCCACAGCGGCTGCGAGCTTCTCTTTGAATATGAGCGTCTCTTCTGGGTGTCAGTTTTGTTGTTGTTTTCAGCCGCTTGTGCAAAGACGTAAAGGCGGTTGGTCACTTTTGAAGGGGATTAGGCGAGGGGGCAGAGTTGAACTATAAGGTTAAGGTTAGGATTATTAATAAGGGTCTCTGGACCAGGAATGTTGGATGTTAAAACAATAATAATAATACTGGTCCACTTTGATTTACATTTCCAGCACATCCAGGCCTTGAAACATGTCCAGAGGCTGTCACCAGTGTGTATGTGTGTCTTGATTTGTCCTTATTTCACATCAAGGCTGCGATCCTCAGCAGTACATTTAAGTCGCTTTTTCTTACTGAGCGCCACCAAGAGATTTATAATGTCAATATGCAGTTCCTTCAGAGCATTTGTTTGATCGCCTTTGTCTGCCCCTGTCTCTCTGGTGACCACACACTGTGAAGTCATGCATGGCAATATCAATAAGCACCAGAATCAATTCCTTTCTAAGTCCAAGAAAAACGTCTGCAGTTTGATTAGAACGCGCTTAGAGAAATAGAAAGAAAGCTTTTACGCTCCTCAGTGCAGTTATTTGCTCATTTTCTGTCTCTGTTTTAGTCTTTTGCACGTACACACGCACGCACGCACAACTCACACCGTCTCATGAGTTATTTGGGTTCTGGAGCGAGAGAACAATCAAAGAGCAAACTTCAGTAAACACCACTTTCCATTCAAGTGTTTTCAGTTTAATGATACCTTTATAAGACGTCTGGCTCAGCTCTCGAAAATGTGTGTGTGTGTGTGTGTGTGTGTGTACAAGTACAAACACAAACAGCCTGGGAGCCTCACTGGCGAGTTCTAATCATTAACAGAGGAGGGGAGCGGAGACTCACCAGATCACAGACAATGAAAAGTGCTTACGAAGATGACTAATATTGCATCATGATTACCAGCCCTTCATTGCCTTTAATATGTTTTCACTGCCAGCAGAAAACAACAAAGATATGCGTGAGTTCGTGAATACACTGGGGATAAATGCATTACTGGTGTGAATGATTGTGTTATGAGTTATGCGTCGTTGCTTTGGGCAACACCTGCGGTTGCTTGGGTGGCAGTTGCCGGCTGCAGGTTCCCGGAGAACCTCAAACAAACACTTTCTGGTATTATTTCTGAGACGTGCTACAGACTGGAAGCAACAAAGGAAAAGCCGGCAGTAAGCAGCGGATGTGAATTTGATCCTCACACGCATCATTAGCTTGTAAAGTGTATGAGTTGTTACTGACAGGAGACAACTACACATGTATTACCACATATCACACTAGAGCTGCCTGATGGAAGCCGAGGTAACAATTGCTACAGGACCTACTGGAAAGTTTTATTAACAAAAGTAAAGCATTAAGGAACAGAGTGAATATATGGAAAAACTATTGCTCTCACCAGTGTGGAGACATTGCAGTGAAAAGATATTTAGTAAACTTCAGAAAGTCTGTGTAACCTCCTTTTAAAATATGTTCAGTGTTTAATTTAGTTAATGAATCATGAAAAGTCTCATTATAATGTGGATAATACTACAATGTGTGTATCAAACAGATGCAACTACACAGCAGGCTTGCAAAGCGTAGCGTAATTTGCGTATAAATTTGAAGTTTTGACTTGTTCCACAAACGACGTGGTTCTCTACTCACAGTGTGGGCTTTCCTTGGCACCGGCTCGCAGCAGAAGCTTGGCCATGGGCACGTTATTGGTCATGATGGCGATATCGAGGGGCAAGAGGCCCTCACTGTTTGGAGTGTTGAGGTCCAGCTCCTCCAGACTGTACTGGGACAGAAGCAGCTGAACCAAGTCCAACTCCTGGTGCTCCACCGCCTCAAACAAAGCTTCGTTACTCTGGAACTGTCACACAAAGAAGACTCACATTTTAACCATGATGTGAGACATTTCAGCTTTTATCAGGGAATGTATAACTCACTCTACACCCACACTATGTTTGTCTATACACCTTTGGTCTGGGTTTACAGCAGTTGGATAGTTTGGTGTGCGATGGCACTGCTTTAGATTCTATCCAAGGATTATGTGTTTTCCCTGACTATTTTTAGACTACAATGTTTCTGGGCTTATTATTTTTTCCTTCTCGTTCTCTCTCTGACTTACTATGGTGGTTTTGCGAAGTCTCTCCTTGTCTCCTCCCCGTCCTGACACCACACTACTGTCCTCCAGGGAAGGGGGGTTGGTGCCCACGCGGAACTTTCCAGACAAATTGCGGTATAGGCGGCGGGCTGCGCTTGGCGAGGACAGGCTGGCTGACTTGCGTGCCGAGGGCGGCTGGTGGGCCTGGTCCCCTCTCATCGGCTGCGTCATCTTGGTAGAGTCAGCCCTGAAGGAGAGATGGGGGACAGTTGAGTTTGACATCTGGTACAATGCATAGTAGCAGAAATGGGAGAAAGTAATTGATTCTACTATTAAAAACAAAAGGCCCCTCTATTCTGACTATTAAGGTAAAAAAGTTTCTTTTAAAACGCCAATTCTCTCCAGCAGTTTATCTCCATAAACGGTGACTTGACAAAAGCTTCTTGTCACGGAAGTAGATGAAACACAGTAACGCACCCTAGTAAAGATCTGAAATTCTACTCCACAAGTTATTCAGTAAACAAGTTCATATTCTGGCTCTGGGGGAGCGTGCATAAAATTCATGGGGATGAAAGTGAGACGACTGTTTTGAGAATCTTAAGCATCAGGGTCTTGCATGACTCGCACTGTGCAATATATCCGCTGTGCAGATCAGTTGTTGAAACATATTTAATGTCTAGTGTTGATGTAACACTATGTATTGCAGTGCCTGTCAACATTTTCATATTGTGATTCTGTAAAGTTAGTCCGACGCTGAACAGCTAATCCAAGTTTTGCCTTTCTACATTTTATAGGATTATCAAGGGGGAAGAAAGCAAATACAAATGTGGTCACTGAAAGAAAAACACTGTTAGATAGTTTAAAAACTGAACACCCCTGGGAGAGGGGCCCAGAACACCAGTGATCTTTGGCATGGTGATAAATTACACTGATCTGCCAGATGGGCCTCATGCTGGCGTACTGGTCCACAGTCACAGGTGCCATTCTGAACCGGTAATGCCTGTCTGGTAGCCGGTTAGACAATGCTGCCTTGTAACGTCCTCTCTTTCTCCAAGAAGACTTCTTGCCATCACTGGTATGATGATCATACCGCCCCTCTCCATTCTGCCATGGGAACTATGTAGATGCAGATTTCTAGGGGGAGTCTGCTACATCTTTTCACACACACTCAGCTGCTGAAGGAAATGTCAGCAGGACTCTAAAGGCGATGGTGACAGACTCCGTGCCGGGTCGCACCAAACAGAAGCAGAGAGATAAATGAATTCCTCAAGGATGTATTTTGAACAGCTTCTGCTCCCGTTTGTCCGACCTCTCATAATATCATTTGAAATTGTTTCCCCTCTAATCATCTCCTCTGGCTTTCTTGATTCCTGCTGCTGCTTTTATACTTTATCTCCTTGTCGCCTCCTTTTCTTAACATCTTTCTCAACATCTATGTAGGCAAAGTAAGTATATATAATCAGATCTTAGAGACATTTAAGTTAAAAATGTTAGAGAGGAAGATGACATTTGCCTAATCAGTAATAGACACTGCAGGAACCAAAGTATCACAATATGAATCCTTGCAGCAGTGGTTTGTTTTAAAGCCATGCGTCATGTTCAGTTACCAGCTGACCGCTGCTCGCTTATTGTCAGTAACTCTGGAAAATATCATCAGTTTAATACCGGTGGTTCAAAGAGGAGCAGGCAGAGGTAAAGCAAATAAAGGTTTGGACCATCATGTCACATGCCAAGAAGTATCTCACACAGGCCAAGAACAGATTTGTCAAGGTGAGAACATCTGTAGGAAAAATGTTATTTATATTCCCGTTCCGCCATGGGCCCTCATGAGCATGCATATATACACATATACACACACACACACACACACACACAGACACACGCCCTCCCCTAACACATGCAGTTTGTACAACAGCTGACAGCGGCCCACATTGTCGACTTTAAAGCAGCTCCAAGCCCCCGCAACAAGGCCTTTTTCACAGGGCCGATACACCGAAAATACCCCCGATCCCCATCCCTTCCCGCTCCGTCCCATCCATCTCCACTCCATCCCGTAATAGAGGCCTTATTTTAGACATCCTCGTGTTCCCGGCTGGGCCTAACCTATTCCAGGGTTCCAGATAAAGCGCGGCAGGTATTTGGAATAATTTTTCCATGGGCCTGGCCCGGAAGATAAAACAAGAGATATATTTGTAATGCGTGTGACGGTATCCCATTTCAAAGAGAAAGCCCATTGGAATCCAGCCCTAGGCTTATTGTTATTTGCCTGAGATGGAACAGACGACTTTTTTCTGTCGGCAGGACGGTGCCCCATCACTCTCTGACGACATTAGGGTGTGTGTAGCGTAGTGTGTGTACGTCTGTGATTTAAAAGGGATGCAGCATACAACACGTGAGACCGGGATGTCATTCCCCAATGACACGCACCCAGCCTCGGGTAAAGACATAAGATGGTACATAATAAAGAGAGATATTTTAAAAAGCTATACAAAATCAGACCCTAACAATTAAGTGACTGAGAAAGAAAATATTAGGAACATCTTTATAATTATTAGGGCACTTCACAAAGAATCAGAGATCCCATTTACACTTGGCATTCGATGCATTTTGGATAACTGTAGTTGTAATCTGCATTTACCACATTTACCTCATTGAGACGACAATGAAGACAAGCATAAAGTGTACACACAAAGTCGCATGCAACAACTATATATATAATCACGCAAGACCGATCCAAACCAGCAACATAGCAGCTGGGCAGCCAGCAGACATAAACAAAACACGCATAAAACACATGAAACACAAAAAGAAGTCCTCACCTATACATGTTACTGAAGACACTGGTGGATGGATTGAATGTTCTTAACGTGGACACACTGGACACACACCAAGTGTATATGTAAAAATCATATTTCAGTAAAGTCTGGATACGAGGCACATTTTTATGCCGGGTGTTAATGCGGAAGAGAGGAATGCCAAAAATTCTGAACTGATACAAACACACAAACAGCTGCGCTTGCACCCACTTGAACTCGAACAAACACGAAGTCTCTTGCTCACAATTTCCTACAGTTTTCCAGGTTTTGGGAAGCAGGAAGCAGTTGTTTTGGGGAAACCAAAAGTCTCTACCAAAAACCAGGCTCCATGCTTGGCCCTTAATCAGACCCACCCACATCAAATACACCCAGACTGCTGCAGAGAGACCGTATCAACCCCACAAATAATCAACTACCCCCAAGTTGCAAACACACATAAACACAGCATCCATTTTATTAGTTATGTCAGCCTTTCTACAAAAGAGGGGGGAAAAAAAACTGCTCGGGTGTCTAGACATTGACTTTGACTAAAAGTCAAGATGGGAAATATCAACAATTTAAGGAGTTCCAGGATCCAAGACTGCAGAAATTGTAAAGTTTCTGTGGGTTTCTGTCCAAGCTAAAAGACAGCCACAAGAATGCATTAATAACAGCTCATAATAGTGGTGTGCAGGACATCTTAGAGACACTTCATAGCAAAACGTCAAACTGGGAAATTCTGCTTGAACTGATAAATCCCTGTTTACACTGACACTTATGAATGACAACTTGAACGCATGCTGAAACACACCCATGGAAACACAGATATCTGACTCAAATACCAATAATATTACACATAAATCGTTTACAGTCACCACACCTGTTCGGTTCTAGTGATTCAGTTATGCCAGAATATTTTTTCCTTTTCCTCACCATCACCAGCTTCTTTTGCTTGTGACACGTTTTTGTTGTTTCTCATTTGCTTTATTTTCTCTGCTCGCCTTTTGTTTGCCTCTTCTGCCTCCATTCTTGACATTTGTTGTTCTTGACACTCGAGGAAAACAATTTGAAACGGTTATATTATTGTCCAGAGGTAAGAATGAGAGTGCACAGAACCGAAACTGCTATTTTCATACAATTAATTGTTCAGCCCCACAGGAGACAAATGGGAACTCAAATGCAAGCAGAAAAAAAGTTCTTGGCCAGTGCTTTGTGTTTCTATAAATACAGATTATGTTAAGCTAAACTATAAACAATGGAAAATGTCTTTCACACACACACGTGCTGCCACAGTCTAAAGCTACATGTTCTATTGTGTGTGTGCGTGCGTGTATGTGTATACACGCGTGTGTGTGCGAGCTCATGTAGGCACCAGAAAGGAGATTACAGGGACTGCTGCGTAAATTAGCTACAGCAACACAAGGAAAGATCTTTGGATAGTGAGGGACAAACAACACAATTATATTGGAATGTTAAGTGAAAAAAAATATTATCTTTAAAAGAACAGTCTTAGGAGGTCCAAATCATTACTTTTCTTTAGTTTTTCTTTTTTGTCATAGCACCATTATATTGCCTGTCTTGGCTCCACTTCAGCCTCATCATATTGTTTCTTAGGGTCTCTCAAGTTAGCTTTGTCTGACAGGACCCCCATCCCTAATTTCCAAACTGGTGGCAGACTACGACTAGTCTGCCACCACGGGAACATATATACTCTGCTGTACACTGTCATGTTTATTACACACAGGGACAAATGACCTTTCATATTAGGTGACATGTAATACATCTGTTATCTGCACAGATGAAGTGCCACAAAATAAATGAAGAAACGGTGGGCGGATGGATTCAGAGGGACACAGAGAAGGCCGGGAGTGGCAAACGAAGGACAGTGCTCAGTGAAAGAGGGGGGGTGGGGTGGGGGTCAGAGAGGTAGACAGTCAGAGGAGAAAGTCGCACAAGCTCACATGTGCACACTCACACATACGCAGAGTACGCTGGCTGCTCTAAATGTGGCTTGTAGAAGGAAATTCTGAAATCTGAGTCTTGGCACCAGACAGGCTGGAAGCAGCCAGGCTGGATGCACTGAGGGAGAGAGAGAGAGGCAGAGAGAGAGAGAGAGAGGTTGGGTAGGGAGGTAGGGGAGGTGGAGGGATCAGGAGGACTGGGGGCAGTTTTGCTAGAACTGCCTTTGGCTCTTATCAGCTTATAGGCAACATGAGGCCACAGCAACACCGTGACCTGCAGCCCCCTGTGCACGCTAAGTTGGCATGGAAACACAACAAATGAAGATGTGCGCGCTGACGCTCAAATATTAAATACTGTGTACGTGTAGTTGCAGATCGACTCTTACAGCTCTTTTGGGTCACATTTCATGGAAGAGATTTGACTGTGGGATGTATCAGGTGTGTGCTTCACTGTGTCAGTGCATCAGCAGTTCACAGGCAGACGTGGATGGATTATTCTACCAGATGTGTATTTGAGAAACGGTAGACCGGCCTGTAAGTAATGTGGCTGATGAACGAGATTATTAAAACATGGCCTGTGGTTTTCAAATGAAGTTTTGTTGATAACAAACTTCCTGATAAGTCGTGAGAAAACATTTCCCAGCATGTTGCACCACAGGCAGCAGACAGTAAAACTGATACCAGACTGGATAAAGCGCTGGGTTCTGTTGTTTACACCAGATTTACACCATCCAAGCATCAACTTTTCACCGTAGAGTCATCCACACCGTCACATCATCCACTGAGGCCTCGACTTCCACTCTCTGATAAGCTGTGGTACTCTGTATATCCCTGTTGTTCCAAAGTGATGTTTGTTGTTAGCTTAGAGTAAACCAGGTTATTCTCTTCGGACTTGAGTGTGTGTGACAAATGCGGCAAAATCTGAGAAACGTGACTATGACAAGCTCAAGTCTGTACTGATGTCTGATAACCATGTTGGTTAATTTGTGTCTGCTGATACGGTTAGTAAAGACATAACTGAACCTGAGAACAGGTATTCTTCTTTCAAGTCAAACGTGATTTAGTCTGAAGTGTGAGTGTAATTAGGGAACCACTGTAGACACCAGGTATACACAATACCATACTGCACAATGCCTCATGACACATTGTTTCTCTCTCTCTTTCTGTCTTGTCCTCTTTTCTTTTTACTTTCTCCTGCTCTCCCTTGGGAGAATGGCAGAGAAAGGGTGGGCGATCCGCTGTATGTTTAACCTTTGAAGTGGGCCTGCTGTGCCGAGCAAGGCCTGCCACCTGTTGGCTCTGTGTGTGCGCATGTGTTGTGTGCGCATGCAGAGGTAAATCTCCCTAATTTTGATGAGCAGAGACAACAGTGGAGTCACCATGGGGATGTGGTGGCGGGCTGTGGCCGACGTTCTCAGGAGGGAGGGGGTGCTTCCAAGGTGGGATCACCCACACACAAACGTACACACAACCCCTCCTCTTTCAGAGGCTTGGTGACACCATGTCTCCCACGGCGATCATGGGTCCAGCCTGGGTGGCTCCAGGCCTTCTGTGTCTCTTTCAGTACGTGTGTGTGTGTGTGTGTGTGTGTCACACCAATGGGGTCCCTGCCTGGGCCACCATATGCCACCCACCCAGCCAGGGAGAAGACAGGGGTGGGGGTGACCCCTGGCCACTGAAGCCACCAGTTGGCTCATTCTCTCAGTCACACGCCGGCCGGGCGCCATGTTTAAAGTCCCACGGCTATTTATCTGGGATAGGACTAGAGGGAGGAGGTTGGATGGGTGAGGAGACTATTCTTCTTACTTTGATAGATGCTTTGTAGAAATGATAACAGGCTCACACACATATGCACACTTCAGAATGAATGGACAGATGAAGGATAGAGAGTGGAAACAGTGACAAACTCATGTCATCGATGCATGGGAGTGTGTGTGCACACACTAAAGAAACACAATCATATGGGACTAACCAGCTTGCTTATGAAAAACCATATGTATTGCCAAACAAGTCAAAATAATGTGTTTTGTCTGCAATAATGGATTTTCTGTCGCTTGCAGTGAACAGAATACACAATATTGACATATCACCTGTTCAGCTAATAAGGCTAACATGTTAGCAAACATTGACATCTATCAGTTGCACGGTAACTATACCATTACTTTGGATATCATGTTTCTGGTGACTAATGACTGTTAAGACAAACACTCTTTTAACTCCATTTTTGGTCTCCACCATCACGGAGGCGGGTCATGCCAATCAGACACTGAACGGACAGCTGACAGCATCCCAGAAAGAACAGAATTAAATTGTGACACTGACGAGTTAACTGGTTCAAGCTGGACTCAACAAGATTTGAAAATAACAGCGCAACACAACTACAGGGTGTTATATCGATAATTGTGCCAGCTCATGAAGCACTGTATGCACCCTTTACTCGATTTCACAGGAAAAAAAAACAGAAAAGAAGCTGTAACTTTATCACACTTCGCAGTGGAAAAAAAAACACACACAAAAAAATAAAGCAAAAGGTATTATTGGTATTTTTTAACATCAATAGGTTTTAGGAGAGGATCTGTGAACCCTCACATTACCAGATAATCTTGGCTGAAACTCGGCACAGAAAGAGATCCACATTGAATTTCGTCACATTAATGACGCTACTATGAGATGTGATGAGAGGAATTAAATGGGGCTGTCATTCAGCTGACTGAGATGGAGGTGGGAATATGAAAAGTGCACAGTGCATCTGTTTCATTGTAGCGTACAATGACGTGGGTGCTAGTTGAGCTTTCAGCCTCAGTTTGCTAACCATTTTTGAAGACTGGTTTCAAACTACAATCCCTCTTTTGTGTGAACTTAGATTTTCAGATGAATTAAGACCGCGGATGCTGGTAGGATCGGGTGAAGGCGAATTTATTCAAACCAAATAAATATTTGGCCCACAAAAATTACACAATTTTCACCAGGCTATAACCAATCATAACATAGGCCAAACCCAACCCAAAGAATAATAATGCTGTTTCAGTTGTGGCTTAAAATGCCATTAAGTGTGCTGCACACACTTCCCAAAATAAATCATCTAGCTTTTGGACTGACGGGGATTGGGAAAATTTTAGCATATCGTCCAACCCGAGTTCCCCCAGCCGCGCTTGTCTTTTATCAACTTATGAGGAATGCATGGTGCCACACTGACCCTCTGACCTACTGGCTGTCTGTCTCCGCAAAGATCTTTTTCTTCTTTATTTCGTAACTTCTCCCTTTTCTGTATCCTTCCAACTCTTCTATCCAGTTTTCAGAGCTCTTAGTCGCTCCTCTCTTGCTGTCTCTTTTCATCATCGTTTCAATATGTCTTTTCATCTGCTCCCGTCTCAATCAATCAAACTCTCTGCTACTCCAGTTTTGTTCTCTACCCTCCTTCTCTCTCTCTCTCTCTCTTTTTTTTTTTTAACCTATTTCAGTCCTTTCTGACATCCCCCACCTCCCCACCACCCCAACTTCTCTCTTTCGTTCTGCCTCCCTCTCCATCCCCACCCCTGTCTCTGAGGTTTGGAGTGGAAACCAGAGTATCAAGTCAGAGACACACAGGACAAGAGGGAGCCAGCCTCATAAATCTCCCTGAGTGCGGCCCACAGCATCCAGAGTCATGAACACACGTATATTTGAGTTCATGTATTTGTGTGTGTAGGTGTATGCTGAGGCTGTGCGTTAATTTGTCTCAAGTGTTATGTATATGTATTCGGTACAACGTATATTAATCTGTACGAGTGCACATGTGTGCGGGTTAATGTCAGTCCCTGTGTATATATTTTTATAAGTGAGCTCATTTGCCTTTCTGTGTGTGTGTGTGTGTCTGCGTGGTCTTGTTTTTATTAAGTTTATTAAGTTTTTCTGGGCCCCGCAAGTTTAGATAAATTCAGTTAGGGTTAGGCACTTACTTGACACGGTCAGGGTTAGAATAAGGGTCTAGGGGATACATTATGTCAATGAAAAGTCCTTTCAAAGATAGAAACATGAGTTTGTATGTGTGTGTAAGAAAGAATAGCCCAGGAACTAACCAAAAGCAGGGAGGTTAGCAGAAATTCTGCTCCCTCATGTGAACTGGAATCTGGAGTCTCATCTCGCCAACAACCCAGCCTCAACAAATTAATATTGGAGGCCAAGAAGCAGTTGAAGTACAAACCTAACATGACACTTGAAACAATGTGGATAAACAGCTGTGTTCTGAGGAAAATGTTTTGCATATCAATAAAAACTAAATTATTTTCTTCGGACGGCACAAACGCTTTCGTTTTAGCCGAAGCATTAAAAATCGGTGAGAAAACTTTCTCACCGCACCACGCAGGCTTTTGATCATACTGTGCACTGCATCTAGTTTGTACTGTTTGCATATGTCTTCAGCTATTACTACTTTTTTAGTGGGCTTCACGCGATTAGGTTTCATGCATCAAAGCTTAAAAGTGTTTAATACATTTTGCTGCAGCCACAAATCAGAAACAAGGTGTCAGATATTCCAACTGGAGCCCCAGTCCACAGGGATATTTATTAGATCTTTGGGTCGTTCTGATCAGAATTTCTAAAGCGAAGAATTACAGGCATTTCCAACCTCTTCTTTCGTCCTTTTTGTTTGAACTGACAGCTCTCGGCCAATGGAGAAGAAAAGAGACATATCTAAAGAAAGAACAGAAAAGTGGGGAATATTAAATCAAATTAGAACCAAATGAGGCGAGTGGCATGCTGTCCAAAGCTACTTTACACCAGCGCCCCTTGAGCATTGGGCCTTTTTCCACTAAGACTTTAGTGATTTCTCTGTGTTCTTTTTTTTTATTCTCTTTGTGTATAATTCATAAGGATTAGCACTTGGTAACCCCACATTCCGCCCCATACATTCAACTCAACGCAGTGCTAAGTGTTACAATGTGTGTTTGCTCATGTATATGTGTGAGCATGAATACTAAGGGGAAAGTCAGACGTGCAGACACGAGTTTCTGCCACTCTGTGAGTGTGTGCTAATATGTCGACTGAGGGCAGGGCATGCTAGTTTCTCTCCTGACATCAAAGTTGAGACGTCATCCTTAGAGTGCTGTCAGCTCGGAGTTATCCGCGAAGACAGGGTGGCACCAGGCGGAGCAGAGGGCCTTCCGGGGATGGAGAGGATTTAAGCCCCACAGTGCTTTCTGCATAACCACACGCACATTACAATCCAATGCTTACTGGTGTGTTAGTGCTCTTTGGATATGGTTTTACTGCAGTATACTTTGCTACACATTGAAGTACTTATGTACTGAGTTTCCTCCCAAGGAGAAGTGTGGAGGAATTTTCATGGGAAATAAAAACTGCTTGGCCGGTATAAACGGCTGTCTCCTATTGTACTCAGGGGTTTCATCAATGGACCGATGCTGCCTCCCTGTCACCATGAAAAGATATGGAAATAAAGACTTATTTGCTGGCTCAGTGCTGGAGCTCAACCAGTGTTCCTTTATTACTCTAGTGCAGGGGTGTTAAACATACGGCCTGAAGGCCAAAACCGGCCCACCAGAGGGTCCAACCTGACTCGCGGGATGAATTTGCAAGGTGTGAAAAATGACATAGAAGACACAAAAAAAGTAACTCACTCATTTATTAATTTTTGTAACCGCTTGTCCTCAAGAGGGTCATGGCTGTCATTGGACGAGAAGCAGGCCGCACTCCGGACAGGTCGCCGGGTCACAGGACAGCTCTTTTAGCTTTAGTTATAAAAGTATCTGCTAATCCTAATATGTCTATGAAGAGTCGCACTGTTTTAGTAAGAGTTGTGGACATAACACAACACCGAGAGCCAGAACTAAACTGCAGATGGCAGCAAGGCACCGAAATTGCACTTATTTTTGTTAAGAAATTTCTGGTTGTTCATTAAATATTTTATAAAATAGTTAATTAAATGTACATATACTTCTTTGCACAAAAACAAAATTATAAGTTGCTATTCTGAGGTTATTATGCTACATTTAGGGAGAGAAATGACAATCCACTAGTCCACTATATAGGGACTATATAGTATCAGCAGTGCACCAAGGTCCATTCACAAAATGGAAGAATCGATGTAAACTGGATTTACAACAGGGTTATATTTATAGAACATTAATTATATTAGATTTGATTTGATAACATAAAATCTCAAATGAATCCGGTTTTTACTTAAGGACAATGTTGGTTTACAATATAATTATTAACACTGAGGGCTTCCTGGAATTCCTGGAACACATCAATATTTTTTCAGCAATCATAATAGGCAGCAGCTGCCCTCTAACTTTCCCTTTAACACTCTTTAAAACTCTCACTCGCCCCCTCCTTCCACTTTTTTCTCCACCCATACCCCAAGAGCCCATTTACTATGATTACCAATAACAATAACACCGCCATTATCTTTTATTATCGCATTTTCCCAAGGCCCTGCCAGCCCTCACAGACTTTGATAAAGCTACAAAACGGCTCCTGTTTCAAGCTTGTATATGTGCTGCCTTGGCTCAGAATTCCCTTAATAGTCACAGTTTGTTTGGGTATCTGACTGAAATCGACATGAATGGCAATGGTCCACTAAATAGATAGTAAAGCTGTTACGCCACCTGAGGCTGCTTTACTGCGGAGGGCTGCTGGTAGGTTTCCAGCTTGATATTTTATATAACTCACTATAACTTTAACTTTTCACTTAAAAGGTCCAATTTACAAAGTGAGAGAGGGAGGCAGTTCACAGATACAAATAATGAAAGCTTAATTTAAGAGAACATATTGGTCGATTAAACCCTACATTTCCACATTTCACTTGCATAATGGCAAACAGATTCCAGTGCTTTCTTTAAGTGTTTTACAATGTCTGTCTCAGAAGTTCATCAGTAATCACTAAGGCATCCAGCACTTCTTAGAAAATGGGCACCTATTTAAATTTAGTTGATCTCTAATGGAATTTCTCAAAGTATAATATAAAACAATACAGACTGCAGACTACAGGAAGTGCTACATATGTTGAACAATTTCAAATATGCAGCTGACTCACGGGATGTTTTCAATAAATGCCACTAGCACGCACACGCACGTGTTTTCTCTCCGACCACACTGATGACTGTGCATTCCAGAAGAGCCGTCCTGGCCTCGTCAGGAGTTGGACCAACCTTGTTTCACCTCCCAGTAGCATGACTCAGCCCCTCTACCTTCAATCTTTCCTCCAGGGGTCCCTTATTTATTAAGTCACAAAAGGCTAGTCACACTCCTGTAACGGTGGCTCGGCCCGGAGAAAGTCAGAATCCAGCTGTAGCCAAGCCCCCCTCATCCCTCTCGTAAATGGGCATGTCCAATCTACACACTGTGTTTCATTAAAACCAGACCACATCAATCAGGGCCTGAACTTTAAAGGCCAGGTCCCCTCTTCAGCAACATGGGAGGAAAAACATGGAGCTGTTAAAGCAAAGGACCTCACACTGCACGTACACTCCGACTTTTATGCACTTAACACCACATTGGATGGGGGACCACACATCGCAAGTCAGTCAGAGACCACACAGTTGGTCTCGTAAGGCCAACAAAAGACCTCGTAAGACCTCACACCAGGCCCTAGCATGATTCGATAGGACCTCAGAGATTCACACACCTGTAACTCCATAGACCGCAAAGTAACTCGGCTACATAGCTACTGTAGTCCCTGCGAAGCAATTAGAAACCTGAAAACCATTCAGGACTGCGACGGGAAGTTTTTTACTTGACAAAATGAAGTGTAAAGGAAGTATGAGATCCTCTCAAACTTGAGAGAAGTATAAACGAAGAGCCAAGAATACATAGCAGGAAGCTCAGAGGGGGGGTTACCAGATGGACGGACGGCAGGATCAATGGGTAGATAAACGAGTGGAGGCCAGGCAACAAGAGGGAAGACTGGGAAGGATTCCCATGGGTGGGGACGGGAAGGCAGCCTCGAGATGGAAAGCTTTCAAACTCCTTTCATCGGCTGCCTGAAGACTGGAGCTTTACAAGAGCAAGATGAGCCGGCGCCACTGGAGCGGCTTGGCGCTCTACAACGAAACCCAGACGCAGAGACAGAACAGGACCCTATCACCACTCTGCTCACCCTCTGCTCCCCGAACACCAGCCCCCAGTCCTCATCAACCCGAGCCCTGACTTTGTAAACAGACACATTATAGCGAGACTCATCTGCAGTTGTCTATTTCTAATTAGGCTTTATTTTCTGGATTTAATTATAATGAGTACAATATCCTCCTATTTAACATTCTTATTTCACCTCATAATCATTACAGTCTGAGTACCTAAATGCCTGTAGACGTGTCAGGCTTCAGGATTTCCACCACTTCTTGTTATTTTCACCATTTTCATGAGCAAATAACATTTGTGTAAAAATGTGATTAAATACATTAAGAGATGGTCCGTTGTCTTACCAGTCCACACTAAGAGATCGTCTCCTGTAGGATGGAGGCCGCTCCAAGCTCGTCTTCTCTGCTTTAGCTGGACGCTCTTTGAGGGACAGACGATGAGTGAACTTGGAGATTCCTGACTCTGACCTGGGGGACAGAACAATAATAAGGGAATTAAAATAAAGCTCACCAGACTGATTTACATACAGATCCAGATGGTGCATCTATTGGATCTTCTCAGATCCACTAGGTGCCCTTGAAGTCCATTGTTGCCAGCACCTTTTTGCTCAACTCAATAGAAAACACAAAAGCGCCAAAGTCATGTAACGTGAACATCATGGAGATTCTTTGCAGAAAAAACATAAGGGGTTAGATGTTGCTGCAGAATATTAATATAACAGTAAGATGTATTATCTTATGACTCAAGCTCTGTAGAAATCACCGCACTCAGTGGAAACGTAGTTGACAAACGGTGTAACAATGCCTCAGTTCCCGGAGGAAACATTAGGTTTCAGGGAAAGCCGCAAACTTCCCGTCTAATTTTCTCCAAATCTTTTTCACAGGGAAAAAAAAAAAAAGTGAAGTCACACACATTTTAATCTCCTCTACTGGGCTGCCAATGTCCCAGTTCAACGTTTTGCACAAAATTAAAAACAGGAAATGTAATATTTCTTCCATTCCTGCCCAGCACACATTTGATGAGACTCAGCATTGCAATATTACTGTGGTAACATTGGGGACTAATCAAAATGTAATAATATTCTCTATCAAAGAGCCAGGCTTGTGAGGGAACACTGCAGTGATGTAAAAATTCACAATACTGAAGGTTTATATAAATGTAGCCAAACTGCTTAACAGTCTGTGGATAATTTAAAGTAAATCAAAGCACTGTAAAAAAACAAAACAAAAAACAAAAGCAAACGAAAAACAATCAAAATACCATCGATTTTATTTCTGTTTTATTAACGTCTTACCATGAACACTTAAAATGACAGAGGATTACGTAAAACGATGCCCTCAAGTATTGTGCGGGATTCTTCCCTCTGCTGATTTCACACACATGCTGTTTCCATTTCATTATGAAACGGCACAACATCCCTAATAATGACTCATACATACTCATACACACACATAGATCTCCTCTCAACCTGAGCCAAAAAGCATTTTAGTCTCCATGGTGAGCTCTGTTGGAGACAAACTACAGGAATGGTTGAACTGAGGTTCATAGAGACTACTGGGGCGCTCCATGCCACTCAAAAACAAGACCCGTATCTGCCCGTCACTGGTTTCTGAGAGATGCCGCAGACATAACGGTCCACATAAGGCTTTGATAAAACAGGATTTATGAAATTGTACACAATAGTTCGTGCCGTTACTTTGATTACCGAGCAGTGACACGGATGAATGATGGCCAGTGATTCGGCCAGTTGCGCCTAATTAAATTTCTAAATTGGCATAATGTCACATACTTTTTTTCTGGCATCCTGAAGCAGAAGTCTGACAGGACCATGAATGAGTTTTTCTCTAGGAGACAGAAAGAGGACAGACAGTCTGAGAGTGTCCTGTCAAGTCTAATGCTTCTATGAGGGATGGATCAGATTTGAAAGAATGATGAGGGCAGTTTTAAAGATAAAATTGGATAAAAGACCTTTATTGCATTATGGACCTGTAAATGTTCCCATTGGGGTGAATAAAAGACTTGTGGCACTGGATATTAAAGTTTTAAAGTTACGCGCCAGCTGGGCCTCTGCTACCTTGCTTGGAACGTCCTCTCCCCTTTCCTAAACTAACATTAAAATGAATAATCAATTAGTAAAATTTTATTTCATCCCTCTCTCTAATGTTTGACAGGCACCATAAATTCACCAACTTAAAAAAAAAAAAAAAAAAAAAAGATTTTCTAATGCTATCCAATTAGGAAGCATTTTCTTATAATGGAAATAACCCCCAAAATATTCTCTGATGCTCCACAAGATATTTCTCTGAAAACCAGCTGTTTCGCTGTAAAGACGCTGCCATAAACTGAGATGAAATTGCACGAGTTCTCATTCAAAATGACCTCATGCTATGGCTTATCTGGGAGAACAACCCCCAGCCCTTTCGCCTGCGTTCCCACTCCTACACCCTCAACTACTGTTTCCTAACCCGATGCCAATTTCTGCAAAAGAGCTGGTTGACCTCGAAGACAAAGAGCCACATTTTCCCCTATGAATCACACAAATGGGGTGTGGGATTTTAGTCAGATGGCAGAGAAACCCCTAATTGATGGTATTAAGCTAGGCTGGGCTTCCTCTTCTTCAAGGGCTTTTAATTAAATTAGCACCAGTGCCCTGTGCGAAGCCAGCAACTGCCAACAACTGATGGCCATATACAACTCTAGGTCTAAAATACAGATTCATAAACAGGCTTCAGTGGCGATTGGTTTCGACCATTACGGGTTGTTACTAACTGATGGTACGTCTAATACATTTGACCTGTCACTAATACTTACATTAAGAATTCCTTGAAAAAACTTCAAACAAAATTTTGGGATCAAACACATGACATGACATGACCATAGGCTAAGAACGCCAATGCCATGAAAACACACGGGATCATGGCTTCAAAGACACGGGGGCCACTGGACACAGAGGAGGACTCAGGGAATCCCTTTGAGGGGTTTAGAGAAGAACTGCACATGTGAAGCAGGTGGGTCTCAGTGAAGGGAAATCTGCTGGCAACTGGCTGCCCCTTGGCTCCCAGAGCGCCTCAACCCTGGCTCCACCTCATGCAGCTGTCCCTGATAACATCATCACAGCAGGCACACTGTGATGACGCAATCCCCACTGGAGGCCCACTCAGGATATCCCGGTCGATTATCGTTTCATCGGAATTATATTTTTCTCTTTCATTTTCCTGGTGTTGATTACAGTTGGAGAAATCAGCGATTTGATTGATTGTTTTTATAGCGCTGAGACCGGAGGAGGGTGCATCAACTCAAACGTGACCAAATATATAACGACCACGAGAAAAGTACACACAAAGGGGCAAGATGGTGAAAATACATCTGCTCTGCTGCTATGAGAAAAAGCGACTGTCGACACATCTATAAGCGTCATTTCTCACCCCACAACTCACCCTTTTCTCCTTGCTCTCAGTGAGCACAGACAAAGGCTATTAAGTCATTTCAGACTACATGCAGATCACTCAGTGAGCAAAGCTGCACAGCATGTGTGCACGGACAGAAGCCCTGCAGTGGAAGATTTCCCATCTATTCTTTTACTTTGTCTCAGATATGAAAGTACAGAAATGCAATGTATAAAATTGAAATAGTGTATTTATTTACTTTATCTTATTTTTTTGGAATGTGTTTCACTCTTTACCTGCCAAGAACGGCATGGCCGTAGAGATGGACATGGTGGTTTCTGAGTAAACGTTCAAGTCAACATCGGTCCAGACTGAAACACCTCAACAGCTGTTTAAAACGCTTGTGGTCCTGAGACGATGAAGCCTACCAACTTTAGCGATCCCCTGCCTTTTCCTCTAACACCACCGCTAGGTTTTTCTTTTTTTTTTTTTGTCATATTTCTCGACAACTATTAGATGGATTGCCTTGAAATGTAGTACATATATCCGTGGTGCCTACAGGGATAAATCTGTGGTCTCCACTCACCAGGGAAATATCCAATCATCTGATAGATTACCATAATTTTTTGTGCAGACATTTGTGGTTCTGAGACAATGTGTTCTCGTGATTTTCGGTGATCCCTCACTTTTCCTGTAGCCCACCATGAGGTTGGCGCTCGCGGTTTTGAATGAAATGTTTCAACAGCAATCAAATGGATTACTCCGCAATTTGGTACGGACACTAGTGACAGAGTGCACTGCAGCAACTTTTCATGTAGGGCCTTTTTATAAGGCTGAAATTTAAATACTTAATGTGGTTTATGTCCAAATACAAAATCAGCGACAACGCATTGGTGGTTCTTAGAATGTAGTAATAATTAGCATGTTACACACCAGGCCCTAGCACGTTAGCATGTTATGAAGTTAAACTAAGACGGCACATTTGGTAGAAACCTTAACTGTATATAAAGGTGGATAAATACCTCTGTCATGTCACACACAGGACTCTTGAAGGGCAGTTTTAAAGCTCAATGTGGGTGGGACCAGCCGTCACTATTTTGGCAATGGTAATGCTAAGATGGCAACTAAATCCCTGCTAATTCTAAAATTGGCATAGAGGTGAAGCACGAGTGGAGCTGAAGTGGACGAGTAACAACTAGGTAGACAGCCAGCGACCTGTCATGGCACCCACTAGTAACGATCTTTTTAATATTAATTATGCACAGCTACAAGACTTGATTTAATTTAAATGAGTGTGCTATATAAAAATGTAGCTTCAGAGACCGAAACCGTTCTTTGAACCATTATAACATTGAGGTCTATGGGGATCGATTTGTTTAGGAGCAATTTGAGTAAATGCAGTTTCCACGTAGGCTTCATTTTTCAGCCCCAGAGGTTGCTTTAAATATCATATAACTATGTTACCTTTGTCATTCATGTTAGCATGTTGACATTTACTTTGGAGCACTGCTGTTCACATGTACAGCCTTAGACAACTCCTTGTCTGTAGACAATCTTATAGTATATTGAGTTATGCATGCATGCATATTTCTTTTTTTAAATTTTTATTCTAATTTATTATTAAACATTTGCACCTTTCATAGCAGTAGTAACTATAAAGTATAATAAAAAATCCTAATATATCCCTTCTATTTGAAATCCCACCACTGGCTCACTGCAGTGTGACTTAGATTATGATCTTGCCAGCATTAGTAACTTTCCCCAGTCCCTTAGCACAAGAGTGTATTTGTCAGCACTGAGAGCCTTGTGTGATGATACGGTGAAAATGTTGACATTCAGCCCTAACACACACATTTGCAGTGTCACTGCGACGGACTGCTTTCTTGCGAACAACTCACCTAATGTCACTTTCCCTCTCTGCTCTGTTGCCATGGCAGCAATTAACTGTTGAGAGTTATTCATGTGCAGGCGCTCTGCTAAAGAACTGATTGTTCTCACTCACAGTACACAAAGCTGTTGACGGTGCCCTTTGACCCCGCTCATAGACTCAGTAACCCACTATTTGAGAGTTAAGACTTTGTGGAATTCCAGCAAAGTCTGCTGCAGCTCGATGATTCTTAACAGTGAGCTACAGTTTTACACTTCAGCTTTGCTAATTGTATTATTTAAATATTTCAAATTGATTCACATTTTTAAAAAGGTGTTCATTATTGGATATTTGACTTATTGTTAAAATTAAGTATGGACCAAGGACAATAAAGCAAGTGATAAATTATATATATTATTTTAGCATCACAATATTAAATTTTAATCCTGATTATTGAATAACTTCAACTGCTTCTTCTAATGAATGAACGACTATTATTTACCCTTGGTTTTCCATGAGAGCATGATATGCATAGCTTGTGTGAGCTGTGTTTACAAAAGAATCCCACTGAAACCAGCAGAAAGCGATGCATTACACAATCTATGTGGTCTGTCTGGGGTCAGGCTGCCCTTTTAACCACAGACCTTATTTCAGATTACTAAGGAACAGACACTTGAGTAAATCATGAGCAGGACGGACAAATACCTGACCCTGTTGCAGCAATTATGGGCAATGGCTGCCTACCTAAAACAACTATTTTGGAAAGGAGGGAAAACAAAGAACTATGATTTCTTTCATCTCCGTCTCCTGTAATTGCTTCTCATCCCTGCCAAAGGAACACTAATACTCCAAAAAGAATGTGGGCACCCACCAATATAAGAGATACATGCAGAAGAAGGGGATGCTCGTAGGCGAGCTCTTACACATACGCACAAGCGCGGTTTAATTCATGAACATGCCCCTCAATGCGTTTCATTAGGCAAACAAAAAAGCTTTCAGTGGTCCAATCATAAAAGAGCCCAGCCAAAGCTATGAACATTGCTAATTAAAATCTGCTCAAAGAAAGCCTTGTTTTCCACTCAGCATCTCCATCCAGACCCATGTCTGTGTGTACGTCTCTCTACATGGTAGAGGCCACTTTTATTTCACTTGGACCGAGGTCTCGCCAATAAAACATACTGATATTTCTTCAAGCTAACAAGCCTTTCCTTCAGCTGTGATACAGTTACATTATCTGAAATGTTAAATCGTTGGTAGCTGCGAGGGTCAATAAATGAGAAGCAATAACACTGCAGCCTGTTGCATAATACCTGACGCACTCTGGAGTCTAATGAGTCTGGTTGGCTTTTTTTTTTAATATAAAATAGTCTAAAATGATGCATCAAAATTATACAATGCCTGACTATAAACTCAAGGCGGCAAATACGTTGAGAGTACGCACTTAACAGTCAGTTCACTGCCTTACCAAATAAATCTAAACAATAACTGTCTCATTTTCAAGTGCTAATGATCTAATCAGAGTGATACGTGCCAAAGGAAGGGACTCTGTGATCGTCCTACACACGTCTTCTCATATGCTGCCCATCCACCCACTTTGGTAAACAGAGATATTTCCATCTCAGCTTCTTGCCCTCCATCCCTTCGTTTGCACGTCTCTGAGTCACCGTCAACGTTTCATCTTTTTTTTTTTTTTTTTTTTTAATGTCTCCCTTTTATTACTGTGTTCTCTCACTCCTGTTTTCCACAGAGTCGGCACATACAGAATTTGTCAAGGAGACAAAAATGACGGAGGAATTCAATGCTGTTTTTTCACTTTGGTTGGATCCCTGCGGTGTCGGGTTTGATACTGTTCCCTCCGTGTCCCCTTCTGTGTTTGATGTGTGGCATAAGGCTGACTCAACACAGTGAGATGCACGGATGATGGATTTGCCGTCAAATGAATCTTGAATTGAGCTGACAAGCGCATGGAAGCCAGCAAATGATTAGAGTCTGTAGCTGGAGTACCATGTCTTTGAGTGAGGAGGGGCAAAGCAAACAGTGCCACAGACAGTTTCTACTTTCCACTCGCTTTCGGTTAGGTGGAATGAGATAATGGTGAATGTAATTTGGAGGGGTAAGTAGCGATCACATTGTGGAGATGTGGAAACACCCAACTGAAAATACAGCAGTTTGTATAGTACCCGCAGACATTCCTGTCAGTTATATCCCAAATCCAAAATGACCAAATGCATTGACTTCAATCCAGGAAATACATACAGTATGTCTGGGGGACTGGATTTATCTGATCAAACCTGTAAGCCTTATTATTGCTTCCTGGAATCTACACTAACCTGACAACAGTAAACAATCACAACGCCACTCCACATGACATTGTAACCCACTAATATTTCTGCCCCAAATCTCATCACTTATCCACCGAATATCCACATAAAACTCTGCATAAGACTCCAGCTGGCCTCCGCTAGGACTCAGAAAAGCTGATAAAACTTTGTGGAGCCTGGATCTTAACCCCCTGTACTGGTAAGCTCAGTATAACTGTTCATGCTTGGAAAAAGAAAAAAAAAAAAGTGTAAATATAAGAGTGTGCATGTATTCCAGAGTGCATCTCTTTTCAAATTGCAGTAAACACATTACATGAGGATGTGTGTGCCAACTTAAGTCTTAAACTGAGGATTTTAGAGGCCTGGTCTGGTGGAGATGGACCCCCCTTTGGTATTATGTTTATGGTCTTGAAACAGCAACACAGACAAACTCACATGCTCAGGGCACCCTACTTTTCCTCATCCAGCCACAATTGAGCACGGCGTCGAGATTCCAATCAGGGCTGAGCCAGCAGACTGAGGGGATTATTTATGCTGGAAAGGATAAGGAAACCTCGGGGAGGGAGAGAGGAGTGTGCGTGTTTGAAGCACCTCTATACTTGTGAGAACCAGAGGTCTGTCTTTAAGATTAAAAAATGAGAAAATCCTCCAAAGTTAACATTTTCCAGTCTCTATTTATAAAGCTAACTGCTAAGGTTAAGTGTTGTAGCGAGTGCTGGGCGTAGAAGCCGGGAAACATACACTTCTCAATTCCAAACCTACACAGACTAATACGTCTTACAGACAGTGAAAGTGACATGGGTTAAACTGGCAGTCTATTTGAATGTGTCAAGCTGAATCATCCAACCAGTCTGCCTGAATGAAAGCACTGCTTATAGATGACAAATTACACCAGTGTTCCATTTTCCAAATACTGTAACTTGGAGTTAAGGTCGTGTAGATAAGGTCTTACAGTCTGTTTGCATGCTCGTGCATGGCTTGTATATACGGTTACTTTTAGTGAATTAAACAATCAAAATTAATGGGAGAAGAAATTATCTCATGTTGCAGATTTGGTGGAGAGGTCTTCTGGACTGAATTAGGAATTCAGTTTAATGCTAATGAGTCAGAACTGCATGTTGGCCACCATTATGGATCCTACTGAACATGCAGCATTTTTTAAAGAGGAGTCGCCGGGTGAAGCAAAACAAGCAACCAACTAGATTAAAGAAGTTCTCTGAGTGACCCTGAAACGGTGATCCTGGTTGAACCGTTGAGCTGGCGTATTTGTACCGAATAAAAGTTTAACTCAAATCAAGTTTGTAATTGGAAGCCAGCAGACTGTGAGGATCCAAAGTGTTGAGATGTTTTCGGGAAAGCTGATCAAATTTTGATGTGTGGTTTGAAACTGGAGGGAGAGGTTTGGTAAAGGCCTCGTTGTGCAACATGACAGAAAGACATTTTCCCCGAAAAACTCCCAACAGCTAATGCGGTCGTGAGGATGGAGTGTTTGTACGCTGCGTTGTTACGTGTATGTGTGTGCATGCGAGTCAATGTGGGTGAGTGCTTTTGTATTAAAAGTCAGAATGGAAAATGCTGTGCTTCATAGAACAGCAATGTTCAAGTACTCCAGATTATACTTTTCTTTCTGCAGTTCCATTTTTGTCTCTCTTTCTCTCACTCAAACACACACACACACATGCACAAATACAGAATTACAACCAGGATGCTTTACCAAAACAATGGCTGTCTCTGCCTGCTCAGTTCTTTGGCCTGGCAGTCTGTTCTTGGGAAGCTCTCAAACAACCCAACATCACTGCAGCCAAACCACATCAAATAAGAACACTCACACACACACTCACACACACATAGATAGTTGGATAAATTCCGCTAACATATGTATACTCTCTTCATTTTATGAAACAACACTCAATAAACAGTATAGCTACAAACTCATACTTAGCAGTTCTGAACATGGGTGCACACAAACACACTAGATTAACTGTACAAATAGAAATAGTCACACACTCAGATAGTTAGCCAGAGGCAGTCTCCGCCGGCCCACTGAGCTAGCTCCCTCTCCTACCACCATTACCACTATTGTAAATACTCCTCAGTACGTATTTACACTGGGATTTCAGAACCCCAGAGAAAAAAAGGCTGGAAAAATGAAGGAATGTGTTTCACGTCGGTCAGACAGTGGGAACCCTCAGTCCTTATTATGTTTCTGCCCTGGATTGTACGGTTTGGGGGATGAGACAGAGTGATGCGGTAGGTCTTCGATCTGTATCTCTTTTTGTCTGATTTTATATTTTGCTCTGCTTAGTTTCGACTAACGAAAGAGAAAGAACATCCTCTATAGTCATACAGAACACGCTGTGGCGGCTCGACCTCCGGACTCTTTGTACTATGCACCAAATAAATTTGGAATCAAAATCTGTGATGTCAACATTAGGCCGTGAATTAATTACCACAGAGATTTCATTCATGTGTCACCTGTAACCACGGAAACAAGAAGCTACTGCTGGGTGGAAAAGTGCTTCAGCTGTGAGGAGCGTGGCAGAAAAACAACAGCAGGGTCTTAGCTGTAGATTAAAAACGTGAGAGGAGTTATGAAATATGAAGCATCTTAACTTTTAAAATACGAAGTATTTCACTCTGAAAACAAATAACCTTCCACTAAAGAGTAATTTACAGTTGTTTAAATATGTACAAAACAATTACAAATAAAAAAACTATTTCTGATTTTGTTTATTAGATCACAAGCATTATTCACTTACTGATTACATATACGCGGATAAGCCACAACATTAAAACCACTGACAGGAGAAGTAAATAACATTGACCAACTTGTGACAATACAATGTTCTGCTGGGAAACTTTTAGACCTGGCATTCATGTGGATGTTACTTAGACATGTACCACCCACCTAGACCAGACCAGGCACCCCCACCCCATAGCAATGACACTCCTTGATGGCAGCACCCATCCCCAGCAGGATGCAGCCTGACACAGACACACACACAAAAACGCTTTAGGAACAACACAAAAAACATGAAGAACAGCACAAGGTGTTGACCTGGCCTCCAAATTCACTAGATCCCAAACTGATCAAGTATCTGTGGGATGATCCACAGAGGCCCCTCCCCTCAACCCATAGGACCCAAAGGCCCCCACTAACAACATCCTGTTGCCAGACACCACAGGACACCCTCAGAAGGCCCATGTCCATTCTCTGATGAGTCACAACTGTTTTGGAGGCACAAGGGAGACCTACACAATATTAAGAATGTGGTCATAATGTTATACCTGATTGGTGTATAGAGTTTTAGACTTTAACAGAAAAAGTTTAAATGTTTTTAAGCAATTAAGTGCTGAGAAAGTTAGTAACCCATTATCTTTTCAAAACTGTCCAGGCAACGTCACTTAATGTCAAAAACTATGATTAATGAAGGGCAACATGAAATTCATTTGTATCGGCAAACTGAAACATAAACTGAGCTAGTATAAAGCTCAGTTTATGTTTCAGTTTGTCAATACAGTATATTCAACTGAAATATAATCGGAAAAATCAGTTTCCACCCGGGAAAAGTGCCCCTCAAGTCGTAACAACAACTCAAAAAGTCACTGAAATGTTAGTCCAATACACTTTAAATCAGAGACATGGTTGGAGAACAACTCACCCACCTCACGTATACACATACACACCTATGTACATCCCGCACATATGAGAACAATTACATGGCATGCTCCTGTGAATAAATTAGTCTAATTAAATTCTCTCTTCCCTGACATCTGTGCCTAAATCCCTCCCTGATTATTCCCTTCTTCCTCCACTGTCTGCACACAGCATGCATAGGAAAGATGAGCAAAGACAGTAAAGCTCTGTGTTACAATTCTAAAAAGTGCATAAAATACAGGCCTTGTGTGTGTATATAAGAAGTGTTAACTGCAGCCATTGCATCCAAAGAGTGAACTCATTGTGAGTAAACTGAAACTAAAGCTGGGGCAGAGTACAGCAACGAAATATGTTGATTTAGAGGATTTTGGAATAAAAGCCCCACTGCCAGTTAAAAGTGAGACAAATCAATAGACGACTATTAACAGTTACCTTTATCCATGCATCCTTGCTGGAAATGTCAGAAATGTGCCTCTGAGATATCAAAATATACGGAATGTAAAGTGAGACATTTTAGCACATCTGGTTATGAGTTTTACAGAAGCATTCTGGACCACTTGTAAATGGTCCAGCGATTACCCGCTAAAGCCTGTAAAAAGAATGCTGCAGAGGTCCAAGTAGGATGTAGTAAAAGCATGAATGATATGATATTCTCCAGAGCAATAGGCCTGCATTGACAAGAATCAGAGGAGATCAAATTTTTGACAGCAGCCTGACGGGGGGACAAGCACGGTTTGCATTTGCATTGAGTTTCAGGAAATGACTGGACATACAATCTTTATGGAATTTGAGCAGTTAAATAAAATAATTTTGCTGACATTTTGAGGCCAGTATAACTAAACAGTCTTGACATTGTAGTACTGTGCTATATCTACACAACTACTGATCATATTTTGCAATGGAAAGCAGATCAGAAAGCAGAATAGGCGCCAAGGCCTGGAGAAAGTGATTGTAAACATCGCTGAGGAACCGATAACACATATGGGATGTTAAACACCACGTAACACAGCAACTAAATGTCGAGCTGAAATGCCTGTGTCTTATCATTTGCTCCTCAGGTTAATGATAGCTTCGTGATGAAGGACATGCTCACATATGCGTGTGCATAATGTTTTGAATTTACTCTGCTCTATGTGAACTCATTCACCATCAGTGTTTTAAATCAGTGTGTGGCTGTGAATGCCGAACAGTCCTCTTTCCCTCCTCCTAACGCAGACTGCTGTTACTTGACATCCCACGTTGGCTCTGCTGATGCCTCTCTTGAATACAGCTGCTTGTCTCCTGGCAACAGATGTCTCAGAGTCTGCCACACTGAGTGCTCGCTGCGCCAGCGCACCGACACATTAGGCATGACAAAAGAACGTATGTTGAATCTATAATGCAATACCTAATCAGTGACTTCTGGAGCTGAAGCCTCAAACACGCAGCACACACTTCCACAGCGATGGACAGAAAACGGTCAGTCTTTGTGTATTTCAAATTTTCAGTCAACGTGCGAACTTCTGAGTCAGAGAAGGTTCTTCGATTGAGCCTGATTATGTCTCTGCCTTTCGTGTTCATTTAAGTTCCAACAAAATTGCAGCTGGGCATCTTTAGGATATCACACACACACACCTCACACCTTTACTCATACACGCCTCCATGTTTCATAAGAAGAGGTTTGTTGCTATGAAACCATGGGAACACAGACAGTTCAAATATGCATCTCAAGGCTGTATTTTACTAAAACAAGCACATAATTCTACCCAAAACTGTCTGTACAAAGATAAACAATCAATAAATTCAACAGTACGTACTTAGACGTACTCAAGACATGGGTACACTCAGCGAAGCTTACATTAGAGGAATAAGTCCCCACATTCTCCTAATAAGCCACTCTGAGAAACAGACAGGAGATACGATATGTTGTGAACATGTGTATGTGTGACAGTGGCTTTGGTTGCCTGGAAACTAAAACATATCGCTAATTTTGTTTGACTTAAGTTCCCATCCCACTTGTACCGTCACACTGATATTCTGGGCACCTCAAGTCTTGGTTTGGTTTCTATATTTTTCACACGTTCTTAGATTTAAAAGACATTTTCTCCATCACAAGGTTTGTTTTTCTTCCTATTATACGCTCCGACATAAAGTAGGAAATGTTACTGGAAAGCAGAGATGGTGTAAACAGTAAAGCCAAGAGTAACTGAGAGAAAATTGCAAGACAAAACGGAAGTGCACATTAGGAGCGTTTCACCAACTGGTAACAAAGCTGCGCAGTATCAGCAGTTGGCGTTGTGGGCTACGTTACGCATGGCTGTATGCTTATAACCAGAGCAGAAGAAGTAGTTCTAGAAGTAGAAGTAGAAGTAGTTCTTGTCTGTACTTGAGTTCTTGTGGACTTGTAAAGCATCACCAATTCCAATCACCAACCCAGAGTTGATCCCAGTGTATTTGAATGAATGTGTAGATGTGTCATTGAGACTGTAAAGCGCTTTGAAGACCAATAGCGCTACATAATTACAAGCCTATTTGTCATTCTTGTCCTCCTGTTTTATCAATTAAGCTTGTGGAGCTAACTTAAGTGGACTTGGGAAAACTAGGTATCCCAGAATGCATTTTGCAGGAATCAGTTAGGCTGCTGGTTCAATTACAGAATGACCGTACTGCGTCCTCCCGTCTGTACTACAGTGTCTAAGTCCAAACCACCAAATACGCAAGTCTGAAATTCATGTACTGGGGTATTTATAAACAGTCAGTGCCGTCTTTTTCTTCTACAGGAGCTAAACAGTCCCATGATTTAACTGTTAGCGTTGTTAGAAAGTGCAAAAAGACTGCAAATAGCACAATTGAGTATATGTAATAGTAGCAGATCAGAAAACAGATGTTTCTCACTAAAACTATGATACAGCACAGTCCTCTTGTTGTCTTCCTCTGGCACTGAATTTTGTTGATGCTGGCTACATTTTGTTAAGAAACAGGGTTTGTGGTGAACAGTGCCATTTCTCAGTGAGAAGGTCCAAGGTGTGAATCACAAACCTACAGAAGGTGTCACAGTCAACATAACACTTGGCAGAGACATTCAGTTACACAATAAACACAAACTCCTCTGATTTTCCTTCCACAAAAACAGAATCCCACCGTTAATGGTTTCACAAAACCGATTTAAGCTGCTCCAAAATCTGTGAATGTGTTTGCTCCTATTCGCCGATTGTGACCAATCCAAGGACCGAGCTGAACGACTGGAATAGCCAAGAAGTATTACTGCTATGAATGGAATATGGGTCAGGATTATGCAGACTTAGCTTGATTTGAAACACACAAACACACGGAAATTACATCTAAACAAGATGATTTTGGTCTAATTCTTCAGTAATATGGGTTACCTTGGAGAACTAGCTGCCTAATGTTGTAGTCACACCGGGAAATTAGACACAATCTGTTCCAAAATACAATAATGTCTTTTGTTCTTATGGCAATGTTTGTGTCTTCCACAACCAAACAAAAGTATTGTTTTTCTTTCTAAAAGCAGTGTTCCCTTTAGCCTTTAGCAGACAGAAAAGAGCAATAAGCGCAGGATGAGGACAGAGGACAGGTGAATAAAAGGGACTTACTTCTTATTCTGATTCTCCTTTCTATCAGCGGAGCCCAGACTCTGGAAACAAGAAAAGAGGAACACACATTAGAAACACCATGAAGGAGTTTGTGGTCTTCCATTATTAAGTCTCAAAGAGAACACTACTCTCCACGCTGTAAAACCTTGGTATTGTTCAGAGGGCATTTACACCTAACATAAATACACACTGACTCTGTATTGTTGCATTATAATAGCCTTGGCTGTCCTCAGATGGCTTCATGTAGTTATCAGAGAGCATGTTGAATGCAAAATTGGCAACCAAACAGCTACGGTATAACTGAATAATAGCACTAATAACAGGAACAGTACAGCGGGAGAAGTATATTGCGGCAAGAACTTTTTGCGTAAGAACTAGATACAAAATAGAGGGCAGAGGGATTGCACAAAACATATTGCAAACAATTAAAGCGTCAGTAAGTTAATTACCCTGAAAAACAATCCAGTCGCCAAACACAAATATACCCTGCTTTTCCCTTAATTGAGTTTGGATTATTACAGTTGAGGTGATCGACAGTTAATGTTTGTCTCAGTCCTCCCACTAATCTGAAGCTTTACCTTCTAGGCAACACCAATCAAATGATCACTGCCACCCTGTAAGATCCAATTACATGGCTAATGACCTTGTCTCCAGTGAAAAATAATTAGCTCCCTTGGTACAATTACAAACACTTATCCAGTGGATTTAGTTTATGTGCGTGCATTTATCAAACTAGCGGCTGTTTGCATGTGTGTTTCAAAAGAATACTGAGTACGCAGAGAGGGAGGGAGAGAGAGAGAGAGAGAGAGGGAGAGAGTTAAAAAGCCATTTCCCTGATGATCAAGTCAACCAAGTTCAGAAACTCCCAGTGCAAAATTAATACTTCCTGCCAGCTCTGCTCAACAGGACACTTTTGAATGCATCCCCCCCCGGCAGAGCCAACCTATTGGGCACACATGCACAGAGCACACACTTGACACAAAAACACACCTATACATGCAGGTGGAGACACACAAATAGTATCCCCCTGCTGTCCAAATGTTGTGGAGGTGTGCAGCACTCGGAGGTGACACATGCTGCGACAAACACAAGCACACACACACACGCAAGATATCCAACACATGAACACACATACCCCACTGGCCTTAGGCGGGAGGCATTTTTGGAGTGAAATCGTGGAGCTGTTTTTTTTTTTTTATTTTCATCCTTGGAAATAACACTAACCCATTATCCTAAAAGCACCTAATGGCACCTTGGTGCTCAGTTGAGAAACTGAGCCCTAAATGGAACGGCCAATACTGTCAATTATCTGACAACATTTTCAGCTTGTAGTCCGGTGTAACCCGTTGCATTTACTTACTAGTAAGTCAGATGACAATCTGATGTAACTGTTCTCTGTTCTTCTGCTAAAATCAAGGGATAGCAACTGGCTGGGTGGCGGATTTCTCCTAACTAGGAAATGTGTTCTGCTAGTTCTAGTGCTAAAACAGTGCTGGCAAATACTACCATATCTGGTTTTAATACCTTAAATTCCAAGTTAAACTACAGATAAATAGTAGAATAAGTAGATACATTGCCATGTGAAATATGGTAGTGGGTATATATCTGTGAAGGTTCGAGGACAAAGAGGACAAAGTCAAAAAGTCTCCTCCAACAACAGGTAAATATCTAGTCTTTAACATCCACCAGTCCTTTAGAACTGAATTATGGAGTGGCAAAACGTCTCCAAGAAACTCTACAAGTCCAGTTGTCTTTCTTTTACCTTTCTGGATGATAGTGGCTACAAGACTTACACCTGTGACCTTCTCAAGATCATAGTCATTGCACCAAAATCCATTATTTTTCTTCTAAAACCCCAATACTGGATAGAGGAACTCAACACTGAACCATCACCATCTGTGCTAAGATGACGCCAAACGTCTAAAAAAAATGATGGCTTTGCAGATACTGGACAACAGAAACAATAAGTGGAATTGTGCCAGCAAGTGCAGCACTGCTGCAATTTGTGGAAAAAAAGCACACAGAGTTGTTTTTGCAGATACCTGGCATCTGAGTTAGATGTTCAGGGAGAAGGGACAATCCAAAGCCTGAAAACAAACAGTGCCCCATCTTATTTATCTGAGATGCTAACCTTTCGTGAGTGTGGCAGGGCTTTAAGGTCTTCTAACCAACCCTTACTGGAAGCGCCCAGGTCAAAATTTAAACACTGAGGTGACTGAGCCTTTTCAGTTGCTGCACACAGGCTCTGGAATAAGCTCCCCACTGGCATGCGTCTCATCACTGACCTGGGACTCTTCAAATCTAAACTTAAAACTTATTTATTTAGAATGGCTTTTAGTACCCGGTAGTTTGGTGACACTTTTATTTTATTTTACTTTTTTATTTTTTATCTTACTTTTACTCATGTTTTTTTTAATCGTTGTTTGATCTCTTGTAAAGCACTTTGGTTCACCTGTGGTTTGTTGTATAGTAAATAAAGTACATTACATTACTTTCACTGAGGAAGTCACACTCTTCAAACTTATTTAACCACCTTCAAGTTAGCTATCTTGGTCTGTACAGGGTGACTGGTTGTTAACTAACACGTTGACACTATGCTGATATCCTCTTACTGGTATTGTTTGCAGATTGCAACAGCTGCATCTGTTGTTCAAAAAGGCTAATGCTGAGCGTATAACAGGTATATTTCTCAGGCTTCTGAATCAGTTGATGAGATTGTAAACTTCGGAGCACCGTCCCTCTGGATTGGTTTCTTGTTATACAGATACTAAAAAGCCAAAACACATCACAAGAAACAACGTGAAAAGATTACACTTATTGGTTAGTTGTGCCTGGGGCAAGAGCAAGAAAGTCAATACAGGAAGAAGCCGCGTGAAGAGCATGTATCACTGAAAGAAAAACAGCAATGTAATTCAATTCAATACCAAACACTAGCAGGGATGGCATTTTCTCATAGCCTTGAATACTGTATTGTCTGTTTATACAGACTATTGAACAGAAAAAGGGAGCTAATGACTACAGTTGTGGTGCAGACTCGGAGGGTAGGCCTAGAACCAGATGAGTTTGAAACTAGACTAAGTGCAGTTGTTTAGGTCAGCAGCCAAGTGCAATCATTGTGTTAATATGAGCCTAAATGAACCGTACCAAATGGTTATGCTATAGTTTCATTCAAATGAACTAAACTGTGCAGGTGTGGAAGCACCCTTAAGTCTTGGTTGAGCTGTTTGACTTCCTGTCTGCCCTCCACACAAACAAATGACATGAAAGAAAAAAAAATAAACAGACTGTCTCATATTCTAATAATGCGAATAGTCAGGACTATTTACTCACACAAATAGTTTTAAACCTTTAAAAAGAAGTGACAAAAAGGTACTCCCTCCCTTTGAATCCAACTGAACATCAGAGAGAACTGTTGCTTTGGGTGTGAGTGTGTTTGTGTGTGCGCCCTTTTATGTGAGCAGCACAGTGACATTTTGACCAGCAAGTGACTCCTCTTCTCTGGAGCTAGCTCAGGTGGGTATGACCTCGTGCGCTTTTATGTGTGCGATGCACTGACATTTTGACAGGCCTCTGACTTCTTTGTACATATATAGTTTGTCTACAGGTTTCATAATTCCTGGTGGGGAATTATGAAACCTGTAGATGTCACTCCTTATGGCAAATATGGCATATCACGCCTGACAACTGTCATTTTTAACACCTTAGTCAATTATCTTAATGACAGAGGGAGTGTGTATGATTTAGTTAGCTGTAGGACATATTTCTGGCAGGTGTACACAAGATGAGACAACAGCTTAAAATTGTATGTAAAAAAGTACTAACAAGTGAGAGATAATCAAAAAAAAAATCTTCAATCCTTCATTTAGATATATCAGCAGCATCTTACTGTATATGTATGAAAGCAGATGTGTGAGCACATACCTTTACAGCAGCTACCAAAAAAACCTGGTATACCCTCACAGCTGTGAAATCACTGTGACGGTACATGCTGTGTTCTTGCCAAATGCCTCAAAAGCATAAATCCTCTCAACATGTGCTACTTCAAATACTGACTCACAAGCAAAGATGAGTGCACGAGGAGTAAAATGTAAAAATACACATTTAGCAAAAATGCACAAGGATCCAAGCATCGTATTTGTAGAATGCCTTCATTCAGCGCCCATAAATTCCAGCATACACACATACCTGTCAAGTCCAACCCAGTGAACCCAGTCGGAGAACGGTACTCCACTCTCCCTGTCTTGCCGTTCTCTCTTGCTTCCAGAACCTAAAGTCCTCACCGTGCTGTTTCGGCGGCGACTCTAATTGCTGTTCACCTGTTCAACTTCAACTCTTCAGCTCTGTTTCCCTGCCTCCTCGTGCAACTCTCTCTGTGTTCCTCGCTTTCTGTCTAAAGCTCTTGGTCACACGAAGGTTTGCGAAGCTTGCTCCAATGGTGGCTGCTACCGCCACTGACTTGTTGTACTTTAATTGTAGTTGCTAGGCGATAAGCTTCTCCAATTCTGCTCACAGAGTGAAGGGGAGGACAGGAGAGGAGAGGAGGGGAGAGGGAGAGAGTGGGAGAATAGGTGGTGGTGGGGTGGAGGAAATGCTCATTATAGAAACAGTAGCCTAAAAGGGATGATCGGCAGAGAGGAGGGGAAAGGTTTTGAGGAGTGTGCAGATGATAGACATGGATGGATGGAGGAGTGGAGACCTCAGGTGAACTTCCTTGTTTTTCCATCTGGGACCACCTTGTGCAACTTGAAGCACTTAATCCAGAGCAACAGCTGACTTGAAGGATTTGCCATGAATACTTTTAAATGGACAATGGCATGTCAAGAATGCCTGCACACACATTTCCACAAATTTTCTGCCTACGTATCAAAGACCTTTTGTTTGGGTTGGGATTTGTCTCCTGCTCATTAAACGTAGAACAACAGACACAGCAACATCAGCAGTAAGGAAACCATAAGCTAATGATCTATTCAAGCACTTTGTCACAGCCCTCTGGTCCTAATTATCGTTTTTCCAAGTGCACAGGTGTCTAAAGCTGCTTAAATCTATTCACAGTGAGTTGCACTGCAAATGTAATCCCACGACATTGTTGCAGTAGTCACACTGAATAATATGTCATCTGGCACAATGTGTGACTACTCCAACTAAAGGGGCACAAAGGAAGCAACTGGCATCAATGTGACAGCAAGAGACCATGGGATTTTAATGAAGATCAGTAAGAAACCAATACAGCTGACTGACATGTGATGCAAACGCAGAATTCTCCAAACGTTTACCACAACAAAACACCGTCCACGACTTTCCTGCCAACAAAGTCACCATGCTGATATGGGGCTTGGAGCGTTGGGTGAAACCAGATGGATCTGCACCGTTGCTGACAGTATTTTTTATTTTTTTCAGACAGAGAGCAGCGACAGCAAGTATATTTTGCAGATCCATAATGAACGTCTAAAAGCTGGACTGGGTCAACTACTGTAAGAGACAGCGGGGTAAAATTATACCTGAAAAAATTGGGCTTTGCTCTGTCTATACACTATCAATATTTTTATGTGCTGCTGTGTTTCTCTAGGAAACATTTGGGAACTCTAGGAAACGTTTTTTCTTCTAACAGCATCTTCCATATATCGTGGTTATTTTAACAAATTTATTATAAAATCATGATCAGCTCTATACATTTAGAATTCAGCTGAAATAATTGCGCTTGTTCGTTAAGACCTATTGATCATGACTGGTGTCAGTCAATGTCTGCAGGACACACACAAGAGTAAGTTGCTGATCTAGAGGTTGAGTGGCAGTTTAAGTACTCTTACACACATGAAAACCAACATTAATAGACAATATCTTACACTCACAGGAAACCACTTAGACCTTTATCTCTCATGTCAATATAAATCAATTTAGTGATGAAATGTACATTGTGCTGAGCAGCTGTTGACCTTTAGCACGACTGTGGGTGACTGCTGTGGGCGAGTTTCTGTGTGTATATGTGTATGTATGTGTGAATATGGCGTATTATGACTCACTGTGTGTTTTCAGTATCTGTGGGCACACACCAATCCCTGCCACCTCATTGTCCAGTGAGTGAGTACTGTGCAGCACAGGGCTGTATAGGGAACATTACTCATAGCTGGTGGAAATGTCAAACACATTGGCAATGTGCTGAAAAGCTACACAGGAAATACTGTCATACTTACTTTATTTTATAGCCTCCCTTTTCTACTTGCGTCCATCTATACCACTGCCCACTCTTGCCTTCCTCAGCAACAATAAAAAAAGAATAGAAAAAAAATCCACCTGCCAATTGGAGCGGCTGTGACTAGATGAGATGCAAGCACCCAGCTTGAGCCACTGAGGGGCCACAGCAGGTCGGCCCATCACCTGCCAGTCAGAAGAAGCTTTTCTAATTATATCTCACACCATCACACACACACACAGGCCAATTCATGTAGATGCAAATGCACACAGCGCTCCTTCTCCGATGCGCACACCACCACACATATATTTAGCAACTTCCTTGAAGGGCTCTCAGTGGGTTCCTGGTGGCCTTTTAGTTCATCCTTCCTTTGCAGGCTCATGGGAGACGAGTGTGACAGCTGGCATCAGGATACAAAGCAGCAAGTCTCCCGATCGCAATTCAATAAAACTACAACTTAATAATTAGACCGAAATTGTGAGGGTTCGTACATGAATGTGTTGGAATAAATGGTAAATTATAGTATATAAGATGATTTGATGGACACTCTATAAATATGTGTTAAATGATGTTTATTAACATAAAACACAGCTTCAGATCTTTTAATATTTCACTGTACCACTTAAAAAAAAGAGTGAACAGGGTTTTGAGATACCACAGCTGTGTCCAACAGGCAGTAATTGGCCAGTAAATTAGGCAAAATGTGACTTTTTTTGACATTTACAACTATCTTTTGCCCTCTGAGAGGTGTTACATAATCAGGGTCAGTGCATTTTTACTGCTTAATCAATCTGCACAGATCAACACAGCACGGAAAAGAACAACAACCGCTCACGGCCGTCAACTCCTCCGCATCTCTTTTGAGAAAAAGGGGTGAAAAGGTGAACAAGAGGGTGAGATAAAAAGAAAAAGAAAGCTCTGACTCTTTATTGTTTTGATTAGAGGCTATTGTGTTTAATACTTTGTGGTGGAAATATATCCTGATAAAAGAAAAATCTAATCAATTTGTTAATGCTGGTCAAAAACTTTCCAGTAATCATTCACTGTTTCTGGGTTTAATAAAAACTATTTATTTTTTTAAGTAGTCTGAACTGCGATAAACCCAAACAAATACAAAGATGATGTGGAGAATACGAACAGTGTGTTCCGTCTCTGTTTCTTGCGCTAATCCACTTTCCACTCTAGTGTTAGACAGAATTAATAGGGCTCTTAAAAAATGCAGACACTTCTGAGGCACAGCAAAAAGAAAGAAAAAAAACAGATGACTGGGGTGGCTGACAGACAGATGCATCAACAGCAGAAGAATTAGTCAGAAGAACTAATAGAAAGTGACATGAGTAGGGAGGCAGCTACTCAGGCAGTGCAGGTGGACAGGTGTATGCTAGGAGAGAAAACTGCAGGGTGACTGAAATATTTGTGTGTACTTCCTGGTGTCACTGACCAATCAAAACATGTCAACAGCAGTGGGTGATGAGGGAGTGACAGGGTGGGTCTTTCCCCCCCTCTCCCTCACTGTCTCCACACTTTTACAATGTCATTATTTGTATAGGATTCCCCCTCCCAAATCGTGCGGTCTGGGGACCAAAGGGACCAAAACATGGCTCATAAATCAACACAGACTATGGATATTTACCCATAAATCACTGCGGCGGAGCCACCTACAATCAGACTAATAGGGCTGGAAGACGTGCTGTCATCCAAGCCATGATGTCACCAAGCCTGAGCCTGTGGGTGTTGATGTTGGTGGTGGGTCTCTGGTTCTGTGTGTGTGTGTGTGTGTGTGTATGGGGGGATGCCTGCATATGTGGCTGTGGGTCCGTAGCTATGTGCGTGCGTGTCTGTGTGTAGGGGGTTGTCTGAGTATGTGGTGGTAGGTCTACAGTTCTGCTTGTGTAAGTGTCTGTGGTGAGTGTGTGTGTGGTGTATGTGGGAGGCATGATGTCTGTTTATATGGGTTTGCGGGTACCGGGGTGGCCAATGTGTGTGTGTGTGTGTGTGTGCGCGCATGCGTGGATCTGTACGTCAGTATATACTTTCATCATGTCTCTGAATTTACATGTACCTATTACATTTGTCTATATATACACACAGGACTTTACACACTCGAGTAAAACACACACACGGGTCTTGTGGTTATTGCTGGCTTACAATGGGTGTGGGATTCCATAGAGAAAATCTAAACAAGTCGAGCGGTTAGCACGGGTCTGCCACGTTTCCACACAATGGTGCTCATTGACATAAATAACTGGGGACTTTGTGAAATGGGACACCCATTAACTTCTCCTCCACAGATAATTGCCCATTAGATCTTGGAAGAGCACTGGATTGAGAAATAACTCAACTCTGACGCTAAATGCAACTTGTAATAATAAAAAAGTCACATTGTGAAAGGGGCCTGGAATCCGTTAAGATGGGTTGGCTTTTTGTACCATCATCCAGCCAAGCACTTGGATTATCAACAAAGAAAATGATGGCTTGTTGCAGAGGCTCTGCAGTCTGTGCCTTTGCTTAAGCCGTGCTTTGAACATGGAAAAGATGATGACAACAAGGGGGGAAAAAAAGAAGACAAAGAAGAAGAGAACTGCAAATTAGAAAATAAGATGAAAGGCAAGAGGAAATTGTTCCAGAAGAAGCTGAAAAATATAGTAGTGAGAGAACAGAAGCAGAAAAAAATGGTAGTTTAGTAAAGAAATCAAAGAAAAATGTGAATAAAACCAAGAAAAACTGGTTCCAAGAAAACTTGTTTTACAAGTTTGAGCTACACTTCAGTCAAGTAATTATAGGCAATTATGATGACTAATAAACGCCTGCAATGCATCCAGTACTGACGTCACGCATGACGTCCACAATTTACTTATAGACACCAGCACCAACAGCCTTCACCTTCAATGAATCAGAACACATGGTTTTGTTGTCAGCCCCACATACTCCCTGGAAATTGATGTGCCCGTGTCAGCACTTCACTTCCACTTAATGTCATCTCACTCACTCTCTGCCCATGCTCCCATTTGTATGTGTCACAACAACAGCATGACGATGGGACAAATGATCCAGAGTACATGACTCATTCACAAAAGCAAATGCCACCTGCCTACATCCCTCAGAGCGTACCACACACAATGCTATAACAGACGCATCAACACGGGGTGAGTCAATTTTGATGTAAAATATGATGACGATGATTATCAGCAAAGATCAACTCCGGGTTAAATATAGATCAGCAGGCAGTGACACATCAGGCTGGCCCCGCTTGGCCGCAATTTGCGTCAAATTCCACGTGTCAACAATCGTACTCCTAATGTGCATCACATATTTCACATAATGTTCAAGGTGTTTAACTGATTTCACAGGATCTTATCCATGTTTCTTCCTCCAAGGCTGCCAGTGACATAATGGCGTCTATAAATATATACATATTATGCTAACACACGCGCATTTATATTCACTCCACCTCCACATGCCAATAGCAATGGCTCTATTTATTTTCCCTCATTAGTTTTAAATGGCCCATCCAGACGTTGCTGTGGCCCTGCTTTTAATCACTGGAGAAAGCTCAGCCCCGCGCTGGCTTCGTCCTCTTTGATGTCCCCAGTCAGTCCACCAGCCAACCAGCGAGTCTCTCCCCCCCCTCCCTTCCTGCTACTGCAGACAGCAGCCCACTCTGCTGCACTTTGCAAAGCTCCTTTCAAATTGAGTCATACATCTATCAAAATAATGTAATAAGCATTCAGATCACTTTTTAATTAGTACAAGCTAAGGGCACTGAGGAAAATTACAGGGATGTTTAAAAGTTGTGTGTCTACTCACTGTACAAAGTGACTGCTTAGCAAAACACACGCCAGACTGTAGCGGTGCACTTGACTACAACGGCCATATTTGAAATTAAAAATCTTTATTGTTAGTTGCACAAGTTAAATTATGACAGTTATAACTGGGGTGCATTTCTAAAATACATCTAGTGCATAAGTTAGAGAGTAACAGAGAAAAGGTCCCATTACATAACTATACTTTGAACGTGAGACATGGTATTTAGAGCAGTAATCATCACACAACAGAAGACTTCACAGAGGTGAGGTTAAGAGGTCAAACTAAACGTTTATCACAATGGGAGTTTTAATCATATCTCTACAACTATTAAGCTGTATAGGAAACTAGCAATTAAGGGTTTGACATATGTGGCCAAGGAAGCTCTGTTTCATTTTTTTTTTTCTAAATAACCTTTCCCTTGACATCTTCCAGCAAACAGAGGTCCATGGTTTTTGTTCGACAGCTAGTGATTATTTCATGACGTTATTTTCACAGTCATTTATCCAGGGGCTATTAGAGATTCCAAAAAATGGATCAGTGTTTCCATCCTATTTTTTCCCTATCCACGGGATGAGGGATTGGCAAGAATGGTGTTCTTAACCCTTAGGAATCTTAGCCTATTATGGTAGTTTTTGAATACTTTTGATTTTGCCTTTACATACCGCATGAAAAAATGTTTACCATACGCAACTTCACCTACTTTAACCCACTTTGGCACCTTCTGATCCTGATCCACCTCTCTGGTATATTCATTACGTAGAATAGTATCAGCTGATTCAACCGCTTTTCCACCATCCCACTTTTAGGCACGGTCATAGCCTAGCAAAGGTCAAGTCACCTTCTGACAGCAACAAATCCACTAGAAGCTGGAAGGACTGCCTGAAGATGCAACTTGGACTACAGCAGTGACGCACCAAGCCGCCGTTCGGCCATTTGCAGGTGTGTGGCCGTCAGCGTGTCTCTGTGACTCTGGTTTACTGTGTGTCCTGCCCCATTGTCACCATTTAGAAATAGAGACAAATAGACACTACTGACACCTGCTGTTATGAAGAGTTACTTCCTTCAAATTAGGTGCAGAAAGTAGGAGCTCAAGAGTTCAAGTGTAACTCTTCAGTCCGGACACAGGTCACTTGAGGTGACGACACAGTCTACCTTTGCTGCCACTAGTTCTTTAATGTGGGTTTGGTGTGTCCGTACCTCTACAGGTTGGATGACATATATTGCGAGAAATGTCATATGATGTACTTAAATGCACGGTAGCTAAAAAGACTACGTACCCATGGCATGCAAAAAACTAATAACTAAAATATCTCTATGCTATCACGTTTTTTTTTCATACCGTAAAGCACTTTCCAGTAATAAATGTTGGTTTCTTCAGCGTCCTCACAAGTTTTCATGTCAGTGTTTTCAACACGATAGCAGGGGGTTGGGCCACAGACACTAGTCCGATGCTAATGAAGTGTGTTAAGAAGAAAAATAAGCCTCTGATAAGAATGACATCACCACAGTATGACCTGCTTCAACACGCGAAGCCTGAACATACGCTTTTAGCAAGGATCACACTTCATTGCGGTGGATGACTGGACTTGCGCCTTCATTTGGAACAAATAAAAGAGAAAATACTGGAGAGAAATTAATAATTCATTCCAATTTAACTTCATGTCATCACCCTATTTTCCGATTACAGAGAGAGAGAAAATGTTTAGCTGTCGGGGTTCGGACATTTGCATCAGGTTTAAATGGTGCATTTGCTGTGATAGTACTAGTTGGTACAGCGTAATACTAATGAGTGTGTGTGATCCCGAAGTGATTTATTCCATTTTAATACAGCATGTTTGCCTTGGAGCATCATATGTATTTGGTCATGAGACATTAACTGAGTAGAAAACATGCTGAAAAATGAGCTCGCTGACGTGTGTGTGTTTGAGCACTGTATGTGCTCGAGTGTGTGTGTGTGTGTGCGTCTCTGTGAGTGAGCGTGTGTTCACTGCAAGAGTCTTGAGGCCCATGCTGTCACTCAGCCCAGCTCGCAGGGTGGTCCAAACACTGAGCCCTCTTTACTCAGTCACACACACACAAGCACATGCACGCAAACAAACAAACACTCACTGGTGTACATGTAATGACATACGTAACAAAGTATACATAAATATATGGCCGTATATATGACCATAATGAAGCAATCAAATAACCTCAGCGCTTCCCCTCTTCCTGTCCTAAACCGTACAGCTAAATATACTGCCACAGACTCCATCACACAGCAGCAGAAACGAAGAGTCCAGAGGAGAGAAACAGCGCTACACAGCAACCCTTTCATGCTTCACATTTCTTGTGGCGAAAGGTTTCACTGGAAGGATGCTAAGTTTGACAGCATGGTGTATTAGCCAGTAAGTGAGTGTCTTTTGGCAGTTTCTTTTTGGTAAGTCGGTGAGGTAAATCAGCAGCACTGACGTAGTGGTAAATGGGGATGTTTGCCGGCCTGCTCAGCCAGAATTTCACTATTAATTCATAATCTACGACTACTGTAAACTCTCATCAGTGGAGGAAATCTAATGCAAAATCTGCCAATAGCAACTTAACACTTCAGCTCGGGTTCTTGTTTTTCAGTGAAGTAAATGAGGCCTTCCACTGATTGAATCTGTTAAACCAGGCAATAAATTAGCATTACATTACATGGTAAATAATTAACTAGTAAGGACAATTCAGCATGCACGCTAATAGGAACTGGCAACTGGAGGTGGGCCATATTGTGCACCTTCTTTTTGCACTGATTTCTTTCACGATGCAGGCCACTTGACTAAATGAAGGTTAACTCGTCTTGAGTGGTTGCCATCTTATCGATTGGTTGTGAGCAGCAGAATTTAAAATTGCAAATAATTAACCTGTAAAGCTCAATTTACACCGTACACAAATAGGAAGTGAGAGAGCTGGTCCATATGACACACGGTCCTGTTGCACTGATTTCTTAAAGAAAACAGGGACTAAATGAATCCTATGGAACAGTAGTTAATGGATCACATTTAAGAACTATAACACATTATTTAGGCTGCAAATGGAGTCGTCCTTCATCTGAACCCATCAGACTCTTTCTAAAGTAGTATTGGAAAGTCCTCCTTACAGCTTATTGCTCACCAAAGCACTCAACATGATTTGGAAAGAGCTTTGAAGAAAGAATAATGTTATTTCAGCCATGTCTAAAATGGCTCAAAGCATACCGTGCACACATCATGAATATATTGGCAACTTCAGGTTGTTGGAGTGACAGTGGTCCAACACTTTTTCGCAGTTTTATCGGTGCAAATTAACAAATCTAAATATTTCTGATGACAGCTTGTCATGTAAATAGCAACCAGGTATTCATTTAAAAGTATTGCTCTCCTTTAGCTCCACCACTCACCACTTCACACACACACAAATTTGTGATTAATAGCAGAATCATGGCGTTAAACTAAAAAGGGTGAAGAAAAAAAGCATCCCCATCAGTATGTAACTGTGACTGGCTCAAAGAAACACGAAATGTACGATCAATGTGACACAAAAGTTGATGATGTGTGATCTTTTGTGAAAAATGAAGAAGTGAATCTTCTTGACATTACCTCTCAGAATCATAGACGTTTAGTCAGAGCACTTACTTTGTAACGATGAAGAGATAGTTTAAAAGAACTTCAAACACAAGAAAATGTTCCTTTCATGAGTACCAGACCATGGCTTGATTTTCCATATCTGTTCCTCCAAAAGACAACAAGCCACAAAGTGAGCTCACGAGTGATTTATTTGGGCTATTAGCTCTGATGTATCTGGATTAGCTCTACTTTCGTCTTTCAGGTGAGGGGGAAATGAGTCATTAATATTTGTGCTACGCTACAGTTCTCCTGCAGCATCACAGCTTGCACAGCAGGAAGTACAAGGCTCCCTCCCCTCCTTGCTATTAGACATTCACTGAACAAATACTGCAAATTAGCCCCGCTTCCCCCACAAAATGGTAATAAGCCATAATTGCCTGTAATCTGAATACATTAGTTCTAAGAGGGTCCTGTTGCTTTTGTGTGCAATCACGGTAGAGCTTGAGGACTAAAATATAAAGGTAAGGAGTACGCATCGTGGTCTGCAAGCCACCAAGGGTTTGGTACGGCTCATGAATTATATATGCTGCATTACACAACACATAAACACTGTACATATGATATCAGTCTATGTTTATGAATCTCAATTAGATCAAATGAGCTGCAAATAAAAAAAATGTGGTTTCTGACATTTCAGGGGTTTTCTGGGATTTTCTGGTGCTTGTAAGATGCAAGGGACCATCTGAGATTGAAAGTAACTGTTGAGAGTTACCAGATTGACATGATATCTACCGCCACAACTGATAGATTGGATCATTTACAGTCCTGCAGGAGACTTTGGACCAGATCCTGCAAGGCTCTTGATATTTCCCCAGACCACTTCTTCACTTAACTGTTGTTTTTATTATTAGAGTCAGTTAGAATTGTGTCTTTTCTTTCTGGCATTCTTTTCCTCTTTTATTTTGTTATTGCATCCCTTTATTTCTCTGGGACTCTCTAGAGTTAGAGGCGCCATTGTGTTCTTGTGGCTTGTTTACGAGGAACACTCATTCGCCCAGTGAGGTTTGGCTTGCTTGTGCAAGGAGGGGGGGAGAAATATGAATGAATTTACTCCAACCCTAAACTTCTAGCCTTTATTCCCAAAGTCTCCCATCATCGTTCTTCCTCTCTACATGCTCCTCAGCAGCCTCCAGTCACACTTTTCCACTGGTGTGTGTGTGTGTGTGTGTGTGTGTGTCAGTGAGAGTGTATTTTTGTGAAGCCAGAGGGGCAGCCAACACTGGCCAGAGGCTCATTTTTGTGGCCAGCCCAGTGTGTATCCCGACGGCTTGCAGGCGTCTCGGGGGCCAGCTCCTCCTTCCAGCTCCATTCCCTCACCCTAGGGCCTCTCCAGAGAGCCTCTACGAGCAGCCATTGCTTAGTAATTTCGAGATTCTCCAGGACAAAAAGAAGTGCTTAGTTTCAAGCGTATATTAAAAATGACAGGCTGTGTTTGTGAGACCTGTTGGGAAGAGGACGATGAGGAAAGGAGGGGGGAAAGTCATTAATCCAAAAACTGGAAAGAACATTGGGAGTGGGTTTTACGGCTGATTTGGCGATGGGAAGCCTTGGACTAACATGTAATGGTATCTCGCCAAAAAATTCAAGGTTAGAAATGTCTGCCTGCTTCCCTAGCTGCTGATGGCCATGTTCTCTATCTCTCTCTGTGCAAAGCTCATAGAGTAGTTGCCATAGAGACCCACAATATTGCCTATTCTGGGACTCTGGGTTATTATTAAAAGAGTAAACCAAACTCAAACATGCTGAACCAGGACAGATATCTATATTTATCCCCACCAGGCGAGAAGACATGTAAAACTGTGTTGGAACTACAGAAGCTGTATCAGTTATTAATATCCATAACTTGTATCATGAGGAATAGGAGCCAGGGACAGGATGTGGCTAGAATCGTAAACCAAAAGAAAACAAAAAAACATTTGGAGTGTTTCAAAGAGCTGATCTCTATCTCAATAGTTCACGTGGAAAACAAATAAAATGGCACATGGTTTTAGAAAAGTTCACAAGTTCAGGACATCAGTGAAGGAAGGGGGTGGTATTTGATTTCTCGCTGACACAAGAGGAAAAAGTCGGGGGTTGATGAGCCAGACCAAGAGGTAGAGAGAGACAGGGCACGGAGACAGCAGCATCCTCTGCTTCACACCTCATCTTTCCCACGGTATTTGGTTTGTTTACAAGCAGGAGTCAGTGACAGGTTCATTCCTTGTATCCTGGCACCAACCAACGCCAGGTAGGAGGCCGCCAGGCTGGACTCCGAGGCCTTCCTGCCGCTCAAAGCCCCACACAGGCCAGCATAACCAACAAGCTGGGATTTCCATGACTTGACAAACCCCTCCACAACCCCTGCCTGACACCAAGACTTTCTTCTTCCTCTTTGCTGTCTCATTCTCCAGCCCCCCCTTCCTTTCCATTTTTGGCATGCCTTCATCTCTCCAAGGGGCTACAGTAACCGTGAAAGAGCAGGACCCACACTGGAGGTCTCTCCTACTCTCCCCCTCTCACTTGCGTCTAATCGTTTCTGCAGTTTGTGCTGTTTTGGCGTTGCTGTCCGGATGCTGATACCCAAGACAGCAAACCTAACCCCTGCTGACTCCACACTGCCACACACACCCCAGAAACAACCCCCACCCTTCAGTAAGCCTCAAATCTCAACAACCATCTCCCTCCCAAGTCTGGTTTACCCCCACCCCATTCCCTTCACAAGCATTTTTTTTTCACCTGCTCTACTTTATAGTGTTTGTGTGCGCTGAGACATCCGTGAATGGCTAGCTATTTTGAGCACGTGGAACATGGCATCAATGCCGGATCGCATCCACAAGATTTCCCCTATGTGCACCCGACTACCATACCACGCTCGCCGTCCCCAGCTAAAGCATTTATGCATGCTGGCTCATGTGTCTTGCCCAGTAGCAGTCACAGAGTCTGGAGAACATTTCGCTTCGTCACAACAGGCCAGGAGCGTTTTGAAACACTGGTATCTGGTGCACAACAGGGTGAAACGGAGATGGCCTGGCCAGACAAGCAAGAATAATTCTTATTCTAAAGTAGCTTCCAGAAAGGGCAATGCTTTTCCAATACAAATCTACAAAAGTTTTCCTCTTAATATCAAAACAGAAACTGTGTAATTGTAGTGGCATGTTTAAGTAAAGAGAATATAAATATTTCATGATCACAAGCATCTAGTACTGCATGAATGACCCAGACTGTGTCAAGTCTTCCTACTCTGCAAATAATAGACTGAAAGCAACAGAAAAAATGAAGCGAAAGACTTGGAGACTGGGTCTAAGATATTCTGCGTTCCCCATAACATGCCTTCCAGTCCTTTGAAGGAACAAATGCCACAGTCTCTGCAGAGCTACCTCTTGTAAATAATCGAAAGTCTGGGCGCCACCTCAGAATCTCCCGTTCCCCAGGAAAGGCTGATGGGTATAATGTCTGATGGTTTTTTTTTATTGTTATTTGGATGTGGGGTGTTGAGAGACGGCAGAATAAGGCCAAGTCCACATGTACCAAAACGATCCCCCCCCCGTTTTCCCTGGCATCGTTTCAAGAATATTTGTGTACAAACGGATCCATCTCAACACGACTCAACACGCTACTTCATATACCAGGCCTATAGGTGGCGCTGTTTCAGTTGAAGTCGTGTTTCAGACGAAGTTGTCCCACCAACTGCTGGTTCTACCTGCTCGAACCCAAAATCTTCTCCTAGTTGCCCTCCTGGTAGCCCTTCGCGGTGGATGTAAAATGTTGCTTATGTGGTTGTCCATCAGCCTTTTTTGCTCAGCGTGGTGGCACAGGAGCATGATATTTTGCCCTAGTAACCCTAATAGGCTCAATATCTTCTCCAGCAGGAACACGAGCATGTAGTCCGCCATTGTTGTTGATGTTGTTGTGAGACGTCTCGCGCAAGTATGCGTCTTCGCCATCCAAACGAATGCTCAAGGGCTGCGTTTGAGAATTTTTTCACCCTGGGACCAGGTTTCAGAAAACTCCGTTTTAAGGCAATGCGTTTACAGGATTCGTTTGGACGATCGGCCAAAACGATGCAAAACATCTGCGTTTAAACCAAAAAGCGTCTCCGTGTGGATGGCCCCTAAGGCAAGGAAAGGGAGGGAAGAAGGGGGAGGGAGAGAGGGGCAAGCAGCCCTGCTCTTGCATCATCACTAGAGTATTGAACACTGCCTAGCTCACCTAGGCAGTATTCAGTACAGGCAGGGTACACACATGGCTGAGGAAGTGAATAAGTACTCCTCACCTGATTCCATCTTCACTCATTTGTTATTCATACCAGCTTTGACCACCAGCACAACCAACATATTTTGTAGGGTTGTTTTTTTCAATCACGTCCCAAAACCCTTACTTTGGAAGGTAGCTGGATTCTTGCCGGACTCACAAAAATCACATGACAGTCTGCTTTTCCATACTTCATTTTTGTCATTTTGCAGAGCTGACAATCATCACTCCTAAGTGCGTTGTTACATACAAAGATGGCAAGAACTGGCTATAAATATGACTACTATGTAGCTAGTTACACTGACCATTTACTCGCTTTCAAAATTCAAAATGAAGTCTCTTTCTTCAGTGCCTTTGTTCGAACTTCGTATATTTTGCTGTGTTTCTGACACATGTAGTCCAATGGAATACAGCAAGAATATTAGTAGGGCTGCGTATAGCATCACTGGTGTGACCATGTGTGTGTGCAGGTCCTTGTGCATGTGCACCAAGTAAACAAAAAGGGAGTCCACTAATAGGAAAACTGCTTCATAGTGCTAGTGGAAGTAAAAAACTCCACAGGGAACCTTTGAGGTTTGGTGCAAATGAAAGAATACCAAGAGACTGACTACAATGTCTGGGAGTTTTTCCCATTACATGGGATGCAAGGGCTTTCAGGTCTGGTCCTTGACTTCCAAAACAAGGTTTATGGGCTAGACAAGGGTCTAGCTGAGTGTGACTATGGAAAACAGGTTTTGGTTTAAACAGGCCTGGCATAATGGAAAGAGGGAGAGTAGGGGAGACATGAGAGAAGGGAAGAAAAAGCATGAAGGATGAGGCAGGGAAGAGCAGAAGCAGAGAGAACATGAGAATGTTTGCAGTTATGTTGCTATGTCATAGAGAGGGAGGGAAAGAGATACAGTTCATACTATACCATAGTCAACCAAAAGAAGTGCTGCTGATAGACTGCCATTTAAAAGCGCACAGAACACTTGAACTCAGTGACATATGTTCTCGTCACAGTGGATGTGACACATAAACACACACATGTCCCCATCGCATGCAGCTTGTGGAATGAGACTGCAATGACAACTGTGTATAAGTGCTCGACATTCCACAGGGCTTGCAGCAGACAAATACAGTACATAACACAGGGGGGCTAAATGAGCTTTGTGCTGCAAAGGCCGGGGAAGCTAAACTTGACCTGCCCTTTGGCCCAACATGAACACAGCCACCAAGACTTGTGAATCTGGTAAGGGAACAGTCTTTGCTTCACTGTGCAATCCATATTACCTAACCAGTTTCAATCGATATTATCCAACAGACGGCATACAATGTCAATTTTATTCAGTTTGCGTATCGAATTTCAGGCCCAAATGTTGAACAAACTGCTCACGTGTAGAATGGGATGCTGTGTAAAAGGTACAATACACTAGCCAACTTGACAAGCAGCTCAACATGACAGACAGCCGGCCTGCTGCAGAGAGCTAAGCTGTGAGGGAAAGGTAAGGCAGACAAAAAACCAGACGAAAAGCTTTTAAAGGAAGCTGTTAGCCCGTAATGTGTTTAGTTTCTTGGTGGGTTTTCTAAAAGCTGACATGAAACATAAACGTTTGAATTTATCGTCAAATGTTCTAACAGAATTTGGGTTGTGGGGGTGGTAGTGCCAAGGGTTCTCAGGGAATTGGGTTTAGTTTGGATAAGAAAAGAACAACAGAAGACCTCACACCATCCTTATATGTGAACAGTTTTTGAGTCTGCGCTAACATTTATGTTTACTGCAAGGAATAACTGTGTTCTCTTCCCTGTAGTCTTGTACTTGAGCCACAGAATGAACCAAAAACAAGTTTCCTATACCCGGGTATGAGTAAAAGAAGATGGCTAAATCAATGTGTGTTCCAGGCAGCTGAACCGAATTCCTAAGACCCTTTTCATCCAGATTTACTGATTGGCTCATTGGCACAGCTGGCACTGCCACTGACCCCTCCAGCACATCCAGCCTCTCAAATTCCCTATTGGGCAGGAGATACACAACAACAATTATCCATTCATACTTAAGCAGCACAGACATGAATGGAAGGAGAAAACTGGGCAGAGGCAGTTCCGTCTGCTGGCGGCTACCAAGGAGATGTAGGTTGATTGGAGGACTGCAGTCAACTTACATCATCCCATTTTACGCATCCAGGACATCCGGTTAATTGTCTAGAGCAGAGCAGTTAAATGTTCTGGGCCAATAACAGTATAGTTTCAGGACTACGCAGCTGTACACATATATGTTAATGTAGCTTCCTGCAGTGTAGCCCTCTTAAAAAGTAATAAAGTCCGGTGTGCGAAAAATGACATAATGTATGTTGAGAGTATAGCAGTCTAACTAAACTAAATGGTCAAAACTGAAACTTTGTCATAAAAAAAAAATAAAAAAATCCCAGAGTAAAGCTTGTTCTAAGAGTAAATTCTGAAGATTAAATTGAGTGCATCATTGCATTGTATTGCTTTTAATTTGTGGGGCACTGCAGCACAGTCACTATGATGAGCTGTGGCTGGTCACAGCAGTTTGTCAGCCTCTAGTGGTTACCTGTAAAACCACAACAGTAACTACTGACACTGGAGGAGCATGCAGTGACAACTATTTCCCACATAGCCAACACAATTCACATACAGCATAATGTATGTTGTTACATTAACGCCGTTTAACTGACCACACTGGAAATAGGTGCCACAGATAATGAGGAAAAGCTGGTTAGGTCAGTGATTCTGTGGTATTGTAAGTGCACATTGTCATTGTCACAGGATAGCAACCTCTGAGTGTGGTCATATTGTTCTCGACTCCCACTCCTATGAGTGAAAATGTGCTCTCAGTTAACACAGTGCTCACTTATTGAGCCGGTGTCATGCTCCGTGCACAATGAAAGGCTGAAACTGTGAGATTCTGTTGCCTTTCACATTGTTTCATACATCAGCTCCCATTCATTAAGCCATTCATCTTTCACACTCATCCCTCCTTCTGTTTCATACTTCTGTGTCACTGTCCCCAGTGGGTTAGTGTCTCGAAGTTCCATCTGTCAGCACCATCCATGGGGGTGACAGAGCGGATGAGGCCCAGGGGAGAGACATCAAACGTGGGATGCTGGCCTTGGTTCTGCCCCCATCCTATCTCTATTTGAGCTGCTGGCCCCTCCATCTGTCTGCGCATGATTTGGAGTTGGCTGTCGCAGGAAAGAAAGAAAGGCCCTCCACCAATGACAAATGACAATCTCAGAATAAACACACAAGTGAGGGAGGGGAGGAGAAAAAGCTGATTCACTCTTTCATCATCCATCAGCCTCTGTTGGTCTTCTCATTAACCTCTGGTCTCTGGCCCTGACTCTCTTCTGGTGCCTGTCACTCATTTTCTTTCTTTTCACTCATTCTCCCACTTTTGTGATGACAGAAGGCAATTTGTCCTTTTCAAGTTCATCACATCTTATGGAGTTATATGTTTTTACTGCACATAGTCAACTGAGTTCCTCATCACTTTTTCCTGTTATCACAAATTCATTCATTCCTTAATTAATTTGCGAAGCTGAGGTAAAACAAGCTAACCTACAGCATGGATGTGTTTTAATGCTGGATGCATGGATATCGCCAGCAGCAAATTATGATTGCATACCAAAAGTGTGTCGACTCACTCTCTACTCTAGCTCTCAGCACCAGCTAAAACCTGCAGCCAACATGCCGAGCCTCGCTGATCCCAGTGCCGGCTCAACCAAACACACACATGACAGATGCCTCATCTGCTGCAGCGCAGGCATTCAGAGCATCTCCTCCGACACCAAAGGCATATTCCTTTTATAACCAGCAGGGATTAGGGCCCATTGGAGGAAGCTAGCATGTGCACTGGCCTTAGGCGGCTTGCAGATAAAAAAGCATCTCAAATTGAATCAATAACCACCAGCCGCCAACTAATCCCGCCTAGCCCCCATAAACACCACTACAGCAGTCCCCTGCAAACCCCTGCCAAAGCCTTAGTCCAGTTCCACCGCACCCGAGATCCAGACCCCTTCATCTTTTTATAACTGCACCCTAGGGCCATGCAGGGGTGCTCAGGTGAGGGCTTTCAGCCAGGATAGGGTGAGCTGTATATTCAGAGCGAAGGGGGATGAAGGGGTACACACGTTCGCCCAGGTAATCCGACAGCAGACAGGCCAGCTTTGGACTGCACGGCGACTGGCAGCCGGAGAAAAGTGGACAGCTGATGTGGGTCGAGCCCATCCACAGAACGCCAGACGGGATAAAGAGATATAAGCCCCCCCTCATGCTCAGTCCTCCCCTTTGTCCCCCAACCATACACCCATGTCATCCCAAAGCTCTTTCATCTTCTGACCCAGTGGGTGCTAAAGCAAACTTTCCACATTGGCTCTCTAGGGTCTGGGCATTGTGAAATTGTGGAGACATCTTCTCCGTTCTCAGCGCCTCAAAGAACGGGTGATGGATTCAGTCAAGGGGTGTGGTGGATTCAGACGCTAGTGTCAGCTTAGCAGCATAATTAGGAGGCAGGCTGGTTCATCCTGTGTGATGACTGTATAAAATCTACCATAATAAAAAGTCCAGCTAATTTTGATGCTGATGTGGTAGAGTTAGGTAAGATGGCTGAGCTTTAGGAATAGTCATAACAAAAAAAAAAAGAAAGAAAATAACTGCAAACAACCAGTCTCTCGTACAATTCCCTGGTGTCTGCTAAACAGTAATTATTTATGTCTTTTCACAAATAAATCAAGTTGTCATCTGGTTTCATAGCCTCCAATTCCTTAATGTCAACTCAAACAAATTCCTCACAGTGTTCCTCTGTCTCTCCTCTAAATGAATATCATTTTCCCTCTTTAAATTTTGGGTTAGGACAGAAGATGCAAGCTGAGATGAGGATCAGGCAGCGGAGTGGTGGGATTTCCAAGCTGTCAGGAAAACTGAGCAAATCCTATCCCCAGGCCACTGGCTCCACACAGGAATGTGGGTCGTCCACTTTAATTGTGCTTTTCTCCCGATCCCCATCTCGCAAAATCAAATTTCCCTTTTCCCACTTTTGGATTCCCTGAAGAGCTCGGCGTAACATCTTTAAACGCGACTCAAGGCCACGTATAGAAGTCACAGTGAGCTTAAAAGAGGAGGCTTCTATGGTTAGATAACTGAAAGCTTCAAAGTCAAAAGGACTATAAGAGACAGCCGGACTGTAAATCAGGGAGACACTTCAAAGTAAGCTATGGAGACAGCCGTGCAGATAGATGAATGGCAAAGAAAGACAGACATTCAAACTCAAAGAGAAGGATCATGGAACAATTCAAGACAGCAGACAAAATAAACAAACATCACCACGCAAGAACAAAACCCACTAACAATAAGCTCTATAAACAAACTATCAAAGTAGACGAAATATGACCAGTGGTCACACACACAGCTGTTGTTAGCAGCCAGCCAGGCCTGCTGACAGAGAGGCAGACAGACAAATAGAGTGAGAGATCTCCATGTGAAAGACAAAGGAGGGTACAGTAGTGGGTAGCAGCAGCCAAGGGAGACTTCATTAGTGAGGTCAGTGCCCCAGGGTACTTAGTGTAACACTGGAGGCCTATGCACCCGCCCCCCGGCCTTATGCCGAGGTGGATATTGCATCTTTGCGATAACATCTCCCTACATAGGAGGGGGCCCCAGCATCACAGCATAAAGACCCCTGTTTTCGGCAAGTTTGAAATAAGGCTTTGTTCCCCCAAGGCCTTGGTCCCCTCCCCCCCACCACCTTCTCCTCCTACTCTTTCCTCTTGGGTGGGCTAGAGACTTTCCAAAAAACTGAGCAACTTGTGTCTGGGGATACACCCCCCCAACCCTCCTTCTGCACATATACACAAACACGCAAAAACACACTCACACATGCACGTATACAGGCCGGTGCACACTTCCACACACACATATCTTCCACCACCCTCAACCCCTGATCCAGACAGTGGCGTCCCTTGGCTTTTGGCCACGTCTGTGTGGAGCGGTCGGTAAGAGAGGTGGAGATCCTGGGCTGGAGGGGGAACAGCTCCAGGAGGGGCCTTGGTGGGCTCATCTCACCCCAGGGAGAGTGGGGGGCCCACAGAGAGGTGTATGTGTGTGTGTCTGTGTGTGCGAAGGCCTGAGGGGGCCTAGTCCTGGTCAAAGGTGCCTGGCTGCCTGGGCACTCCAGGGAGCTCCAGAGACAGGCAACCTTTACATGGAGCCGCCCTCAGTACAGACGCTCCACAGTCAGTTACATACAGTTTACTGTAAAAGCTCCCACCACTCATCAATAGCCATACTCACTGTCAAACACACAGACAATAATAGTAACATTCATGAATCAGCACATTAATTTTACCAACAAACATACTTCACACCAAGTAACAAAACACCCAGGACGTGGCACAGAACTGTCATTATGAAAACTAAGAAAAACAGCGACGCATGGTCATTTCCTAGTCGATTCCTGACATGTGAAGGGTTTGTCAAGGTCTTACTGTAGGATGGACAGTATAAATATCCCTGTTGTGATGCTGAGATGGGTTGCCAGGTAGGAAATACATGTGCACCACCCATTTATACCCACATCAGCTGGTGGATTTATAGGACCCTTAAAACGGATCAATCATTTTCCACTCCCAGATCTCTACACCTTTCATCCACTCTCTCTTCACTTTCCTTTTTGATTCTAAAGTCAGAGTGCATATGCAGTAACGGGAGTGGGGTTATGGGTACACATTTTGCGTGTAATATAGCTTTGTGTATGCACCTATACGTAACAGTGATTGTGCGCGCGTGTGCATGCACCCGGCAGTATGTGCTTAGCGGCTCAGTCAACTACCAGCACTGGGTGCTTTTCATGTTCATTATCACTTGTTTTATAGTGGAATATTTAAGTCAGGGGGCCTTGGCATGGCTACGGCTATAGTTAGAGAACAAAGGAAAGCGCTGGGGGTGTCAGGAGGGTGTGGCATGCCGGAGCACAGCATAGAGCTTTTCAGTAAGTGTTGCGCCCCACACTTCATGGAAAGCCAGTGGGGCTGGCCAGGCCAGCCGTGCAGGCAGACGGAGCTAAATTCAACTCATTCCCGTATTAATGGGAGCTTATGTGCCATTCCACCTCACTGGAGAGGGCATTAGCCAGAGTCAGACAGCCAGGATACACCTCAAAATATCTCCTCTCTGTGGCCTTCTCTGCCTCGCTTGCATTCTGTATTTGTTTCTTACATGTGTGCTTGGCAGTACAGTGGGATATGATAAGGCAGTGTATGTGTGGGGAGGCCAAAATTCAGCCATTCCTTTTGGTTGTATGTAAAGTCTCAAGTAGACAAAAAAGGATCATCTGCCTGATATGCGACTGGCTTGGCTTAAACATTCATTGTTCAAGACACTGAAGACATTATATTTCATACTAAACAGAAAACAAATGTTTTACCTGGAGATCACTTCAATAACAGGTATATATATATCAGTCAGGAAGGTTCATGTCAGCACTCTCAGGAAAAGGGTGAGCCGTGCTTCCTAGGACTCTGAAGACAACTTGACATATATTTTGCTGCTAATAAGGTTTAATAAAACTGATCGTCACTGTCACTAACAGTTACACTGAACATCTGTTAAATGAAGCTTGGCGTTAGTTCACACTTAGTTGCATTTGGCATCAGCAGTTTTTGTGCAGTTAAATGTCACTTAAGACATTGAATGGGGTTATCTCTCTCAGCAGAATACCTGTTGCAGCTTCGTCTTTGAGGCCTATCACTGGTTATACAAAGCCAAAAAGTCAATGGTTTCCAACGAAAGATTTACTAACTGAAAGGACAAGGTCAGTACAGTTCAAGCGAGGCAACAGGTTCTTCCCTGCAGATGTGACCTGTGGCATCTAGTGGGTAGCTTTTCATTTTACCAGAAAATATATCGTACTTTTGAGAAGAGAAAAAGGAGAAAAGGGCAAGAAGGACAAGCTGAGAATGCCACACAACTAATAATTTGATAAATGGATCCAGAAACCCCATTGGTCTCTAATAATAAAACATGACATGGTAAGTCTATATAAGACACGTCTTCCTATATAGGTGTGATTTTGTACAAGTGTAGCACAGGCAAAATGTTACCTATGAGAATAGGTATGAAGTGTCTTGTTCAGCATGTGTGTTGAAAGAAGTATGCGCATGGAGAGACATTCATTGTATAACAGAGGATTGTGTGTGTGTGTGTGTGTGTGTGTGTGCGCTGTGCCGTACTATGGAATGAGCTGAAGAGTTATTAGTTGGCAGGGATAATTGGACTCTATGTAGGTGGCATGACCCAGCTGTCTGCAGCAGGAAGGCCCAGAGCTGAGCGTGACCTCAACTGCTGACCTTACAAATGCAATACAGTGACCTCTGACCCTCCCCACATTAAAGAGACAGTGTTGTCTTTCTGCAGTCAGCCAGCAAATTAGAGCACAAGGGGCCAAAGAATCTTCCCCTATTCTGTTTGTTCAGACGGGTGTTGCATCCTGTTGTATTGTCATTAAAGTTCGACGAGAAATATCACTGGATCACGCAGTAGGCAGGAAGCCGTGAGGTCAAAATTTAAAATTCCTTTCCTCAACTGTCACAGAGAATGGCCGTTAAATATGGGGATTTTAATACAGTGTATGTCCTGAGACATTCATGGTACTGATGCATTACTAATACTAACTATTTTCCCATCGTTAGTCTGGCGCGGCAGGATTTCATTTTTTTTATCAAAATATAAGTGTGGTAACACATCACTTGGATTTTGGAAAAATAAAGTCCATACAACTGACCACACAGTGCTTCCACTCAAGAAAAGACACAAAAAAAAACAGGGAGGGTAACAAGGATACACTTACACGAAGTATGAGCATGTTGAATTTATGGTACAGTCTTTCAGGAGATCACCCCTTGTCCCTCTTGTCTCCCCGTGCATCATTCAACAAGAGGGCAGGTAAGCCTCTCTAGGGGGCCATTAGAGGGAGGATATCTGTCAAGATGGAGGCAGTGCTCCCCAAGGCTGCTACTGAGCGACAAGTGTGTCCCTTAGCCTGCCCCCTTGTATCACAATACTGCTGTTGAGTGACTGGCAAGCACTAATGGATGCAGGTATCTGCTGTTACTCTGATCTTCCATAAAAGCCCATGGCGAAAAAAAAAAAAAAAAAAAAAAGATAAAGGAAAAACCAAGGGGAGGGAGAGAGGGAATGTGGGTTTAATGTAATGTGTATATGTAGAACTCCTTTGATGGGGAAATGCGTCTCACTTGGTAGCTTGTGCATTGGTGTGAAGAAAATATAATGAGGACATGTGTGGGTTAGAGAAAAGAGAAAGCGCGTGTGTGTGTGTGTGCAAGTGTCCAGCATATTTGTACAGTAGATGTGTGTGTTAGGTCATTAGTACAACTTTAAAGGCTTGGCATCCCCGCTGAAATCTGCAATAAACCAGAGGAATTCGACAACTCACAAAGTCATCAAGGGGGAAAAAAAAAGTTTACCAGCCAATCCATCATCTAGATGAGTGTTTCTAAACCTTTTTAGCATGTTACGCCTAAAAAAGCAACTTCTTGTTTCAGACAATGACATACAGAGGTGAACTTTATTCCCAAAGGATGGATTTTATGTAAAAAAAAAATTATGTAAAATACCAGCTTAACACATCTTCATTATAGTCGTGTTCTCGAGCAACACAAATAACCATTGCTGTCATGTCCTTCTCATTCTTCCTCATATCATACTGTAGCAACCTGCATAAAGTTAATACAATTTCCTTTCAGAAAGAACTACTTCAGTCTCACGCTTGCTTACTCGGACCACCCTGATTCATCCTGTACCATTTTTCATTTCACAATCCAAATCCTTCTTTGCTCTTCACTTCATCCTCTCCATACCGCCCGCCTCATCCCAGGGCTCTTCTCCTAACAGCTCTTCGCTCTGGTCCGCTCACCTCCTCCTCTCCCTGTTGTCTTTTCTTGTTTACTCCACTCATCCACCTAGACCCCTTGACCTGCACGCTGTCTGCAGACTGAACGAGCCCTCACCTAGCAACCTGATTAAGTATTTACCGTAGAAAGAAAGAAAGAAAGAAAGAAAGAAATGTCTCCTGTGTAGACACACCAATTAAAACAAAGACTGTCATGCTATGTATGTAGAATACATATGCTACCAGTCTATTTATATCTAAAGGCCGTGACACACGAAGCCGATGGTTGGTGTCGGGCCATCTGTGTGCATCTGTCGCATTCGTTTTTCCGGTGTGTCCCACATCGTTGGGACTTTTCGGAACCCGTTGCCGAATGCTGACATTCTGAATTGTCTGCAGACCAAGTCGGTGCAGAGGTCACTTTGATTTGCTGTTCACAATACTTTTTAAATACTTTTAAAACGACATGATCTGAACGGAAAAAAATGATCAGCATGATTTAGGAGAGGCCAGTTTATCTTTGCCACCATCACCTTTGATAGAACTGAACGACGGTTTGTAGCTCTTTAGGGTTAGGGTTAGGTCATGTGGGGCTTTGTTGATGGTGGTTCTTTGAAGTGGGTCTGGTGTGTCCCTACCTCAAAGGTATCAACTACCATGAGCATGAATTTAAATATTGGATGTCATTGAGTCAGACGTATTGATTATCTGCCACAGATTTTACACATGAGTACCACTCAGTACCAGCGGTAACTATACAAGGTCTTTGGTAGTTGATGCTGTCATTACGGGTTATCTCAAGCTCAAGGGGCATACACAAAGCAAGAGACTAGTAGCAATGTGGCAACAAGAGACCATGAATGTAAAATTCAACAAGTTGTAATGATGATAGGCAAAATGGGCAGGTGAACTAAACTCATCTTTGAGGTGTTACAGTAGATCAACATATGACACAAACACAGAGTTCCCCAAATATTCATTTAATAGCGTCGGGTCAACCCAGAAGGATTGGGGGGCAGTATGGACTACACTCTGCTTGTTTCAAACATACAAGAGCGTTGCAAACAGGGCCTGGAACGTCAACAAGTGACCATCGTCGTCACCTACAAAGCGATATGGTGACAATCAAATCGCTTTATATCTAGATGTGTTGGGAAAGCTCTGGTGGAAGCAAACACCTGCTGTCAATCTGATTTTTATAACACTTTTAACAGAAGCCTTCATTAGAAACTGGAGGTGTGAGGTTTGAAAGCAGTAGAAGCAAGAGTCTCATGAAACTAAACTAAATGTAGGATCAAGCCAAGCTATCTGGCTTTGGCTCACACATATCTCTACAAATTCCCATCACTGTCTTTTGTCTTCAGGCTCTTGCATGTTGGTACACGTTAGCCCCCTTTAAAATATTAAAATTATATTTAAATTGACCCTGCACCTGAGATTCCACATTCCACACAGCTGGCGTGGCTCTGCTCAGGGTCGACCGGCACAGTCCCGATCGGTCGGGCTAATTGTTTTCTCATTTATTTATTATGACAGTTTTCCAGCATCACCTCTAAGCGTCGCCAAAGGATCAACAGCTGTAGAAGCCAGCGTACGCCAGCCATGAGGTTGGCGTGAGGCACGCACATGTTCATGTTTACTTCACTCTTGATACATCTGAACTTTTCCGTGAACAAGAACGTACGGAATGTGTTTGTGTGCACGCACCCTTGGTACATGAGGCCCCAGGTCAACACCTCGTGCTGTTCTTCATATTTTTGAGTTGTTCCTAAACCGTTTTTGTGTGCGTGCCTTTGTCAGGCTGAATCCTGCATCAAGGAGTGTCATTGCTATGGGGTGGGGGTGCCTAGTCTGGTCTAGGTGGGTGCTACATGTCTAAGTAACAACCATATGAATGCCAGGTCCACAAGTTTCCCAGCAGAACATTGAACTGTCACAAGATGATCAATGTTATTTACTTCTCCTGTCAGTGGTTTTAATGTTGTGGCTGATCGGTGTATATTGTATTGTTGTTTTGTAAAGACAAATTGCAGTGTACTGTTCACAGTACTGAATCTAAAAACAGTCCATGTATGGAGGAACAGCACGTAAGACAGAGAGAAGGAGAGGACAGCAGAAATAAGATAGCACAGTATGAACAGGAAATAGAGAAAGGCAGAGAAAAGAAAAATGTAAAGAAAAAAGGTACACGTGAAAGTACAGATAACAAGATGGCGGAAACGAAACGACATTAAGGGATGTACAGAACTGACGGGTTGCAGATAGAGGCGGTGCGGGCGGCTCGGCCCCATTGTTTCAGGCTAATTTTGCGGGATCAAATCAAAGCATAGCCCCAGACACAGACGGAGCTGCAGCAATCTGCCGGGAAATCTCCCCTCTAATTGGCCCCACGGAAAAAGGCCACCGCCTGCCCACCGAAACTTGCTCTTGATTGCTTTACCTCCCTACATAACCTCCTGAACCAGCAGCTCGGCCTGCCAATCAATCACCGCGGCGACAGCTTGCTGCGGCTAACGAGAAGGCACACATGGCTAACAGTAAGTGATTATTTTACGGCGCTGGAACACTGTGTGTCAGGGAAAAAAAAAAGCAATAAACAGGGCTTTCACTGTCAATCAGTCAGCTGGTCTTAGGCATGAAAATGCTGCCAGACTGGAGGACGCGGAGTGTAAACCTGACAGGGATCGACTGTGTGTGTTCGAATATGAATGTGTGCGACAGCGAGGGAGAGTGAGACGATTTGTTTCTTTCACAATGAAAGAGTGCAGCAGCTGAAGGAGAACAGACATACAATGGGTTTAGGGGTATCTGTCCTCATTGTCCAACTTCCACCTGCTCATCTATACATCAGTGGCTGTCATAGCTGCTCCCTCCAACTACACACCCTCTCTCTCTCTGTCTCTCTCTCTCTCACACACACACACACACACCCACACACATACACTGCAGCCAATTTCAAATCAGATGCGAAATCAGTATCAGTATGTTGTGAGGTCATGGCTGGACTATCTCTCCTACTGTGACCCTAAAGAACAATGTATTTTTAGTGGTGGGTCAGCTTGCGAAGTTTATTAGGTTTACATACCATGTGCATTCAGTTCTCCTGTGTGTTTACAATAAAAAGACTCCGTCCTCACCAATTAGCATGCGTCACCTTATTCTGCCAAACATCAGTCAGTTGTCTTCACCGTATATTGAAGCAGAGGGAGGTGAGACGAGAGGCGAGCGACGACATAATCATCTTGCACAGAAAGCCTGCTCGGGTCTGATAGTGGCGACAGTCCCGTTCTGGGGTGACTCATTGTTTCCGAGGCCTTTCATATGTGTCGCATTAGAAGGAGACAAAAGACGAAACCGAGTTCTCTGCTCCTTCCTCCCTCTTCTTTCGCAGCCTTCTTCCTCTGTTCCCGCTCTGCGTTCTCCTGCTGTTTTGATTTCGATCTTACTTTTATCACCTTCACCTCATTTGTGTTCCCCACTTTATTTATTATGCCCCTACACACAGGCATGTCTCCTTCATCTTCCCCTCAATTAAAGAGGAAATGTGCTAAGAAATGTCATTTTTTTTGATCAGATCCTTCACTCCCTCTCTCCTTTCTCACGTCCTCGTTTTTCTTATCTGCTACCCCGCATATTTCCTCTGTATCACTCACTCAGTGTTGCTATTTCGGCAGCAGGCTGATTTTTGCCTGGTATCTGTAGCCTTGTCTTGTTAATAGGGAGGCTCAGTTGGCTCTCTTATCAGATCACTAAAACTTTCCCAGTCTGCAGGACACACATGTCATTGTCACATCTCACTTTATCTGTTTTTGTCTATGCCGAGACATGGCGCTGTGCTTTAAACAGCGTCACTTTAACCACAGGCATTCCTGCTGGCGTGTCATCAAATCGGTCCTGAAAAAAAAAAAAACTTCTGTGATTTCTGTCTCTGACATATTTAAGAGAGAGATGGAGAGTAGGAGTGGATGATGGGATGAGGAAAAGCCCAGCCAATAACAAGGAGCTTTCCAACAAGCATGTCTCAGTGTGTGTGTGTGAATGTGTGTATGTGTGTGTAATGATGCGTGTGTCCCTGGCGATAGGCACTCTTAGTGACTTACTTTATGTGTATGTGTGCGTTACGAGAGTGTATGGGAGATGGAAGGAGGAGGAGGGGCTGAGCCCTTCTAAATATGCATCTTAATGGCTGCTCTGTTCCCACCATTCACACCAAGTGATGGAGAGAGTGAGGGCGAGAAGGGGATGAGGAGAAGTGGTGCTGCATGTTTTCGAGCAGCCAGCCAAGACGGGGACAGAAGAGACAGAATGGCGTAAGCAAACGTCAACAAGAGACAAGCTATGTGAGGAGCCGCCATACCTGACTCCTTCAACCGTGGCCCCATTCCATAGTGACACGCACACATACACAAAAACACACACACACACACACACACACACACAAGTCTCAGCAGCAGTAGTATTGAGGAGCAGAGTGGAGAGCTAGCCTCCTCAGGCAGTAGCTGTTTGTCGCTAAATGAAGGCCGGCATTCTTTGGTTTCCCAGGGAGCTGGGTGCCTGCCAGTCCCCCGGCCACTGAGTGCCATTTTATTAAGAACAAAATGGAGCCCCTATGAAAGGAGCCCAGCACTGAGCCTGCACAGGTCTCACTGAGCTGAGCCTCGGCATAAACAAACACCACCTTAAAGAGACAGGCTTGCAGAAAATAAGGGACGGCAGGGCCCCTCAAGAGCCCTCTAAGAGACACAAACAACTCTGGGAGTGGCAGTGGCCATTATTGATACTCAGGAATCACCATACAAGGATATGGTGAACAGAAGAATGCAGTGATGACAAGATTGTCCTCCTGTCAAGAATTTGTTTCAGGAATCTATTCTAGCACTGGATGACAAGATAATAATGAAACTTCGTGTATACAGCAGTGCAGTGCATAAATCCATGCAGGTCCGGAGCTTCAGTTCATGTTCACATGAAGCCTCAAACAGCTTAGTTTGATCCGACCGACTCTGATTATCATTTGACCGAGGAGCAGCAGTTCTGAGGACAGAAAAGACCTGTTGATGAGAGAGGTCAGAGGAGAATGCTGGTTCAAGCTGATAGAAAGCAAATGGCAACCTCGGGCGCTGAAAAATGAAGCCAACATGGAAGAGTCGAAAGTTCTTAGAAGGGACTGGCTGAGACTGGCTCCATCCCCAGACACTCCCATGTTAAAAAGCCAGGCTTTACAGCAGAAATAAACATGTTTACAGCCTGCTACAAAAAAAATTTAAATAAATGTTTAATTTTCCAATTACACATATTAAGGGCGTTATACCTTTGAGTGACAGGTGGGTTCCCACACAGGTTGCTAGCTGTTTGCCTAGACGTCAGACAACTGCCTCAGTTCCACTTGCGCTCCGCTCCACCTCTTTGACCATTTTTGAATTAGCCGGGCGGACTGAGCTTCAAAACCCTCTCCAGGAAACCTATGGGTGACCTCAAGGACCATCTTGTAGAAACTAAGATAGCCACTCTTTGCAACTATAGTGGGTTGAAAAGCATCTCAGAATAACGCATCAAATCTGGAGGCGGAGGGGTCACAAACAGCAGATGACCACATCAGGTTCCACTCCTGTCAGCCAAGAAGAGGAATCTGAGGCTTCAGTGGCTCACCAGAGCTGGTGGCAGGGTCATCAACAGCACGAATCCATACACCCAAGCAGCCTTGTATCAATTTATAAACATATACAGTACATACTCTAACACATACAGTATATCCATTATGTCTCCACTGTTGACACAAGGCAGGTTGGGTCCAAGGATTCATGTTGTTGACGCCGAAAAACAAGGACGCTAAAGATGCTGTTTACAAAAATTATGACATGATCAGTTTTTATTTACCGTTCTGCAAATAAACTATACTGTTCATTTGTATGACAGCCCGTCAATTCAAACAAGCCCGGTCTTTTTTCACTCAATCCCTCCCCCTCCTGTCCCGTCTCTTTTCATGACACACACCATATTTCACTCGTGGGGGACTGAGATTAGTGCAAATGTATATGTGTCATGCCACATGTCCAATTCACTGTGTAACCAGAAGGGGTCAGTAACGCAGAGATTCTGCAGAGGATCACTGTCTGTGTGTGTGTGAGTGAGAGAGGGTGAGAGTGTGTTTAAGAGAGGGAGAACTCCTCTGGTTTGTGGATACAAGTACACAAGAGACTGTGGTTTGTCCAGAATATGTGTGCGTGGATATATGTGTGTGTGTGTCTGCACATGAGCTTGTCAAATGGCCTGTCACTTTGCGAGATGAGCTCTGCTCTTAAGAAGTATGACGATAAAATTGACAGTGGTGATAAAAGAGCCTGCGTTCTACGCACAGGCCACCCGATAGCTGACAGCCATCTAATATAACACAAGTTAAATGCGTTTAAAATACGGAACTTTAATTTATTTACGGGATGTTTGCTCTGTTTTGTTCAGATCTATTGCTTAGTTCCCACTTCATGATTTAAATTTGTGGTTGTAATTACATACCGAGACATAATTCAGTGAATTATTCAATGATCTCTTTCAAAATAATTTCATTATAATTCAGACAATTACAGAAAGACGAGTGTTAAAAAATGAATACTATGATGACACGCTATCACTCAAAAAAAGGAAATTATACACACAAACTGATCTATATTTTCATCTATATTTTGATCTATATTTTCCATATATTTGTAGTTCTACGAATGAACAATGTGAATCTACAGACACGTAATAATTTCCAAAGGAAACATGTGTTCCCAAGGCTCTGCGTATCAGGCTCCCCTTCTTTTTCTCAATCACAGACACACGATAAAAACACACACACAAAGTATGATGGGACCAGAGCCAACATCTGTCTTTGATATTATTTAACTAACCGCTTATTGTGGGAGCCCACCAGCACCACGGATGGCGTCTAGCGCTGTGTGTGTGTTAATCTATGCGTGCGCTCCGGCGTCCACTCAGACACTTTGGCAGGCCGCCGCTGTGTTGTTACGTTCGTTCAAGGGTTGAGCTGTGTGTGTGTGTGTGCGTGTGTGCGTGTGTGCGTTTGTTCAGTATGTGTGTCTGCATTTCTGAGAATGTGACTGCATACCAGTGCGCAATGTGTGTTTCCACAGACATGTGAGAACAGTGTGAGTGTGTGCGGTGGCTATCCCCCTCCGCAGTGAAAGCCACAGCCTCAAACCACATCAGAGAGTGTGTGGGAGACAGAATGACAAGGCCAGGAACCAGCCAGCGTCTGCCTGCAGCCACACACAGACACACACACATCCATTCTTACACATTTATCACGCTTACCCATCTACTTATTGACACATACTGCCGTTTACTCTCTCTCTTTCCCTCTCTCCTCTCTCCCGCTCTGTCTCTCGCTCTCTCTCCCCCCAACACACACACACATTTAACACCAACCGTCATTACACCACAAGTCCCATCCAGCGGTCACCGTTTAGTCCAGGGATGCTGTATGCAGCTGAGGGAAATGTTTGTGTTTGCATACTTTCTCACAGACAGACATTGACGGAGCAGAGAGCAAAATAGGCTTTCTACTGTGGATTTGTTTTAGCATTTTGACTGTCACTCATTGGTCACTCATTGGTGTGTGGGATAAACAAAAATATCAGAATTATATCCACCTCGCCGGGTACAGAAATAAAGGGCACACAAGCGATAAATAGGCTAACAAAAGCTGTGTACACACGAGCGCTGCAGGCACAGATTTACATGTTCCGGCATGAATGTGATACAAGACAAATTATGAGCTCATTCATATTAATTGAACATCCTGACAAACACATATTAGCACAAGAGAGATGAGAATGGTGTGTGCTTGCCGCCTTATAAACACGAACATGCTGCCATTGCCAGCCAAAGGCCATTCATACAATTTCTCACGCTGACACAAGCACACACATACACACACACGCACACAGACAAAGACACAGCGCAAGTGTAGGTCATCCATGGGTGAGTGAAAGCTAGAAGCGGTGTTTTTCCTTGCGGTGGACACACATCAATTTCAAGGAAATTGCTCGCCCCATTATTGGAAAGTGTTACCGGAATGTCAATTAAGGGGGAAGTTTTTAACCTCGCACCACACAAATAAACAGTGCACCCCACTCCCCCCTTATTAAAGGCGGTGTCAGCGCAGACACAGAGTCTGGACGGGGTAGAGGGGAGGGAAGGAGGTTATGAGGAGGAAGGGAATGGAGGAAGGGAGGCCTGGGGAAAGGGAGAAGAGGAGACAGGAGATTTGGTGCTCTCAAAGAAATGCTCTTGGCCCTGCTTTTTGTGCCGGAGGGCCCTAGACCCTGAGAACCACTCCAAAACCTGGGCCCTGGCCCTGGCTCAGGCCCACTTCAGGTTAACCTCAACAGGCAGAGATCTGTTTGACAGCTGGTTGGATCCTGTAGGTGCAACTCCAGTGGACCAATTTAGGGCAGGTCAGTGGAGAGGGGGCAGCAAGGAGAAAGAGAAAGAGGAGGCCATGGAAACAGAGCTGGAAAGGAGAGAGGGAGGGAGAGAAGAATGGAAGGGCAGATGGCAAAGAGAAGAAGTGAAGTGGGACCGGTGTGGGGAAAGGCACAGGTGAGGGGATGATGAGTTTGTCTGCAATGGAATACGCAAAGGAGAGCTGGGGTGAGGGTAAAGTTGGTTTTGTGCAGCATTACTTTGAAAAAACTGTGGGTACAGTGCAAATAAGGATTTGGGGGAAAGAAGGAAGACAGACAAAATGCAGGAAAACATACAGAAAAAAATAGTTGCTCGTTAAAAATGACTTCAAAGAAGACAGAAAAAGAAACGGCATGAGAAGACAGTGAAAGGGTCATTTAATGTGAGAGTATTAAGATTACATGTTGTAACATGATACATGTGAAAACAGACAACATTCTCTAGTGAGCCCTTTAGACTTCAGGCATTCCAAATCCTCTGTGATCATTTCGGTGTATGGCTGCACAGAGTCATGGATACTTGAGCCAGGAGAACAATATACAGTATAGGGTACAGTAAATCAACTGTGTATAGTAAACTTAGAGGGACAGAACATCTATAAGTAGCTTGGACACGTGATGGCCTCATGTCCTCCCCAGGTTACACTGCCTCGCTTGACCGTCGGAGACCAAAAAAGTAGCCCGACAAAATCTATCCTAAAGGTCCACAGTCTACGAACTGAGCATTGACTGAGATTTGAGAATGATCTAGAAATATTCAAAGAGTAACAACAGATCAAAGGGCGGGACAAAGAGCGGGACAACTTCAAACAGGTATCCTCTACTGATGCTTTACTGAACAGAGCCTCCAAAGCCGGGTGGAGTGTGCTCAGATGGCTCCAGGGGGTCTAAGTCTGCAAGCTCATAGGCATGTGAAATGCCTTCACATAGCCAGTGTGTGGGTCTCTGTTTGGAAAAGGGCTTGCCAAGAGCCCCATCACCATAACAGACGAACAGCTGCTGAAGGGGCAGGGTGTTCCATATAGCTTGCTAGCGCACACACCAATGATGTGATTTCTCCTCTCACTGGGATGGGAAAGGCACTGAAGAAGATGACACAATCCTGTTGAAACAATAAACTGGAAAGCATAATGTTTTTGATTATGTATTACTGTCCAGTAAGCACAACCACAAACTCAACAACAATATTTAAATGTCAAGCTGTATTTGGGGGAAGCACAAAATATTGCTAAGTACTAGATCATTTTCATTTGATTTTACAGTGAAAGGAAAACATTTCCTTAATTATTTTACAGAGAGTCAGGATGTTTTTAAGGGAACATCTACTTCAGCCACCACATTAAAGGAGAGAATGGCCAAGCACCAGGAAGTGGTGAGGTGAGGGAGAGTGCCTCAGTTCCTGCATCCAAGTCACGATCAATCAACGACAACTAACTGGAGAGTCAGCTGGGTTTAACCTGTGTCAGAGCTATAGCCTCAGGCATGGAGTTGCACATCATCAAGTTTGTCTTCCAATATCTAGGTCACTCTGCTCCAAGCACTCAAAAAGCTGCTGGTGTGTAACTGCAGGAAATGCCCTGTAGTTGTGGCAATTGGAGCACCGTTGGATGAGGCTCAAGGAAAGACTGGGCATGTCCTAGATGTCCAACTATACGCATGTAAATTTAAGTCCCTCTTTCTGCAGATGATGGTGGTCAAGCCTGTACAGCCTGTAAAGTGGTGAAGCCAGGCTAAACACAACAAGAAAATTCAAAGTTAATAGGCACCGTGTGTAATTCTACTGCCCCCGATATGCCCTGTGGTTAAGAAGCACAAATCTTTAGTAGGAACGACGTCAAGAGTTTAAGTGAGAAAAAAGACAAAGGGCAGAGAACAGCGAAAGAAAAGAGAGATTATTATACATCATTATTAGCACGGTAATCCAAGAGCTCCCATGTCAATAAAAAGCAAACTCCGGAGAAAAGAAGAAAAGTTGTGAAAGAAGAAGGAGGGTGATGGAGAGCTACAGAGAAAGGGATAGATGGAGAGAGAGAAAGATCAGGGGAAGAGCAATTCTGAATCTAGATGGTTAATGAACACCATTTCACTGGTAACCATCAGCAACCAAAGTGGCTGCAGAAAACATTCCCATGCCATTCTTGGTCTTTTTTAGCCGAGCATGTGTGCGTGCACGTGTGTCAAAGAGAGGTCCGACTGAACAAGCGCATTCAAATGAGCCGGATTTTTTTTCCCCCTTCTGTTTTAAAACAAGCAGATTGTGGTTCTCGTCTTTGGCTAAACTCCATTGAAGCCTTTCAGAAACACAGGGGGAAAGGAATTGCTGGTAAAAAACAAAAACAAAAACGTAGTGCTAGAGCGAGTAGAGCTGAAAATGGTTATGTGAGATAATGTGTGTTGTGTGTATCGATATTCAAATGTAACCAGCCTAACCGTAAACACAAGCCAGATCATGAAAGCTGCACACTTTTTGTGAACCTGACCAGACCCAAACCCACATCTAAGATGATGCAGTTAATGAAAAATGATGTGTTGAAATCAGTTTACATCAAGAGACACTACAAAATCCCATTTCAGTGTGGTTGCGTTTGTTTGCTTATCCACATGGATCCTTTTTACAGCATTATTCATCCATCTTACGCCTGCGTTATAGGGCAGAGTGACAGAAAAAGATGGAGGTCGAGGGAGGCTGTAATGCACAAAAGCTTACGAACCAGGCAGCCGCTTCAGCTCTGTACGAGCCTTCTAAGCCGTGATTGTCAAACCGGCGTTCAGCACAGGAATGCTGAGCAAACAAAAACACCACTGTTTTATTTCGACAAAGTAGCCAAGGACCTGGCTTCTCTCTTCATTTTTTTTTTTTTTTGCCTGCTGCTGTGCATTCCAATAAAAATCTCCATAGATAATGAATGTTAGTATGCTGTCCGCAGCCAAACCTTGGCTCCGATGGCAGTTATGACTGTCCACTGTGGTGTCTATGTGTTAGTCATCTCAGGATGAATGAGTCACTGGAGAGAAACCTCAAGCACCACCCAGGTAACAGTTCAGTCACACGGAGAAGGCAGCATTGAGATGAACCAAACAGGAGAACGCGAGGCAGGGCTTCTGATGTGTGACAGTATGCTGCCACCAAGTGGTTAAAAAAGGAATGATCAGTGATGGCAGAGGCAGACAGCTGCAATGAATAAAACAAACTGTAGAGAATATTATCTAGGAGACTGGTATTAAATAGAAATTAAAGGTTATTTAAATGAAGCATATACTGTATGTTCAAGTCCTATGAGACAGAGTCTATGCTGGACTGCTGCTGGAAAGTAATCATTTTAGAATATGTATAAAATCATCATTATGATTAACATACAGCAGGCGTTCTCATTCATTCATTCATTCATCTTCTGTAACCGCTTGTCCTGTGAAGGGTCGCAGGGGATGAAGCCTATCCCAGCTGTTATCAGGTGAGAGACACCCTGGACAGGTCTCCAGTCTATCGCAGGGCTAACACAGAGAGACAGACAACCATTCACACTCGCATTCACTCCTACAGCCAATTTAGAATCACCAGTTAACCTAAAGAGAATGTCTTTGGACGGTGGGAGGAAGCTGGAGTACCCGGAAAGAACCCATGCAGGAGAACATGCAAACTCCACACAGAAAGGCCCCAGTCGGCCTGGATTTGAACCCGGAACCTTCTTGCTGTGAGGCATCAGTGCTAACCACCACGCCTCTTTTCTTTTCTTTTTTCATACCGTTCAATATTTCGGGGAAATTCTAGGACAGCATCAACCTGATCAGCTGACTGACCATAATGTGTGAAAGGCTTTTAAATAATCTTTAAAGAAAAGTAAAAATCTGTATCTTGATAATCCTGTCCTAACAGATGGCTGAAGCATTGGAGCTAGCTGATGCATGACAAACTGGAGCAGATTAGGTTAACCAAAGAATAAGCTGTAATAAATCTTTGAATGCGCTGGTCATGACAGATAATATCCACCAGACAAAGTAGGAATTTCAATGCAGGTGCGCACGAAGAAAAGAAGCAGTCTGCTTCTTTCTTTCTCACTAGACACTTTATCAGCACTGACAGAGCGCGTTGTTTTCAACCCTCTTTGCAGCCCTTGCAGCGGTTTGATTTGTGGCTGATCAACTATGACTGGAGCTGGCAGGCAGAGTGTCTGTTTTACAAGTGCACACATGGCGATAATTTGGATGTAGTATAGAAGCTCAATTAATTTTGGTAATATGGTAATTAATGCTAATCAATAATTAAAATGAAAACTTCTCAAAGAAGGTATGCTGTATGTGCTGTTAGTAGTTAAACTGGCACACTTGGTTAAGCAAAGTATGTATTTTATAGAGGGTTGAGTTCATTAGGAGTGACCAAAGGACTATTCTGTGCCAAAGCAGCTATATCTCACTTTCCCATTATCTTGGAGAATGAGAAACATACTAAATGACAGTCTGGCAGATGCAAAGTAGTAAAAATAGATTTAAAAAAATATGTAAAGTCATAAATAAAGACAGTAAGGATGAAATCACATTAAAGAAACAAATTGGAAGTGTTCACCATTCCTTCCCCTGCCTCCACATGGGCCACATCATCAGGCTAATTACCCCAGTAATTACTGCGCTAATACTGCAAAGGCCTTGAGGCTGCTCTCTCCTATCCTATTTCGATTAAGGCCACTGGAAGACAGACAGCTAGAGGGAATAGTGGAGCTCTCCAACTGCTACCGTTCAGCATCTGTCACCGCTGGCCTTTCAGGCGATTTGTCCAAGTGTGTACTTGTTAATGTGTAAGAGCTGTATTCTGTACAAAAAAATAAATGACATTTTCATGATAATACTCAACAAGACCTCCCAGCAGCTGGTATTAGCAGGTGTCACTGTGAGCGACCACTTCACATTTTGACGACTGTTAAGTGGCAGTGCACACTGTGATCCCCCACCGTCTCTCACTGCTTTATCCAGAAGAACCAACACAAGTACACAACCCTCTACAGACTACAGAGTAGAAAACATCTCTGCTGTCATTACAAGATAAGGTTGTACTGGGACAAAATTGAAATTCACATCCATCATGTATGCAGACATGAAGGTTAAATATGTTAAATTATTCTCATTATCCCCATCATTAAGCAATGAGTGATTCAAGGTCACCTAAGCATGGGCAGACCTATACTTAAAGGCCTGTTATGTATTAAAATAAATGTACTGAAACAACTAACTTTCTTTAATATGAAACTGGTACTACTTATAGTACAGAGAATAAAAACACAGGCTGCACATCTACCCAGGTCAAAGCCACATTCAACTCAATGGTTCAACTGACACTCTCAAACCAAAATGTACACGCGTCTACCCCCCAATGTACCGACAAGAGTTAATAGATGGGTGGGTGGTGAAGAGAGACAAATATCTAGCGATCACAGACAGAACCAGTGTTACTGGACTGTATTCAAATTCTGTAGAAAAAAGGAAAATGGCTGCCAAAGGGAAGCCTGTTTTCATACCCACACGCAGGTGGGTATGAAGACAGGCATAAAGAGTTCATACGCTACTTAGGACAAAATGTCACACAAATGTAATGAAATAAAAATGAAGTAACAACATTTTATATCCAGATGCTCAAAGGTCATCTTCACTCTAACATCATAATGTTTTGGAATAACAATACAAAAAATTGAATTCTTTCACAACCCATATATTATCTAGTTTTGGGTCTGTTTTGCATGAAGACTGTTGGGATTGTAAGCGTCTACTCTCTGCCCTCTAGTGGATAAAAATCGCCTAACACAGCTTTAACATTCTATAACAGAATTAACCTTGTTTTCACAAATCATGTAAACTTTATTCACTACAGGTTAAATACCCAACATTAACTTAGCACTGAATCAGACAATAACTGATGAACGTATCACGCATCTAGATCTGTTGTTTTACTCCACTTGTTAATTTAGGCGTTGTTGCAAAGACAAACATCTAGTGTGATCTGCTTTGACATCCATGATGTTTACATGTCGTCTGAGGATACTTCAGATGGTGACTTAGCAATGAAAACACTCGAAAGCTCCATGATTCACTGAAAAACAACACATTGTGCCCTAAAGAGGTTTTGTCTGCAGAACCAAACTGGCCGAAACAGATGGGAAATAAACAACTGAACTGCTGTCAAGGAATGAGTGCATTTCAAACAGTACGCTTCTCTCTCACTGTGTAATTCCCGAGACAAGTAGAGAAGCTAATTCTTCATAAAGACACTATGTATTCAGTTTTCCTGTTTTGTTTTTGTTTGTTTTTTTTACTCAATGTACGTATTTTGTGAGCAGATGGTCAAGGTGTGATGATACCGTTAAATAAAGCTAAAGCCTCTACAGAAGCCTTAGTGCTGTTAAAGGAAATCCCCACAGCCAGTATCCCAGGTGTATGCTTTCTCTTAGAGATGCAAATGGTCTGATTTACAAACACATCAGGTGCTGAGGCAGATCTCAGAGCTGACAGTGTTGTACCACTTCTCAGTTCTTCATTAAAGCCTTGCTAAGGCCGTATCAATATCTGTATTTATACAACATGTTCTCTGGCTATTTTCCACGTATGAAAAGTGTTTATGAATGATTATGTGTGAGCATGTTTCCTGACAGTGCAAATGATTCCAAACACAGATGGAGCTTAACAACAGGAAACAGAGACATGTTTCGTAAACCAATCAAGACAACCCAGAGTCTTTAGACTCAACATCTTGAATAGAATTTGCCTTGTTGGACGGTCTAGGGGCCACTGAGTCTCCTGCCAGTACTGTATGAGGAGCCCTGCGTGTGTGTGAATATTTATCCATGTACATGATCTGTTTGAGATTTATCTTGTAATGTTTCCCGTGGATTTTCAGTGAATCGGGAAAGTGACAAACAACTATTTGCATTCCCTGTTTTACAAGCAAATTGACTCCCCTTGTTTCATTTATTAGACAAACTCTGTGAGTCATCAGAGGATGTGTCAGACAAAAGTGCTACAAATAAGCACGAATAAAGCATTATGCAGTTACATCCATCCAATCAACAGAAATGATACGGTCTGTACTTTGATTATGCGGTCACTCAGCTGCTCAGCTTGCTGCCATTAAGCTTCGAGTGCATTTGCACATCAGACACATTTATACATAAATAAAACCCACACAGACACCCACATATATGTCGATGGCATCTGCAAGTGCACCTGTGTGTTAAGAAAATAAAGTCTGAAAAGAAAAAGATTTAAATGTCGAAGCGCATTGGCATCACCGCCCTTAGAAAAAGCCACAAGATTTGTGACCACAGTAGGTGACCAGTTACGTCACTGACAACAGTACAAGCTATTTTTAACATGGCGTCTTACTTAAGCTATAATTTGTCATCATCTCAAGATGCTTCGGGGGGCGTGAAGGTGACTTCAGACCAAATCCTCAGATGTCAAACCAACACTACTGAGGAGTGTGAGGAATGGAATGCAACTAGATTGTGAGCAAGCGACGGAAACAACTTCAGGCAGTAGTGCTTATAGTGTCACAACAGCAAACACTAGCTACATATGCCTCAATATTACAGACAGACACCTACTATCTCAATTGACAGATTAACTTTGAGTATCAATCAGCAAAAAAATAAAAAATAAAAACTTTCTGTTTTTATGTAACATAGTGGAGCCAAACACTGGCAAGCAGAGGTATACAGCCTCTTTCATCTTGGTAAAGATTAGATCAAGGTAAAGATTCAGCGTCTTCTATTGCAAATACAGTGGATCACTTAACTTGAGCCATAAAACTAAAACAATTTCAGTGTCATCTACTGCTGAACTGGAAAGATGTGACCTTGAACACAGAAAATATTCAGCTCTGTGTAAAAAGTGTAGAGGCAAAATTTGCTGGAGACAAAATGATACTGTTACAGTAGATAACTATTGTACAGTCTGGCAGCCTTACAAACACAGAGTTATATTCTCCCTCTTACTTTCTCTCTTTACCACACACAGTCACCTACACACTTTACCACTCAGCCTGGCCTTTCTTTACCATGATTGCAATTTCTCACTCATACAAAAATGAGCTGTCCTCACAACATTCTGATGTTTAAGCTCAAAAACTGGCAATATTTTCCCTCAGTTTCAAATATTATCTGGTCTCAGCAATGCAATATATGCAAACACTTTTCACATTTTCAATCCCCTTCCATTTGTGTCTAGATTAATTCTAACAGACACCAGCACTTCAGTGTATCTCAGTATGGACTGCTCCATCCTACAGTTTTAAGGTATTATTGCTCTGCTCTGCCACTGTCAACCTCCATAGTAAAACACCGCAACACAATTATACCTATCAGAAATAACATTATGACCACCTTCCTAATATTGTGTAGGTCTCTCTTGTGCCTCTACAACAGTTGTGACTCATCAGAGAATGGACATGGGCCAGTCAGTGTTATTCACTCATAATGTTTTCGTCATATTATTCGTCACACTGTTATGCCTGATCGGTGTATTGTTTGTGTGAGCCCGCAGGCTTAGCTGCAGTTGTTTTTGTCACTGTAATTTCCATGAAGCAAGCGGAGCTTTGGAGAGCGCATAAGTGTTGAGCGACAATGCACCGCACTAAACGTGTTCTCCTTGCAGCCGTAACAAACGACCAACACTGCCACTTGGCTCTGTTGCACAGAGGAAAGAAAAGAAAAGGGAAAAAGACTGACTGACAGAGAGACGGGGAGCATAAATGAATCGCCTCAAAGACATCAAATCCACCCTGCAGTAAAAGAGAATACATGCCTTTGACTTTCTCCCAGCTTTTAACAAAGAAGACAGTTTCTTATAAGTGGAGATGAACTCGGGTGCTGTTAAGGGGCTGGAAGGTGTTCAAACCTGAACACTGCAGCCTTATATAACCTATCTGCCTGGTGGCCTCTGAATATGCTTTTATTTCTGTCTGTTCAGAATTGTAGTTCGGAGCATCCACCAAACGTCTTATATTTCGCTTATAACACTCCAAACCATTGAATGTGATGCCATATTTTCATTTTACAGTAGAAATGATGCCTTAATAGGGATTTTTATATATGCTGTATGCTTTTACAAGACAACAATGTGTGACCCCTCACCCCAAAACACACACGGCAGGTCATCAGATCCAGTGCTGTTCCCATCGCGAATCAAGCTGCTAAATTGTGAAGAGTGATAAAAGTTGGCTTCAAATCTTCTTCCCTTCTTAAGTTCAGAGTTCAATGACGGTCTGACTTCGGTCTAGGATCATACCCACATGAGCTCCTACTCCAAACAGCGAGGTCGAGTTCATGGGTTCAGAGATGTGATGGAAAATAAGATTAATAAAAAGTCCTTTCAATTCCTGACATGTGCAGTCTGTTTGAAGTCCAGACAGTTTGTGACAGCTTTAAAAAAGATAAAAAGAGCTACTTTAAAGTAATTCCTCTGCACTTAGCAATCAGACGAGTCATCAGCGTAATATCTTCTTTGCAGCCATATTTTAGAGAGCTGCCATCTACATCCAGGAGTACTTTGCAGGAAAAAAAAAGTGCACACCTTAAGTCTCCCACCAGACTATCCCCTACATACACCCGTGTCGTGTTGCACCTGTGACACTGGAGAATCAATTACAAAGCTAGGGCTGGTAATGAGGTCTCCAATTACCTGATCCAGTGACCGAGGGACAATATACAGGTCTTCAATCTTTAATGCACATTCACCAAGCCTGCTGCTGCCCATGTCTGGAAGCATTACCCCCCAAACAAACACTAAACCCACTGAAACAAAGTAAAGCTTTGATCAGAGCGTAAGACCATTATACTTCCAAGTTAGACAAATTATGAAAAAAGGGGTTGAGGTCCAACACATTTTGAAGCTGGAAACTTGTCAATAGCTTTGGATGTACAAAGCTGATAAACTGACTGATGGTACTTTAAATGCCTAAACTATACAGCTGTAGTGATAACAGTCCTGTGACTATACACTGTATTTCAGAGATGTTAATTAAATCAATTTGATGCACAGAAGCAAATTTCATTGTCTCTCTCCTCACACGCTCACACACATAACCTATAATTAAACTTGATTTTTTAGTAGCTGAGCTTTTCTAATTAGGCAGAATAAACTTCAAAAGAAAACAATAACTAACATATTAAATATTGGTACATGTGCAAGCTAATATACATACACCAATCAGGCATAACATTATGACCACCTTCCTAATATTGTGTACATCTCCAATACAGCTCTGACACATCACAGAACGGACATGGGCATTTTGAGGTGAGGTTCCAGTCTAGTGAATTTGTAGGCCAGGTCAACACCTTGTGCTGTTTTTTGAGTTGTTCCTAAAGCGTTTTTGTGTGTGTGTCTGTGTCAGGCTGCATCCTGCTGGGGAGTGTCATTGCTATGGGATGGGGGTGCCTGGTTTGGTCTAGGTGGGTGATACATGTCTAAGTAACAACCACATCAATGCCAGGTCCAAAAGTTTCCCAGCAGAACACTGAATTGTCACAAGATGGTCAACGTTATTTACTTCCCTTGTCAGTGGTCATAATGTTATGCCTGATTGGTGTATATGCTATACAAAATATTCAGTAGTAATAGCAAAATGCAAAGTTGCTACAGACTTTGTCAAGACAATGTGAATTGTGTTGACGTTCGTAAGCATTTGCACCTTTTGTAATATCCTTAAGACTCTCAATCTGAAAGGGTATACACAGAGGAAGAGACTAGAAGCAAGTTACTTTTGCTTATGTCAACTTTGAGGCGACGACCAATACAGGCAGCTGATATAGTTGTATGACATTACAGAGTTCCCCAACGTTTACCACATGGAAACACCATCCATGCAGAAAGCGGGCTCGGAGCATCGGGTAAACCCAGATGCAGCGGCGGCATTGTTGATGGTATTTTATTTTAGAATACAGAGTGTTATGAAAAGAAGATGTAGCTCTATCCATACATTAGCAATATTTTTACTCTTTATTATATTTTTACAAGAGGGTTACCTAGGCAACGTGGAGCGTCCACTAGGGACCAACTGTTATTGCTACAAGCAATGAGCAACAAGCAAATCGCTTTATAAGTGGGCTGGACTTTAGATTTGTCGCTGCAACCTCCTCTTCATTAGCATTGATTACCAATATGCTTCTCTTGAAGTTCTTTGTTACATGTAAATAATCATCCTTGTTTTGTTTAACGTCTGTTTGAGAGTGTCAATGTGAAAATGTCACATAAAAGCCACAGAGATGCAAGTAGGGCAGATTGTGTAACTGAATTAAAGAGGATATAACGAAAGGAAAGAGAGTGTAAGGCAAGCTGTCTTCATTTGAGAGCGGCTGTGAATGTTTCCATGATGCAACATTCACAGCGAGCAAGAAAACTTCATGTCATGCTCGACTAAATGGCCATATGTACAGTAACAGCCTCTGAGGGGAAAACCTTCGATCCACCCAACATGTCTGTCTATTTGAAAGCCAAGGGTGATATCGTGCCATTGTGTTCTAATGAGCATCTATGCACGTGTTCCTGTGATGATGTTTGTGTGAACGTGTCAGAATGAATTCACTCCTTTGGATTTGGGTGTGTGAAAGAATAAAGTGTTGGAACTAATTACATAATTGGGTTGAAACAAACTAAAACGGGTTTTCTTTCAAATAAATTTGTATTTTAAGGAATCAAACTTACAAACTTCCTCTTCAGCTTCCCCTTACTGCTCCGGGTTGGCTTTTCCTCGACTGCAGTCCCTGAGCTGTAGTCGGAGCCCATGTCCAGGTGGTCATCCGCTGACACACTCTTGCGAAGGTAGGCGGCTCGTGCCCGGAAGTGGGAGAAGGGTGACTGGGAGCGAGGGCGTGCCGCGGTGCAGCCACTGTGCTCAGTCTCGTCATCGCCCTCCATGTCATCCTCCAAACGCCACAGTTCCCCTGGAAGACAAGATAATTATGAGATCAGAGTCCAGAAAGAGAATAAGAAAGTAGAAAAAAAAAAATGAGATTTTCGAGAACAAGACAGATCGGACAGCACAATTACTGGAAACTCATGCCACAAATTGCAGACTGTCATACAGTGACTGCTTCCATAAAATATTTCCAGACTGTAAGTACGCTGCCTTTTAAGGTACAATACTTTACAACCACAACATTATTCTCAGCCGTCCTTCTTAACAACTTGATTATGATTTCATATGCTGGGCAGAAATGACGGCTCATCTAAATATGAAGAGGAAGGAACAGATGTGCAGCAGCAGTGGTGTTCTCCAGCTCTGACATGAAGGCTGAGCTTTCCTAGTCACACAACAGAGATGGATGTATGCTGTCAGAATGTAGCTCAGCAGCACTAATAACAGTCAACTTCCATCGCCTCGCATTCGATGCTCGTCAGACGTCTTGTCAGTGTCAAACGCCTGACGAACAGCACTCATAAAACACTCACTGGCTTTTCAGTTACTTATTAATGTATGCTGGGTAAGCTACATCAGCTCTGTCCATCAAGACATTAAAAAAAGTTACAGGCTCAATCTCTACTTTATTAGGCAGTAAAACACTGAAGCACAGCCACATATAATTCAAATACAGTACATATAATCATTATAGGGCTTATGCAACTGATGGGAAATGAGCATTTTGGGTATTTGCCCCACTCCTCATAAATAAAATATTGATTCACATTAAGCACCGTGTAATGTAAAAGCAAAAAGCATTTTATAAAGAAACCATTACTGTAAATGCAACACAAGGTTGTAAACAAGCTGCAAATGTCTTGTTGTAACTGCTCCCTGGGAAGACCGGACGGAGGAGGCTGTGAGTGCGAGGCTAAATATCTTGAGCTCACATAGGAGTGCAAAAGGAACGGGTGGATGGCCCGCTGTGAGCCCATCGAGGTTTGCTGCAGGGTATTTGCAGGACAGCCTCTGCGTCAGTCATCCAGCCTCCAAGAGAGCCACCAAAAGCATAAAAAAAAAAAAGATGGGAGCTGCTTCGACACAAGTCGCCCAGGTAAGTGTATCTGATGATCAACGAACTGAAACACCCGATGACCCTGGGTACATCACTGAGGATGTGTCCACCTGATGCTTGAAAAACGACTAGCATTGCTAATATTAGCTCACATGGTTGAAGCTGCACTGCCCAGTGTTCTTCTCGTCAGGGATGAATAATATATGTACTTTTCCTTTATTATAGCTAGAAAATGATGGTTTGCATTTACAGTGTTATGGTACATTTCTGAGACTGCATTCATTGATTTCATATCTTACATATAAGCTTGTTTCATTTTTTTTAATCTGTTTTTTGAGTGTACTTTTCATTTAAGTTTAATCTGACAGCTTTCTATATCATTTTTGCAAAATAGGCCATCACGACAAATTAAAGACTACAATAACGTATCAAAACATTAAGACTCAGATGTTGCTGTAAGTTAGTACTATAATTAAAAGATCAGTAAATAAATCTGAGACTGAAATCGGGTACACTTATTATTTTACAGATGGATAACAAAGGTATCCTAGAGCAATAAATACAAAGTCTCACCAGTTGAAGCAAGGTTTCAGTGTTTTCATTAACTTGTGTTCTCGTAAATAATGTTCATTATTAAAAGATTTCAACAGCTGGTCTTCTGGCATTGGTTTTGAGCGAGCTTATGAATGGTCTTTAGAGTGTGAAATATTACAGTATCAGTTCCACTGTCTGAGCAGCAACCAAAACGCATCTGGCTTCCAAAGCTTAGCCAAATAACACTGCGACAGAATAACTCCCAACGTGAGCTCTGATGCGTGCTTGTCCTTAATAGGGGATGTAGCCTAAATCCGTGAATGAAGTCTAGCTGGGTTATTAAACAACTTTTTTTTTTTATTCAAATTGTCACCCCGCTAGAGAGACAGAGAGAGAAAGAGAGGCAGTATCTCGGTCGATGACAGTGGTTGCCAGGCAACAAGGAGGCACGTGAGACTGAACTCTCTCTCAATTTGATATTTGCAAGGGAAAACAGGCAGAGAGACAGACACACCACCAGACTCAGATAGTTAGTCAAGATGTAAAGGACATAAAATGGAACCACTTGGGCTAAATCAACCTGTCATAGACAATACAGTTTAGTCCAGGATCATTAGACACAGTAACAGGAAAAGATTTATGAGATTAGAACAGTGAGGGCTGAGGTTACAGTCAATGCTACTCTACAAAGTGGGCTTATGAATAAAATAACATTCTCACGGTCCAAACAAGACACATACAGGGACAGAGCGAGGTGAAGAGAGCTAGAGAGAAGGACGAGGAAGGACAGAGAGTGGTTTTATTCTTCTTTCATTCTTCCATTTTATGCTTCCACACCAGTGACAACCATGGCTGGAGGCATTATGGTTTCATGTTGTCAGTCTGTCCGGCTGCTCCATTCTCAAGAACACAATATCTCAGAGGCACCTTGAGGGGATTTCTTCAAATTTTGGTACAAATGTTCACTTGGTGCCAAGTATGACGTGATAAGAAGCTGGTGGTAACATATCAAGGTTACAGTGATCTCACAAAACACGTTTTGGGCCACAACACAAGAATTCATACGGTTATTAAGACAATGTTTAACACAGATGTCAAATATGTTTCCACACAATAAACATCCTCTCATTGGATGACAACCAGGGCAGGGGGCCTCCCGATCCTCTAGTTGTCCACTACTAAGGTGACTGTTACTGTGTCATGTGACAAAGCTCTCTCTCAGCCCTCTGTAAGTACTGTATCATCCCCAAAGCTGGACTCACACTCTCAAAGTATTAGAATCCTAAATCCTACCTGATTTTAAATCAGGAAATCACACCAAAAGAGGAACACACCTAGCTGTAAAGTTGTAATAACTTACAACTTTGCAACAAGCAAAAAGCGGCGGCATAGGGTCTCTGATTTTCAGTCATAGCTGGAGATGAGATTTTAACTGTCAGTGCTAATATCTGACAACAGTACCATGCTAGCTAACAGGTTAGTTAGACTGTTAACCATTACCAGATAACCTAGGCCGGACCTCTATGCAAAGTCAGAACAGGCAAGTAAGAAAATGATCCCTGAATCTGAAGATAAATCATTCCCAGACTCCTGCAGTTGGAGCCCTGCTGAAATGAAGACAGCATGTTCCTCACTGCAATCATAAATGTTAAAAGAGTAAAAACTTAAATCTTACCAAAACACACGTAGTACATTTTATTAAATTTCTGTCAGAACAGACAGGAACGTGAGCTGCAGGTCGACTGATTGGTCGAGGCATCCAACTGTGAGGCACTAATTGTAATTTCACATTTATCCATTAACATTAATCACAGAAAGCTGTTTGGGTATTAAATGTTAATCAGGAAAAGGACCAAATGAAGTGCTTAATATTAACTGAATTAAAACAAAAGGCAAATTCCTTCAAAAAATGTTGGCACATTAGCTTTAAGAAACACACAACTTAAATGCAAAACGTTCTCTTAAAGGGTAAGGGTCAGGTTAGGGTGGAATAAGTTTGTCTGGAAGGTTTACCATTGGATGACCTGATCTGATTTATAGTTTACTTGAACCTAAAGCTCCTCAGTGAACATATATTATCAAAACGACAACACAATCAGCTTTGATTAAAATTTGGACCAGCACTGACAGCAATCAGGAGTCAGCAAAAGAAGCGAGGCTGCAGCCAGACAGAGAAAGCAATCAAGAAAGAGAGGGCACACATTTGCCCTTGCTCTGTCAGCATCCTATCCCTGTTTATCATTCCCAACACAGCTCAAAATAACAAATCTGATCATGTTCTGAAGGTGTTTGAATACAAAATGCTGACTGTGTTGTTTCTTTTTAACGTGCTAGAGTTTAATTCCCACAGAGGTGGAGCTCTGCCAAGTTTTCTTGTATTAAACATCACAAATAGGGATGATAAAACAGCATCTATACCTTAATACCAGATCTCATCCATTAGGAGGTGAAGGGCAGTTTCAAGTTGTTGAGAAGTTGAGAACAATAAGTCAGTAGTGACAGACCCCTGTTGACTGTGTAAGTCCGTCGGTGCATGTGAATGTGGTGTAAGGATGTCTAACCTCAGGCACATACTGTAAATCTATAGCGATGAGCACTAATGCGATGGCCGTTGGCTTATTCAGGCTTGGAGGGAAGATTACTTTACAAATGACCCATTTTGCAAAAGTATCAGAGCTGCTTGAAGCAGAATCAACTTATGTGTAACTATCCACTGAGAAATTATGAATGCATTAGAAGATAGTGAATATAGGTCACTTTTAACGCAAGCAGAGGTTTTATAGGGTTGGTTTTAAATCCCTGGTTCCAATTATGACTTAAGGAATAAGCAAACTGATATATTAATACATACAGTGGACGATTCCTTGAATTAAAATACTTCTGTCCTACCTGTTTGGGTCTGGGTTTCTATGGATGAGCTCTTTTTCGGTTACCATAAATATAAGACCTAGTGTAGGGTTTCATTTCCCAAAAACATTTTCATCCTTTAAAAACCCTTATTTGTCCTTGACATGAAAGCTATCTGTGTTAGCTGGTTACAGCTTCAGGATTCTCTGTAGCAATTTTCCTTCTCGGGTGAAGGGGCACAGTGTTTGATTTATAAGCAAGAGTGGGAGCGAGAAAAGAGAGCGACAGCTGAGACAGTCAGGTGAAGCAGATATCAAAGCGGCACAACAGGTGTGGAAGTTTGAAGGGAAAAAGAAATGGGCCATATCTGACATATCTAAGAATACTTTAGTTGAAGCACTACTGCCCTTTACACTTTTGAATCATCGGAATACGACACTTTCCTCAAACTGTTTGAATTCAAATTAAGTTCTAATGCTGACATATTATGGAACTTTTTTACAAGCTTTGGCAGAATTACATTAGTGGACTAAGTAAACACAGAATAAGCACACAGACGTGTCTGTGAAGTTAAAGCAAAGGTAAGACATTTCACCACTCATGTGTGTAAGGTTTTTTATATGCCCACACGAAACTCACATCACTAAGGGTCTATAAACAACCCAATACTCACCTGCAATTGGAAGATGTCCAGATTAGCTCCCTCCAGACTTGACGCTTGCCACTTTTACACAGAAAAGATTCCTTTTCTCCTATGTTCGTCTTTGCTCTCTCGCTTTTCAAATACAGTAGATTGTATGGAATTGTTTCCCCAACCGCTGACTACTTAAACTAGAATTGCCATGAAGAAATCTGTGTCAGTCCATACCCAAATATTATAATATATGTAGTTAAAACTTTGCAGGAATCTAACAAAGGTGTTTTATCCTATAGTTAAGAGTAAAGAGTAGTTAAATGTAATCTGCTAGATCAAGTCACCTTTGATCACCAAATTCTAATCAGTTCATCTCTGAGTCCAACATTGAGTACATTTGTGCCAAGTTTGAAGAAATTCCCTCAAGGGGTTCTTAAGATGAGCATAAGAGTGATAAAAATGCTCTGGCTGTTCAGTTGCAGCTTCTGTTTCGTCTTTACCTGCAGGTGGAAGAGTGCAGGCCTTTGAGTGGCTGCTGGTAGAGGGAGGGGTCTTCCTGCGTGGAGGACTCCCACCTATGAGATCAGAGTGGTGGACCCTGGAGACCGTTGGAGACTGGGGGATGCTGGGCAGAGTGCGAGACTTAGCCAGTAGAGGTCTCTGCAGCTTCCTTTCCAGTGACCTGATTGGATTACATAAATGGTCAATTACATGGAGCAATACATTGATAGACAATAGTTTTCTTAGTGAGAAAGAGCACCTGCACATACACACAGACATACACTTGGACACATCCCGGTACAAAAATACAACTTACTCCTAATGAGCAACAAGAGCAGCTTTGACAGTGAATGTTGTTCTACCTCAGCACAATCAAGCTGAAGGTCATTTGCAACACTAGAACAGCAGATTCATATAACAGCAGTGGATACCACACTCTCTCCAAAGGTACATGAGTCACTTTCCAAAATCAAAAGAGACCTTTCCCTGTACCTTCAGTTCCAAGATAATATAATAGTACATTGCTACAAAATATGTGTTTCATATATATTAGAACCACTCCAATGACAGCTCTGATCAACTTGAGGATATCAAATTCAATAAAACACAGCCAGCATTTCAGACATCAGTCAGCCTGATAGAAGTGGAAGACATCTGACCTCCAGACCCTTGCGTGACAAGTTTGGGTGCTGAACACATGGTTCTAGCCTGAAACTCAGTTGAGGACATGCCAGCTGAGTTCTCCCAGGCTGATGTGTCCTGATACTCCCAGAGACAGGCTTTAGTCTCTGATTTAAACTGAAATTTATTCCATAAAATAAATATAGAGCTCATGCCGTGGGATATGAGATTTGTTTTTCCCGTTCTGGTTTTGAAGATGGAACCAAAGCATCACTTGCAGATTACGATAACATGGTTACAAAAGAAGTAATTCAATTTCATATGCTGGCAGGACAGCGTGCGTCACTGCATCAGCATACGCTATAAGTTAAAATGCATGTCTGTGTCTGATCTACACCGTTTCTTTGTGTTTATCTTCTCTCACAGTCCAATCCAATTTACATGCCTCATTTTACAAATGAATTAAATATAAAGCAGGAGACCAGAGTTAGCTTAGCTTAGCTTAGCATAAAGTCTGGAAACATGGGGAAACAGCCAGTCTGACTCTGCCCAGAGGTGATAAAATATGGCACGTATCACCTTAAAAGTTTACTCATAAACAGCTGGTTATTATGTGTAGTCTGTGCAAAAACGGCTGAGAAGTAGTAGACGTAGTTGACTATAAAGTGTCAGAAACTGCAGTTCCTACAACAAGTACTTGCAGCCAGGGGTTAAACAGAGTCAGGCAATACCAAGACAGGGACGGCCAGAGCCAACGAACTCGAAGTTTGTGGACCTGAGTCTCTTGCTCGTTGGTAACCTCATTGTGATGCTTCTCCTTGTAACTTAATTTTAGTTAAAGTATGTACGTGACAGTCACAGTACTGAATACAATTTCCAATATCACCAAATGAGCATATTTAATCGAATCAAGCTGATCTAAGCCAGACACATATCACCTTTCATCTACACACATAATCATATCTAATCCATTACAGGCTTGACTTTCCAAAAGAAGATTATTAATTATTAATTCATTCATGAAAGAATGCAGGGCTGTAGGGTGATTCAGTTGTATGCACTGAAGAGTGAATAGCTTCTTAGTCCCAGCATGTTGTTACAAGCTACTTATTAGCATTGGATTTTAGACATAAGTGCTCTTTAGTATAACTCTATGTGTGCCACGCTAGATTGCAAACACTTCAGTTCTCTTTCAACTCCCTTGGATGTCTGGATGCGTTTGCAGGCTTGAGGCTATTTCACGCAAGGGATCTATCAGGTAAACTAACAGCAGGTGCTAAGTCAGCACATCCGCTGGTCGGAAAAGCAAAGTACTGACATCTGCAGCCCACTGTCGGATATTAAACGCCAACCAGATAGAAAAGGTGGGTGTTGAAGGTGAGTATTTGACCTGGGATCAGAGAATCCCTGGATGAGATTCAATTGCACGGCCCAG